>NC_139644.1:29526652-29564152 GCF_964638095.1 Poromitra crassiceps | reverse complement strand
CTGGCAGTCCTCAGCCGTGACCCTAACAACTTATATAAGACAAACAATACAACACAACAAGGCAAACAATCTAGCTCAGTGGTTCACAATCTTTTCACATCGTGGACCCAAATTGACGCAAGGATCAAATTCGAGTGAAAATAAATTTCAAACAAACTTGAAGTCCACGTTTATCGGTGATCCAAATGAAGAATGAGATGATGAATGTGGACATGGGACCACAGTATGCAGTGATTTTACTATACATGATAAACATGGGACATACATTTCATACATATTATTCACATGGTTGAGCTCTTTAACTAAGGCACACATGCACACACACACACACACACACACACACACACACACACACACACACACACACACACACACACACCTACACACACACACACACACACACACACACACATGTTCATGCATGAATGTACAGATGCACGAGGGCACACAGGCCCATTCACATCATGTATCAATGCATACATGCACACTCACACACACACACACACACACACACACAGACACACACACACACACCACATTTCAATACATATATTTTCCCCCAATAAGACTTCAGTCGATTGTATATTGTCTCATGAACAGTGGGTCGTTACTACTAAAAGTAATTTTAATTACAGATTACAGTACTTAAAAAAGTAATGCCTTACTTTACTTAATTACTCCCTGGAGAAAGTAATTTGTTACATTACTCCTTACATTACTTTTGCATTACTCCGCAACAACGCCTGAGATGTCACCTAATTGCCAGTTATAACATGAAACCTTATAGGCTACATATGCCCATATCAGCACATCTCTATCGCAACAAGGAGGACATACTCAAGAGCTCACTCCTCCCCGTCTCTCCAGCCCATCCAGCCCAAGAGCTCACTCCTCCCCGTCCCTCCAGCCCATCCAATCTAGTTGTTGTGTTGTGTTATCGAGTGCATGGCTTGGTGTTTCCCTCCATAATCCTGCAGATTCCATCCTGATCCTGCAGATCATTGAAGAACGTATGTAATCCAAGTAATGCCATAAGTGTTTGAATAGTAACTGTAAAGTGATTACTGGATTTAGGTACTGTAATGCCTTCTTACACTACTCGTTACAGACAAATGTAATGTGGTTACAGTAATACGTTACTTTGTAATGCGTTAACCCCCCTCCCCCCCCCCAACACTGCTCCTGAAATGCAACAGCGCTATCTAATGCAACAGTGCTATCTTCTGCCCTGCAGAAACAGCCTGTGTGTGACTGCAGCACATTGATTCAGTGTGAACAAGTGGTGCTCTCCTGTAAGTGACGCTAACCTGCTGATTCATCTGAACCAATGAACGCATATTGATCTGAGCCCATGAACATGTCAATAAAAACGTGTGCGCAGAGCTGCTTGTACGTGTCTGTTCCACCCATCACTATGTGAGTTGACCACAAAAAAAAGCCACCCACATGCACAGCTAGGTGGTGAGCCTGAGGTCTCTGTTGCTTTAGAGGAAGAAGATTTCACACACACACACAAATCTCTCTTTCAGCCCACGTTCTCTCTCCTTCCTGTGTGGATGTCTTCTGCTTTCCCTTTCTTCCTGCACTGCCTCTAGCCCTTATCATTATCTCTTCTCTTGCTGTGGCCCATCACCCTCTCACTCACTCACACACACACACACACACACACACACACACACACACACACACACACACACACACACACACACACACACACACGCAGAGAGACAAACCACACACACACACACACACACACACACACACACACACACACACACACACAGACACACCGACACACCACACATGGAGACCCCCCCCCCCCCCCCCCCCACACACCCACATACATACACCCCACCTTGGATCTATCTGTCGGCTGCTCTCCTACTTTCCTTATCACAGGTTTGTTTCCCCCCCTCCCTCTCAAACCCATCCTCTGCCTCTCTCCCTGGCATCTCCTCCTACCTCTCTCTCTCCCTGGCATCTCCTCCTACCTCTCTCTCCCCCTGGCATCTCCTCCTACCTCTCTCTCCCCCTGGCATCTCCTTCTACCTCTCTCTCCCCCCTCTCTCTCTCCCACTGGCATCTCTTTCCACCTCTCTCTCTCCCCCTGGCATCTCCTTCTACCTCTCTCTCTCTCTCTCTCTCCCTCTTCCCCTGACATCTCCTTCTATACCTCTCTCTCTCACTCTCTCTTTCTCCCTCTCCCCCTTGCATCTCCTTCTACCTCTCTCTCTCCCCCTGGCATCTCCTTCTACCGCTCTCTCTCTCTCTCTCTCTCTCTCTCTCTCTCTCTCTCTCTGACGTCACAGCATCTGCAGTGTAGGATCCAGGGCTTGCCTAACAGTGCACATCTCTCCGTCAATAATGACGACGAGAGCGAGATGGCGGAACGTTGGAGAAGAAGGGGGCTGGTCAGAGGAGAAACACAGGCTTGACACAAACATCAGTTGCATGCGCCAGCTAGCATCACACGGAGGATATAGGCGCGCTTACTGTCTGTGGGGGCTAATTTGGCTGGCGAGCTGCAGGCAGGTGGCCTGCAGGGAGGAGAGGAAGTTCTTCTGAAGGCAGCATTTTTTAATGATATGACTCATGGTGGCATGGTGCAGCGAGCCAAGCAACAGGGTACAGACTGGCGTCATCCTGATGTGTCAGAGGGAAGAGGAGGAGGAGGCGGGGTTAGAGGAGGACAGGGAGACTGAGGGGGGAGCTGTGTGTAAGGTGAAGGAGAGACTGAGGGGAGGGCTGTGTAAGGTGAGAGAGAGACTGAGGGGAGGGCTGTGTGTAAGGTGAGAGAGAGACTGAGGGGAGGGCCGTGTGTAAGGTGAGAGAGAGACTGAGGGGAGGGCTGTGTGTAAGGTGAAGGAGAGACTGAGGGGAGGGCTGTGTAAGGTGAGAGAGAGACTGAGGGGAGGGCCGTGTGTAAGGTGAGAGAGAGACTGAGGGGAGGGCTGTAAGGTGAGAGAGACTGAGGGGAGGGCTGTGTGTAAGGTGAGAGAGAGACTGAGGGGAGGGCTGTAAGGTGAGAGAGACTGAGGGGAGGGCCGTGTGTAAGGTGAGAGAGAGACTGAGGGGAGGGCTGTAAGGTGAGAGAGACTGAGGGGAGGGCTGTGTGTAAGGTGAAGGAGAGACTGAGGGGAGGGCTGTGTGTAAGGTGAGAGAGAGACTGAGGGGAGGGCTGTAAGGTGAGAGAGACTGAGGGGAGGGCCGTGTGTAAGGTGAGAGAGAGACTGAGGGGAGGGCTGTAAGGTGAGAGAGACTGAGGGGAGGGCTGTGTGTAAGGTGAAGGAGAGACTGAGGGGAGGGCTGTGTGTAAGGTGAGAGAGAGACTGAGGGGAGGGCTGTAAGGTGAGAGAGACTGAGGGGAGGGCTGTGTGTAAGGTGAGAGAGACTGAGGGGAGGGCTGTGTAAGGTGAGAGAGACTGAGGGGAGGGCTGTGTGTAAGGTGAGAGAGACTGAGGGGAGGGCTGTAAGGTGAGAGAGACTGAGGGGAGGGCTGTGTGTAAGGTGAGAGAGACTGAGGGGAGGGCTGTAAGGTGAGAGAGACTGAGGGGAGGGCTGTGTGTAAGGTGAGAGAGACTGAGGGGAGGGCTGTAAGGTGAGAGAGAGACTGAGGGGAGGGCTGTAAGGTGAGAGAGACTGAGGGGAGGGCTGTGTGTAAGGTGAGAGAGACTGAGGGGAGGGCTGTGTAAGGTGAGAGAGAGAGACTGAGGGAGGGCTGTGTAAGGTGAAAGAGACTGAGGGGAGGGCTGTGTGTAAGATGAGAGAGACTGAGGGGAGGGCTGTGTGTAAGGTGAGAGAGACTGAGGGGAGGGCTGTGTAAGGTGAGAGAGACTGAGGGGAGGGCTGTGTGTAAGGTGAGAGAGACTGAGGGGAGGGCTGTGTAAGGTGAGAGAGACTGAGGGGAGGGCTGTGTGTAAGGTGAGAGAGACTGAGGGGAGGGCTGTGTAAGGTGAGAGAGAGAGACTGAGGGGAGGGCTGTGTAAGGTGAAAGAGACTGAGGGGAGGGCTGTAAGGTGAGATAGAGACTGAGGGGAGGGCTGTGTAAGGTGAGAGAGATTGTTTTAAGGACAAATAAATTGTGTAGTGTATGGATGTAGTGAGCAAGAGAAGGTGGTTGGTGGGAGAGATGCCGGGGAAGAGAAGGAAGATGAAGGGATGGGGTGGTGGAGAGGGGGAGGGAGAGTGCAATAGGTGAAGATGGAGCGAGACACTAAGTAATTAGCATTTGAAAGGAATTGGCTGCTGTGTCAGGAGCCTATGAAACTGCTCCATGTGTGCGCAGGCCAGGGTCATGCACCCATGCACCCACGTACGCACGCAGGCACGCACGCACACGCACACGCACACGCCACACACACACACACACACACACACACACACACACACACACACACACACACACACACAATCTCATTTTTATAACAAGAAATGTAAATCTACGGGCGGCTCAGATTCTATACAGCTCTCGCATCAAAGCGTCAATCTGGTCCTGTCATGCATGAATCTCCACAAAGATACTATAGTAGCCATAGCCTATAGTCTAGTACTATAGGTGAATAGCTGATCATTGTTTTAAAGCCCATTTAGGTCAGCTTTCATCGTTTAACTGACCTGAGTATAGCACAGGGCGTCTGTCCCTTCAGGCCAATTTGTAGCCTACAGGAGCACAAACAAGACTGTTATAATAGGCTACATCCCATTAGTCATCTCCCAGTGTGTGTGTGTGTGTGTGTGTGTGTGTGTGCGTGTGTGTGTGTGTGTGTGTGTGTGTGTGTGTGTGTGTGTGTGTGTGTGTGTGTGTGTGTGTGTGTGTGTGTGTGTGTGTGTGTGTGTGTGTGTGTGTGTGTGTGTGTGTGTGTGTGTGTGTGCTGGCGGGTGGGGGGGTGGGGAGGTAACTGTGGCTGGAGAGAGGACAGATGCTGTAGTATGCCTACTATGGTCTCTGCAATGGTGGAGCTGCAAAAATGAACACACAGTGAAAAAGCCTGTGCAATGGAGACATCTAGTGGAGCAAAGAGGATGGATGCATTATGACGTAACGTCAGTCACCATGCAGGCAGAAGCATAAGCACTGCACATCCTCTAAAATTGTAGGAGAACTTCAAGGTTTATCACAGAATCATTTCAATTGAATTATTAACAAATAGTCATCATTATCTTGATCGAAAATTTGACTTTGCATGACATGGCTTCATAGTTAGTGCCATATTCTGTTCATCCCAGGTATTCTATGTGGATAGCACATCCATGCTCAAACCTAATATGAATCATAGCTGTACATTAATCTATTTGAAAAGTTGAACAGAGGTTGATTGGCTGGAATAATAAGTCTTGAGATGACAAACAAATCTGAATTAAATAAGAGCTAAAAATTAAAACAAAACAGCGAGGAGGAAAAGGAGGTATTACAAAATACATCATTCCTCCTATTCCTAATGAAGAATGTTATGTACCTGCTTTCTGTGAAGCCATGTAACCGGTAAAATGAACATGATGACTTGATAATCTCTTGCTCCTATTATTGAGCATAGGCTATTGATCCTTTCAATTGCAACCTACCATGAGTTAATCATGAGATAAGTCTTGAATAGCATGATAAAAATGAACCAGTCATGTTCATGTCATGCACATGCACATTCTTGATACATATTTCAAGAGTGCATGAATATGATTTCGCCTCAGGTATAATTTTCAAGGTCAATTCATATTAGCTCACAGTAGCCTACTGTCGTGACGCATTTGTACACATTGATTTATTGTGTCTGATAATAAAGGGCGCTGCTGTGCTGTGAATCATGAATGAAAACGACGTATATGGCCACGTCATTCATCTTCTCTGTTCCAATGCGGAAGGATATTTTCAGAAACAAGTGTAGTTCCGGGATCGGGAACTACTTCTCATGATAATAACCCTCGGGGGCGTAGGGATACGAGGGAGCTCCACGTCGCTAGCAGGTGCATATTCGCAAAACAGAGAGGAATACAAGGGGAGATGCCATAGGAAATGCCGCTTTGCTTTCCAAAGCAACCACGCTACCATCGTCAGAGAGCATCATAACCGTCTGCTTTAACTACAGTAATGTCACGGTAAGTCTGCGAGCAACATACTCACTGGCACTGCACAGCTACTCTATCCAAGGATGTAGCTAATGTTAGCTAGCTTTATGGCCACCAGCTGATTACTCGCAACTCACAGTGGTTCCTGAGACCGCATTAACGTTAACGTTAGTACTTATAGCCAACGACGTCACTAACTTGCTTTGTTCACTAACTTGCTTTGTATCGCACTCTTTGGTATGACAATTTACAGAGATATAAATTAATTGGGCTAAATGTGTCATTCAACAACAATGTCCAGTTTTCAGTCTTTCGACACCTAGCGTCAGCTGGTGTGACATAGGCTTGAACGTAAGCCCTGTGCTGTGCTTTCCAGACCGTGACTTTATAACGTTATGCCATTTGCATGAGTGTTAAGGGTATTGATAGTATTCTGTTTCATCACCACATGGCCATCTTGATAGGAAAATAACAGGTGATTGTAATCAATTAACAGATGATTACAATCAAGTGACACAAACAGCCAATGAGCTGTGTGTACTGTTGTTCCATATTGGTAGGAAAATGCTTGTGACATCATGGGAATACTATGAATTGCTGCCATAACTTGTTAACATATTTGCATTACAACATGGGAACCACACCAGGTGCTACCATATCTCACCTGCCCTGCAAACAGAAGTTTGACAGTAACATCTGGAAAGCAGAGGGCTGTTATTGCCCTGTGTTTGTGTTGTATTGCCTGTGTGTGTGTGTGTGTGTGCACGCATGTATGTATGCTATGAGCGCGTCAGAGTCGTCTTATCCCCAAAAATGAGTGTGAAAGACTTGCAGTGTGCCGCACCCTATAATGCTCTGCTCTGTTTGTTTTCCCTCTCTGATCCCGAGCCAATAGACTCACCTGTTGCTACTTCCAGTGTCTGAAGTGGTGTACAGCTCTGGCACAGTATGCTGCTCAGCTTAAAACTACAATGTTTGATCGGGAGCTTTAAGTTGTTGTAAACCTTTTACCATGATACACACAGTGCTGCCCGCGCCTAAAGCTCTTTCAAAGCTGTGTCCCGATATCTTCTTATTTCAGTGCTCTTGAGGAAGTGGCATTCCTGTTCACAGTGACACAAGCCTCTGTGTGTAAATGACACTGTGAATGAATGAATGGATGGATGCGACACCGTGGCGCAGGGCGAGACACGAGGCAGTCATCCTCTGGGTGGGTGGGTTCACAAGAGGGAAACATGACTCACCATTGTTGTTGCAGTGAGGGCCCACTGAAGAAGGTGTTGTTGGGGAGGAAGAGGGGTACTGTCTGTCACAGGGAAAAACATACGAATACTCTCACAAAAGAAGGGAATGGTTTAGCCGTGGTTAACACACATGCTCAGCCTAATAGCGCAGGGAGTTTGAATTGTTGCTTTCATTGCCACAAGGTGTTGACCAATGTGAGCAAACAGGTTGTCAGAGCCTCACCTCCTTATCATAAGCACACTGAAGTCATCCACTAAGTCAACAGAAAGCGCGGGAGGGGGATCCTAGAATGGATGTGGATGTTGGTGGCAATCTAGGATGGCGAAGGATAGGTTGCGTTTAGGCATGTGGAGGGATGATTTGTTTGTTGGGTTTAGGCATGAGCAGTGATGATTGCTTCAAGGGTAAGCCAATCAGAGGCAGAGTAGGGCGGGTCAGTCCACATCCATCCTAGGGAGGATAGTGAAAAAGGTTACGCTAGTTAAGAGTCCTGGCCTTGGACTTAGTAGTTTAACAGTGTGAGCGACCAACCACTGACTGAGATGATGCATTTTACATCTTCTCTGCTAGTCAGTGCCTGACACTGTGGAGATGATGTCCTCCGCAGTTTATTCTCAAGTAACATCAAACAGCATTCTCTTGCCTCGTATTTCCTCTCTTGCATCGTATTGTCTCTTATTGAGTGATGCAGCAGATAATCTAATTATCTAAATGTGTTGACACTCAGAAACATATTTTAGTTACAACTAGATTGAGCTAGCAAAGCAGTTTTGTAACCAGTGTGAAATGTATGAAGTTTGGACAATCCAATGTACAGTAGTAGAGTGGATCTTGACAATACATTGGGTGGCTGTCCTGATTATAACACCGGGGCCTGTCTCACGAAGAAAATTCAGCATAGCACCATTGTGATAGTTGGCTTCACACACAGAGGCAAACATTGTCAGTCCCAGGTCTCATGAAGGTTGCTATCAACTGACTCTGGGGACAGGGTTTGTAACAACTGGCTAATCACATGCAACATGGACAGATCCACATCAGTGGATTTAAGATCAGATGAAACGATTGATCCCCGTGGGGAAATTGGGTTGTTCCATATTGGTGCTGATCACTGTCTGTCATTAAGGCACAGTGGGCATACCTTTCATTTAGTAGCCTATTGTGTTGTCACACTGAAGCTGTGAAAAGATGATAGCTGATGTCCGTGGCTGATTTCTCTCTCATACCCTGCTCTGTGTTGTGTAAGATACTCTTTTACATGTGGCATAGCCATGACCACCATTGCTAGGGCCCCGGTGGGCTGTAAGCAGGCCTTCATTGCCGTAGCAACGAGAGGAGAAGATGTTGATTGGCTCAGAGGGCCTGTAAACGGTGTAAACGACTCTGTAAAACTTGATGCACAGAGACTACTGGGATAGAGTTGAGTACTTTGTGTTTGGCCACATCATTATTTAATGAGGTGATGAACACAAATCTAGCAACCGATCTGATTTGTAAGGACATGGCCACTTGGATGAATAAAAGTGGTGACCATCCATTTTTTAAATAAAAATACTCCAATATGTTTGCTTAGATTTGTCCCTCAGAAAACCTTAATATAAAGGAGATGTTTACGAGATTGCGTTGCGCTAAGACCAAAGCATGCAAGTCTAAGGCCGTGGCCACACTGATCCGTCAGAAAATGGAAAGAATTATAAAACGGATAGATTCATGTCCGTTGCGTTGTTTTTGAGATGACCTGGGGAACTCTGTAGTCAGGAGGATGTGGGCTCAGAGCTGGAACATAGCTATTAGCTGTGAGCTATGTTTGCTAACTAAGTGTTTGCCAGGCTCAAAACACCACGATAATAAATTTTTAACCGGTTCGAGTCACGGTCTTTCCATAAAGCCCACCAGCTTTGATGTTGGCTAGTTGTTGATATTAGAACAATATTGTGGCTCTAAAGTAACGTTTTTTTTTACAGAGTTGCGGGCAACTGTCATGGCGGCGACTTCCGCTCCTCCATTTCCGCTCTGAGACGGACTGTCAAATCAATCCGTGAACTTTCTGTCCATCAAAACATAATGCAAATTTGCTGCAGACGTACTGTACGCGTCATCAGTGCTCCACGGACAGACGGACAGCTGTCTTTGAAAATGAACAGAAGTGAAAGTGAAATGAACGCAGACAGATGGACACCAAGGATCAGTGTGGCCACAGCCTAACGGGGTTAAAGCCTCAAGTATCCACAGGAAAAAGGCATTATATAAAAGATTGATATTGAGATTTGTGAATTGGTATCAGTTCCTTCAAATGAATATTGATTTGTATCGATAAAATATTATATTATATTTTTTACCCCACCCTAAACTTTTTTGTTTATCCAGGAATCATCTTTTCTCCCTTTCCTTCTACTCCTTGAACTGCCTGCCTGCCTGCCCTACCTTTGTTTTGCTTTACGCATGATAACAAATTAAATCAAAACTAGCGTATGTATGTACACACAACATCACTGCAGCCAGTAAAAACAGTATTGCATGATTAATATTGTGGGCGGTTTGTCACACTTTTAGATGTGTTATTACCGAAAGTGTATGAAACCCAAAATAGTCAAACATTCTGTCATTGTGTTACTTATGGTTGGAATTCTAGTGAAAATAAATGATGAGCCTTTTTGCTGGGGACTGCCTGGAACTGGAATGACACCACAATGAGGAAAGTGTATTTCTTTCCTCTTGAGGCAAGATACAAACTGTACTGAACCTCCTGCAGAATAAATAGATCTTACGTCTGGGCTGATAACCACATGACAAGCATGCTATTGTAGTAGACAGTCAGGCTCTGTCCAAACAGCTCTAGGTGTTTTTGATCCCGACAACTGTTCCATGAGGTGGAAGTATAGCCCACGACACAGGGTGATGTTTGGCCATGTTACTAAAGTTCCATCTGTAGTGTGCTGCTCAGTAAGTTAGCCACAGAGGTGTCATGTCATGAGTTTAGCCTGGGAGGCTTAAGACACAGCAGACTTTGTGGGGCCTATGTGACATTTTGACACATTGCAAAAATAAGCATGAAGCCAGCATTGACCATCATTTAGTCTTGTGTAGCACATAGTCACTTGTGATCCTAATACTGTGAGACAAAAAGCAGGTACATAACATTATTCATTAGGAATAGGAACGATGTATTTCACAATACCCCCTTTTCCTCCTTGCTGTTTTTCATTTTTAGCTTTTATTTAATTCAGATGCTTTGTCATCTCGTTTGTCAAACATTTTTCTGTTCTCTTTGTTTGTTATTCTAAGACCTTCTAATAAATCAACTCTAAATGCTGTCTATGACCTGAGTCTCCAAAAAACACAGGTTGAATAATCACATCCTAAACACACACACACACACACACACACACACACACACACAAACAGGCAGAGTTACTGTAAGCAAGCAAGTTAATTAGCCTCCAGTAAGCAGCCACGGTCATTATAGCCATGAGAAGAGACAAGAGCCACAGAACCTCCCCCATTCTCTCTCACTGCTCTCCCATCTCTCCCTCTCTTACTCTCTCTCACTCTCTCTCTCTCTCACTCTCTCTGTATGTTTTAAATTAAACATTTAGAGTGCAGGACATTTTGTGAAAGGATTGTTGGACTTTAGGCTTGCGTCTGGCTGTACCATTATTATTGTTTTAGCGACTGGCTTTGTTTCAGAGTGTACAACCACAGAGTGAGGGAAATGGATCAACACATCTTGAGAAAGTAGGATGCCATGGCTTGCAATTAGTAAATGCACAGGAAGCGGAAGCGCAAAATACAGGAAGTTGCCAGGCGGATTTCAGACAATGTAGGACTTGAATAAGCATCACTTTGCCTGGGATGGAATGTCATTGCAGCATTAAAAGTCAACGGGTCACTTGGTGCTGACTAACTCATTATCTTCTCTTCCTCTGTTCTTCCTCTCTGCAGAGCAGGAACTGTTGACTGACCTCCTTTCCCCAGTGTGGCTGCTGCCTCTGCTTATAGACGCCATTGACTCTACTACCCACCAGCATGTCAGGTATAGACTGACGGTCTCTTCTCTCTGTTGACTCACATCTTCTTGGATTTGGCTGTTTGCTTTATTCATGTATTTATGTATTTGTTTTGTGTGTGCGCAAATTTTACGTTTCCTATTAATCAAAGCCATAGCCTTCAAAGTTGTTGAAAATCATGAAGTAGTTGAATGTAAACCAACAGTATGAATGATCCATACCTACATAATTCTCTGACACTTTTACACGTCTCTTTAAATCCTCTTTGGTGCCCTCTACTGGAGAGAGTGGTTATTTGTTTAAGTGTATTATGATCCTAAAACAGAATTCACATGGCATTCTTTTGATCTGACACAGTTCAGTCCCGGGCTGAGTGATATGACAATCTCACATTGCTACAGGTTATTATAACTTATTGTCATGATTTAATTTGGCTTCAGGGGGAGATTATCACATAGTAGCCTGAAATCCACGCTATTTCCATTCATAACTTTAACCAAATTTTTTATTTACTGCTTTCTGTGTAACGTTACTACAAACACATCCCACACAAACACATTTAAACAGTAGTGTCAGACAGAAGGAAGAAACTTTGGAAACGTTTTCTCAAATTCCTCTATAATAACTTATATCATAGTCTTTTTTTTATATCAGTTTATCTGTCTCATCTACTCAATCTTTCTCTGTTCCAGGTAGCTACACACCAGCCCCTGGGGGCCCATTCTCTGCCCTTACCCCCAGCATGTGGCCCCAGGACATCTTGGCCAAGTACCATCAGGTGAGCATGTGACTTTTCATAATGTTGTTTCATTGCAGACTTTGGCGTTGTGTCAATTTTGGAGATATCGGCATATTTTTTTGGTGCTATTTCTTGCGTGGCTTCCAAAAGTCCCTATCTGCGATATGCTTATCAAGAAGTCAGAAGGCCAGGATTTGATGTTATGTAATATGTTAAATGGTTTCTAACAGACTCTGATGTGAGATGTGATGTCCCCGACTGATCTCCAGTGTATGTGATCGCATGGTAAATGGTCCATGGTAAATGGACTGCATTTATATAGCGCTTTTATCCAAAGCGCTTTACAATGCGCCTACATTCACCCATTCACACACCGAAGGCAGCAAGCTGCCACGCAAGGTGCTGGCACAGCCATCAGGAGCAATTCGGGGTTCAGCCTCTTGCCCAAGGACACTTCGACATGCGAACTGGAGGACGGCATGGTGTTTCTATAATGTTTGAATTTATTTGCACAGTGATAAAGCATAGAAGCTGATTACTTGTATTATCATATTTACTGAAATGTTTAAATAATTGAATATGAAAAAAGAAAAGATGCAATCAATAATCCAGAGTACGGACAGGCCAAAAATGCCCCCAGGTTGGAGGCGGAGCAAGTGCGTGAAGCTTCGCAAGAATAGAGCCAAGGCGAGTGAAGTGACACGTTGCTCAGTGTGTTTGCTGACGCGTGGAGCAGGTTAGGACATCTTCATCTGGAAAAACAGAAACTATCTGATGCTCGCTCGTCCGCATCGCATCCAAGACACATCTGCTCATCATAACATATAAATAAGAGAAACGGCTAAACATTCTGTCTTGAAGTGACACCATGATGTGATCTGCTGAGTGCTAACTGATGTGCGTGTTCCTTTTAGAAGAGCGCCGTTGGCCACAGTGTTTCTTTCAAGCAGCATCTCTACCTACCTCTACTAGAACCTGCTCACTGACATCTGGATGTTTTGATGTGTTTTGCTCTACAGAAAGATCCCACAGAGGAGTCAGAGCTCCAGTATGATGAGTTTGGCTTCAGGATGGAGACCAAAGGTAACACACGCACACGCACACGCACACACACGCATTTGCACATAGGAATGTACCGCTATCGGGAATTGAACCCAGGTCTCCGCAGGGGTAGGGAGTGCTTTTCAACTTGAACAGGTTTTATATGAATGTGTTCACATTTGGTCTGGACATTGATGACCTCTAGAGGAAGAACTCTACTGATGTTGATGTGTTTATGATTATTATAACTATTATCAATATGAATTACTGGTGTAGATTGGGCTTTAATTATATTCACACAAGTAGTTACTGTATTACCATTCTCCATTATTGTATCCCCTACAGTTGAAGAGCTTAATCAGCATAGTGCAGAGAGGTTTACATTAAGATGACAACATGTTCTGAAAAACCCTGATATATTGCTCTGTCCTCACTCAGACGGTGAGGAGCCCAGGTCTTGGCTGGGCAGTGAAGGCTCCCCGCAGCGTGAGGACCCCCAGCAGCGATTGCGCTGGCAAGCTCACCTGGAGTTCACCCACAACCACGCAGTGGGCGACCTGACCTGGGAGCTCATCGCCCCGGTCCTCCCACGCTCGGAGCGCCTGCGCTCCCTGGTGCTGGGCGGCATCCCTCACAGCATGAGGCCACAGGTACACACACACACACTGCAGGAGAGAACCACTTGTGCTCATCACTGCTTACTAGGAAAGGTCAACAGAACAGTGATGAGAAGTGGTCTGCATGGGGTTCAAACACACGGGGTCATTTTGGAGCCGTGGACGGGTAGAAGGGATTCATGAGGCAACGGGTCCCAACAGGTTCATTGTAATTGCTTTGTCTTTGCTGCTTGAATATGGATTTTATCAAATGAACTATATAAAGGGGAAATATGTAATCTGTTTGTCACGTTGTGGACTAAGGAAAGTAAATAAATGATGGCACAGTCCAGACTCTTTTTGTCTGGGACAAAATCATTACAGAGCACACAAACTTATTTTTAATTCTGTTCACTCTACTAGCTATGGATGCGTCTGTCTGGGGCACTGCAGAAGAAGAGAACCTCCGAGATCTCTTACAGAGAAATCATTAAGAACAGCTCCAATGATGACAATACCACAGCTAAACAGGTAAAACATACAGTATGCATACATGTGTACACACACCCACCATTCCACTGCAGTTAAGCTATGGAAATAATCTGGTTCAGAAATGGGAGACAAAGATTCCCCGTTAGAATATGTATATATTGGATATAGGAAGCATGGGAATTAGCATGACAGAATGACAGCGGTGTAGCTAAGACTTTAGCTCTGCTTTACAGTACATCATCTATATGGATTCCCTGATCCTCCACAGCCCCTAGCACACACATGGATGCACCCGCTTTCAATGTGTTGTAGCCCAATGGTAATGTAGTCTATCCCCAACACAGAGGGAGACGACATCAATGAGGAAGAAAGACAGATGGGATAGGTGAGAGGTTGAGCACTGCCATTAAAGGCAGACATTTGCAGATCTTTTAAAACCACAATTAATTTAAATTCAATTAAGTTTTGAAATTCTCTCAATAGAACAAGAATGACAAGGGGCTGACATGTTTTAGATATGGCATGCATGGACTTCCTAGATTACAGTGATTACCCAAAGTTTTCAAAATCCAAACCATTTGCCCATGGTGCACAAATGAAGATGGTGGCCCATGTGTGTTGACCACATGCTGAATAGCACCGCCATCAGGACAAATTGCAAAGTTTTTAGATGGCAATATGTCAACGTACCATTTCATCTGCAGCTGCAGGTCACTGTATCTGTCCCTCTTGTTTGTCCCTCAGATAGAGAAGGACCTGTTGCGGACCATGCCGTCCAATGCATGTTTCAATAGTCTGACCAGCGTTGGCGTGCCCCGGCTGCGGCGGTTACTGAGAGGCCTGGCCTGGCTCTACCCAGACATAGGGTACTGTCAAGGCACTGGCATGGTGAGAACACACACACACACACACACACACACATTATACCAGCAGACTCACTCAACATGCACACACTCTCTACAAATTCCTGTACCATTTTCTTATAGTCATGTCCCTTTCACATTCACTTTTTCCCCCATGTTGTCCTCTATATGCCCTCTGCTGTCTCTTCCCCTCCCTTCCTCTCTGGTCTCTCCAGGTGGTTTCCTGCCTGCTGCTGTTTCTGGAGGAGGAGGACGTGCTGTGGATGATGTGTGCTCTGATCGAAGACCTCCTCCCCCCCTCCTACTTCTCCTCCACTCTACTGGGTGTCCAGACAGACCAGAGAGTTGTCCGCCAGCTCATAGTCCAGTACCTGCCTGCCCTCGACCGCCTTCTGCAGGAGCATGACATTGGTAAGGATGGGAAGGGAACAGGTCAGGGGGCAGACAGGGTGGGCGTAGGCATTTTACATTTGATCATCTGCTACAAGAGCATGATGTTTTTATGGGGAGTCCACGTAGGGGGTGGGAAGCAGATAGGGTAAGGACTAGGGGACAGGTCCTTGCCCAATACTTGCTCGCTGCTGACTGCCTTCCGCAAAATAACTATTGGTAAGTTGCAAGGATGGGATGGATGAGAAAGGAGGAGATGTGGATGAAGAGGGGATGGCTGGAGACCTGGCTCCCCTCATGTTGTAGGTATTGGAACAGAGGACCACAGTGGGTTGGAAGGGATTGTGGGAAGGGGTGAGTGACAGCTTGTCCTGTAATACCAGTTTACCAACAACTAGTTCCTTGCAAGAGCAGGATATTGACCCGCCAAAAAAGGAGGCTGGATGATGGGAGGATTGAAGAGCAGGCTAGGCTTACTTTAGGCTAGGCTTACTGTAGGCTAGGTTTACTGTAGGTTAGGCTTACTGTAGGCTAGGCTTACTGTAGGTTAGGCTTACTGTAGGTTAGGCTTGAGAGGAGTGAGAGAACCAACCTTTGGGACATGCTTGTGGGTGGAGATTGAAAGCGAACGGTACGGGTAAAGGGAAGACGTGATTGAGAATTAAGACGAGGTACGTTTTCAATGATCCCTGTGGGGAAACTGGGTTGTTGAGCAGTAAGTAACATTAGGATACAGCAACAACACAAATAACAATAAAGAAATGTGGGATATTAATCATAATCCAACCAACAGAATATGCACTATATATATATATATATATATATATATATATATATATATATATATATATATATATATATATATATATATATATATATATATAAATAGAAAAGTACCTGCTTTTGTTGGTTAATTTCATCTTCTTGGATCGCTGAATGAGTGTACTGTATATACTGTTCCTGTAACACCTTCCCTCCTCTCCACTTCTCCCGGTCTACTCACCCCTCCTCTCTTCCTTCATACCTCCAGAGTTGTCACTGATCACACTGCACTGGTTCCTGACATCATTCGCCAGTGTGGTGGACATCCGCCTGCTGCTGAGGATCTGGGACCTGCTTTTCTACCAGGGCTCTTTGGTGCTCTTCCAGATCACACTGGGCATGCTCAAGATCAAGGTATTTGCACTACACTACAATACACACATATATTCAATATATTCTGATATCATCTGTGCTGAGATTAGAATTTTCACCTTTGTCATTTTTACACTTTGGCTTTGATTTTGCAGCATCTCTGGGCAAGTGTTGATTTGGCTTTGGCTCTGTCGCTGTATTTCTCCCTCTGTTTATCTTCTCCCCTTTTCCTCAGCTGACGTCTATAGTTTCTGCTAATCCAAAGATGATGCAATTATTTTTTATTTTTATATTGTTATGGCTTGTTATTGCATAGTGTCGACAAGACTCGACATTACTACCAAAAGTCCAGGCCTACCGGGAGACGTTGACTAGTCGTCATGTGGTTTGAGACTTGTGCCGCTCTGGGCAGCAGCCTGCCAGAGCTGTTCTTCCCATCTTGTCTTTTTCCCTTTTTATCTACTTTTTCTAGCTGTATTATCAATCAAAGGAAGCTACGTCATTTGGCTTCCCATGTTCTTTGTCGTTTTTCTCGCTACTCTTGTTGTTATGAGCGGCTACATTGTTTACTACAGGGATCTGCTGATCCTCTGAGATTGCGCGGTGCAAGACCTGACATCCCCAAGGAGCTGAGGAGGAAGTATGAGGGCTACTGCAGAGCTGGGAAGAGGCGATATACAATGAAATATACAAAGACACAGTTTCTATTGTGAGTTTAGTTGGTGCGCGCACGAGTTGCATCGAGAGCGCTGGCATGATTCAGGGATTCACCCTGGACACATTAATGTTACAGTGAAATAATGTGTGTGCAGCCCAGACATCCAACTGTTAGCAGTAAGTGTTACTTACATGTTACTTGGCCAGAGACTTTTCCCAAGCCATTATCATTGTGTTTAAATTCCTCCCGTATCGCGGGGCTGCTGTCATCAACGTGACGACTAGTCGACTTTATGATAGAAAGGTTGACTTGAAAAATCTAGAAGTCGTGCAACCCCTACTGAGAACCAACCACTCAATCAGTAGCCACACCTACTATTACAAATGTTGCCAACAAACCGTTAAGAATGTTATCCATGTAAAACTGACTCCCCCACCCCAGGAAGAGGAGCTGGTATCATCAGAGAATTCGGCGTCCATCTTCAATACGCTGTCAGACCTGCCTAGCCAGCTGAGAGATGGGCCAGCGGTCCTGGGGGAGGCTATGAGGCTGGCGGGGACACTGTCCCAGGAAACACTGGAGGCCCACCGACACAAGCACCTGGCATACATCCTCAATGAACAGACCCAGCTCAACAACGGGACACTCAACACAAACCTCAACAAGGTCAGTCACTGACTCAACACAAACCTCAACAAGGTCAGTCACTGACTCAACACAAACCTCAACAAGGTCATTCCCTGACTCAACACAAACCTCAACAAGATCAGTCACTGACTCAACACAAACCTCAACAAGGTCAGTCACTGACTCAACACAAACCTCAACAAGGTCAGTCACTGACTCAACACAAACCTCAACAAGGTCAGTCACTGACTCAACACAAACCTCAACAAGGTCAGTCACTGACTCAACACAAACCTCAACAAGGTCATTCCCTGACTCAACACAAACCTCAACAAGATCAGTCACTGACTCAACACAAACCTCAACAAGGTCAGTCACTGACTCAACACAAACCTCAACAAGGTCAGTCACTGACTCAACACAAACCTCAACAAGGTCAGTAACTGACTCAACACAAACCTCAACAAGGTGAGTCACTGACTCAACACAAACCTCAACAAGGTCAGTCACTGATTCAACACAAACCTCAACAAGGTCAGTCACTGACTCAACACAAACCTCAACAAGGTCAGTCACTGACTCAACACAAACCTCAACAAGGTCAGTCACTGACTCAACACAAACCTCAACAAGGTCAGTCACTGATTCAACACAAACCTCAACAAGGTCAGTCACTGACTCAACACAAACCTCAACAAGGTCAGTCACTGACTCAACACAAACCTCAACAAGATCAGTCACTGACTCAACACAAACCTCAACAAGGTCAGTCACTGATTCAACACAAACCTCAACAAGATCAGTCACTGACTCAACACAAACCTCAACAAGGTCAGTCACTGACTCAACACAAACCTCAACAAGATCAGTCACTGACTCAACACAAACCTCAACAAGGTCAGTCACTGATTCAACACAAACCTCAACAAGGTGAGTCACTGACTCAACACAAACCTCAACAAGGTCAGTCACTGATTCAACACAAACCTCAACAAGGTCAGTCACTGACTCAACACAAACCTCAACAAGATCAGTCACTGACTCAACACAAACCTCAACAAGGTGAGTCACTGACTCAACACAAACCTCAACAAGGTGAGTCACTGACTCAACACAAACCTCAACAAGGTCAGTCACTGACTCAACACAAACCTCAACAAGGTCAGTCACTGACTCGACACAAACCTCAACAAGGTCAGTCACTGACTCAACACAAACCTCAACAAGGTCAGTCACTGACTCAACACAAACCTCAACAAGGTCAGTCACTGATTCAACACAAACCTCAACAAGGTCAGTCACTGACTCAACACAAACCTCAACAAGGTCAGTCACTGACTCAACACAAACCTCAACAAGATCAGTCACTGACTCAACACAAACCTCAACAAGGTCAGTCACTGATTCAACACAAACCTCAACAAGATCAGTCACTGACTCAACACAAACCTCAACAAGGTCAGTCACTGACTCAACACAAACCTCAACAAGATCAGTCACTGACTCAACACAAACCTCAACAAGGTCAGTCACTGATTCAACACAAACCTCAACAAGGTGAGTCACTGACTCAACACAAACCTCAACAAGGTCAGTCACTGATTCAACACAAACCTCAACAAGGTCAGTCACTGACTCAACACAAACCTCAACAAGATCAGTCACTGACTCAACACAAACCTCAACAAGGTCAGTCACTGACTCAACACAAACCTCAACAAGGTGAGTCACTGACTCAACACAAACCTCAACAAGGTCAGTCACTGACTCAACACAAACCTCAACAAGGTCAGTCACTGACTCGACACAAACCTCAACAAGGTCAGTCACTGACTCGACACAAACCTCAACAAGCTCAGTCACTGTAGCTCTTTTGTCGTGCAAGTTGTGCAAACTGCAATCACATGGTTTATGCCAGTGCTGTTGACATGTCCCTTGGGCAGACTGGGAGGTAGGACTGCTGCGATATTGTTTTTTTTTCCATACCGCACAAATTAGCAGAACCAATCAAACCGTCACGGTATGTTATAAGATAATTGGTTCCTAAATAAACATTTCAAATCCATTTATTCCTCTAGCTCTATAGTCGATCTTTATTCCATTGCTTTAATTAAGAGATCGACTTTGCAGCAGGAATATTTAATTGTTCGGCATTCAACAGGCGTGTCATTGTGGGACGCACTCGTTATTGAAACACAGACAACATGCACGCTCCTATCTGCATTTGCGGACCAAATATGAGCCAATATCTCCTCGACATCGCCTTGATGAGAAAACAATGCAGCTTAAAACGTGTGGCAATAACTCATGGCAGTGGAGAGTGGAGTGTGTGCGCGGCTTCTCTCATCTCCATCTCTCCCACCTGGCACCTGGCGTCAGGCTCTCCTCACTCGCTGATCAAAGGGATAGCCTACTAAATGCTCCTCGTTGGATTTATTTGTGGTAAGCAAGCGTTATGGTTCACCTCGTCATATACCAGCGCTTTTTACCTCCACTAAATCACGCTTATGCTTCCCCGACTGCATTAACTTTGTTGTTCCAGAGTGACTTTTTTACTAAAAGCTAAAAAGTGTTTATTCTGTGTTTGTATGTCTATGTGATCAGGTGGTGAGGAGACAGTCCCTGCGCAGGAAGTCCACCCTGAGCTCCCTGCTGTTTGGGGAGGATGAGGCAGATGCCCTCAAATCTAAGAACATCAAGCAGACAGAGCTGGTGGCTGCCCTGCGAGAAGCCATATCCCGCACTGCAGAGCACTTCCACTGCCTGGACCCACGTCACTCCAGCACTGTGAGTCCACGTCCTGAATCACTCAGCACCCAGCATGTCATCGAATGGCTTTGTTTTATGTCCTGCTGCTAAATGAATCACTGAGTCATAGTGGTGCAAAAGTTGAACCAAGCCAATCATACAACAGAGCTGTGTCAACACCCCCTTTTTGAAGCGGTGGGGGTTTGGCATTTAGCCCATTCTCTTATCCATTTAAAATGAATAAGCATGTAGGAGTTCAGGCTCTTGCTCTAGGGCACGTCAGCATCATACCTGGCTGTTGATGGGCACATTAGCTGCTGCGAGGATCAAACCTGTGACTCCCTGCGTCTGTTCCTCCCTCTGTGCAGGACCTGACTCCTGACTACTCCATGGAGAGCCACCAGCGGGACCACGAGAGCTTCCTGGTGGTGTCCCGCACCCGGCGGAGACGGGCCAAGGCTCTGCTGGACTTTGAGCGGCACGATGACGACGAACTGGGCTTCAGGAAAAATGACATCATCACTGTGAGTTGGGATTCAAATGACTGATGTTCTTAGATCTTAAGATGTTATATTGCATACTTTGTACAGAATCTTCTTGTTGTTGGTTTTCTGAGGTAGAGACCTAGCATAAGTCCATTTAGGGTTCCATGTCTCTACCTGCATGCACATTGATTTGTTGATCACGCTTTTGTCTGTTTCTGTTTTTAAAAATGTGCAAATAAAAAAAATCGAATAAAAGAAATCAACACACATACAGCACATCTTTCTCCCCTGTTCACAAACTATCCCTCTATTTTGTGTGTCTCTCTTCTCTTTCAGATCATCTCACAGAAGGATGAACACTGTTGGGTGGGAGAGCTCAATGGCCTCAGAGGTTTGTACTTTTTGATGATCTCAGTAACATACCCACTACTGCCAGTTGGATTATCGCTGTTTCTACAAAGCTTCACACAGCTCATTTGACATATATTTTACTACGTCCTTCTGCAACAGGTTGGTTTCCAGCTAAGTTTGTGGAGATTCTGGATGAAAGAAGCAAGGAGGTATGATTGCTCCAAGTAGTTGATTTTCAACTTAGTGAGTTCAGTGTGTTGTATCGACAGTGATTTGCCGGTCAGCTCTTCCTTACAATGTTCATTCCATGTTGTATTTCTCAGTCAGTTCTGCTCTGTATGTCGTTTTTTCTTAATGAACTGCTCCCTCCTCCCTCCAGTATCCTGACTCTTATTTGATCCAGAGTCCTAAACGTGTCTCGGTTGCTCTTGTGTTCCTCCTCAGTACTCATTAGCAGGAGACGACTCTGTGACAGAGGCAGTGACGGACCTGGCCAGAGGGACCCTGTGTCCCACGCTGAAGGCCATCTTCCTGCACGGCCTGAAGAAACCATCCATACTGGGGGGGCCCTGCCACCCGTGGCTATTCATAGAGGAGGTAGGAAAGAACCTGGAGAGAGTTGGCTCTTAAATTCCACATGGCAGAGTGTTGGCATAGCCTCTGCTGTGCACTTATTCACTTCTGTTTCCCTCAATCAATCCATGCTGGTGCTCCGGTCTTTCCTCAGGCAGCCAGTAGAGAGGTGGAGAGGGACTTCAACTCGGTCTACTCCAGACTAGTGTTGTGTAAAACCTATAGGTAAAACACTCTCTCTCTCTCTCTCTCTGTCTCTCTCTGTGTCTGTCTGTCAGTCACTGTGGTCACTTGGACCACATTAGGCAAGACATTAACATGCTTCCTGGGTGATGAGTCCTGGGGATTGTAATCTGTTGCATGCAAAAATGCATAGAATTTAGGTATAAATGCTCAGGATGCATTGAAGATCTGATCACCTCACCTACCTACATAATCAGGTGGCAAGCAGTTTGGATAGTAGCTTGTATATTAGCATACTTGCACGATACCTGTGGACTTGTGCAAACAAAGATGGATATTACATGAAGAAGTGACCCTCGTCTGCATGTACAGAAATCTATATTTTGGCAAGAGAAAGAGAAATCTCTTTTTCATTTATGGTGTAAGCGTAATCCAAACCTAGATACAATCCCAATATGAAATGTATTTTAATCCTGCACTCTCCCACAATACAGTCAGGACTTATTCCCTCCTGTCATCCTCCAGGTTAGATGAAGATGGCAAAGTATTAACACCAGAGGAGCTGCTATACAGAGTGAGTACTTCAGCTAGAAGATCGTCATTTAATCAAATGTAACCTCACTAAACAATATACAAGACAATGTCATATAGACAATATATAAAGACAAAGTAAAAGCTATAACAGTTATTATTGTCCTCTTGTTACATAGTTCAATGTCAAGGTTGAGGATGAGAATAGAATTTGGCAATTATTTTATTGATATAGATTCAGCTTTTGTCCCAGCTTTTTTTTATTATTATTATTATTATTATTATTATTATTATTATTATTATTATTATTATTATTATTATTATCTTTTAGATGAGAGAGTCCAGCCCATAGAAATTGTTTAGGTCAGTAACAAGTTTCTAAGCACCCTCTGTGGCCCTGTCCAGGCGGTGCAGTCAGTCAACATGAGCCACGACATGGCACACGCTCAGATGGACGTCAAGTTCAGGTCTCTTGTCTGCGTGGGCCTCAAGTGAGTCTCACACACACACACACACACACACACACACACACACACACACACACACACACACACACACACACACAAAGTCACTCAGTACCTGCACCCAGGATTCCACCCATGTCATGCTATCAAAAAGTACGAGAAACAGCCTTCAAAATGTGCAAATCCATAAAGCTTGAAATAGCTGAGGGGAGAAAAATCATGTCATTGTGAACTAACCACCACAGATAATGTATTGAAGTATGCACCCAAGTATTTCTTTTTAACCTGTATTCAAGTTAGAAAATAGAAAATGTAGGAACACTGACTCTCCTCACCTCAGGCTTTGAGTGAACACACAAGCTCTTCACTTCATTCACACTATCTCTCTGACTCGCGTGCACGCACATGCGCACACACACTAAACCTGGTTGTTTCTACCCCAACAGTGAGCAAGTGCTCCACCTGTGGCTGGAGGTGTTGTGCTCCAGTATGGCTGCTGTAGAGAAGTGGTACCATCCGTGGTCCTTCCTGCGCAGCCCTGGCTGGGTCCAGATCAAGTGTGAGCTCAGGTAGGACACACGTGACTGTCAAAGTAGTGCTTTTTGCTTACCCATTTTGTATCTGTATATGCCTCCGCCGGCAGTAGCTGTGGCCGTTTTTTGGGTTGTCCGTATGTATGTCCATACGTACGTCTGAAGCGGTATCTCAGGAACGCATTGAGGGAATTTCTTCAAATTCGGCTCAGACATCCACTTGGACTCAAGGATGAACTGATTAGATTTTCATGGTCAAAGTTCAAGGTCACTGTCCATTCCATCAAGGAAGGGGGGCGTGGCAGGTAAAAGGGGCAATAGCTATGGATAGGAAGGTCGTAGAGGGTCGGGGTTGGAAGGGGGATGTGGGTGATTGGGGGGGATCAAGGAAGGGGGCGGGCCTAGGGAAAATGGGCCATAGCTAGCGATAGGGAGCCTGGGTGAACCCAGCCTTCAACGTGACATCACAGACTATGCCTGTAATCATGTGGAGGCTGGGTTTACCCAGGCTAAGGGATAGGAAGGTCAAGGTCGTAGAATCGGGGTTCGAGGGGTGGATACGGGGAGTGGCTGGGGGGAGGGGAGTCGGGCTTGTTGGCGGAGGCATACAACTGGTGGTTATTTTGTTTTTGTTTCATCTCACCTGCATGTGCATTATGAATAAATTCAACTAAACTAGCAATGTAATGTCGGCTTGAATCTGACAACAGCCACCATTTATCAAATTAAGTTCAAATGTCATTAACAAACTACAACAGGGGGGGAAATGTGAAAGTATACTGTATGGACATGTGATCTGACCACCAAGCAATGACCAGTGTACTCTCTACTGTCTCCTCAGGGTCCTTTCAAAGTTTGCCTTCAGTCTCTCTCAAGATTGCGAGCTGCCTGACAAGAAAGAGGTGAGCCAAGGATTTTAGCAGACCCCCACCCTCACACAATGCACCTACATGCTGAATATTTTGAAGAAAACAGGGCAAATTGAGGCAATATAAGTCATCACAAAAAACCTGTATGGGCACTCACAAACAGGCATGTACAGTATACATGGAGGGAGAATAAACCCCTGACTTTATGCTGTTTCAGAGTTCTCCTGTTCTGAAAGCAGAAGTTGTGGACGTGCTGGTTCAGCATCACCTCTTTAGTTGGGATCTCTAGGTAACTAGATCAGACTGTAGATGCTAGTCGTTAGCTACACTAGTCTCTCTACTGTCCTCAGCTGATTGAGCTTCTGTTTCCCAATCATACAAACTCTAGTGTGTATATACATGTATGTATATATATATATGTATGTTTAGTTTAGTTTAGTTTATTTCGGTCAATTTCACAAGTACAGCTCAATACAGTTGTGATTAAAGAAAAGCAAGAAAACAAAATAAGAGAACAAACAGTGATTGCTGGTTGGGTGTTATACAAGCCTGATAGTGTGTATATACATGTATGTATGTATATATATGTATGTATGTATGTATGCACGCACGCACAGACACACCGACACACACACACACAGGAATCCGCTTTTAGTGATCATGTTGGTCGGCCCGAGTCAAATTGTTCACTATAAGCGAATGATTATTACAACCGATTTTATTTTTCTTTATTTCTCATGCAGATTACCACCTAATTGACCTTTGTATATTTATCACATGAATACAGTACATATAAAGTACTGAAACGGATAGCTATTTACTGAATTTTATTGACTGTTTCAAAATATGTACAGTACGGCTGTTTCAAATGCAGCAGTCTCCACAGACAGACAGGGATGCACCAAGTTTGGCTGCTGCATCTCGTTGCTTGGTTTTTGGCAGTTTGTCACAAGCTTGGAGGAGACTGCGTTTTTCATTGAGAGAAAAATACTTTCTTGTTCATGTCATGATTTCAATGTGCACAGAGCACCAGCCTCAGGTACCCAGCCAGGAGCAGACGGGTTACCACGGTAACGTAGCCGCTACGTGTCATGGGATTAAAGTAAAAATAATAATAATGTAAAAATAGATATAACTAATGTGGATTTAAAAAAATGTCCATCTATATATTAAAAGGGAGCAAGTGGGCAATGTTTGTTTAAATGTTTGTGCCGGCCACGGCTATGCTGTTTTACGTGCGATCGGGTTGAAACTTTCAAGGGGTGTAAAGAGCACCCGTGCAGGTGACCTGACAGAGCCGGATTTTTTAATTATGTGATTGCCCTAATTAGCTAATGATGTGATGTCATCAGTGATGACATCCATGATGATGTCATCAGTGATGTCGTAGAGCAAGCGAGCTGCGTTCATGCGTATTTGGTGAACTTAGGAATCGAGCACGCTAGTGTATGAAAAGACCCAAAAAGTAAGCGGACTACTGATTACTATAAGCAAATGATTGAAACAGCATGTGTATAGGAATGATTCTGTACCAAGCTTTTTGATCCATACAAGTGGTTGAACACTGTAACCGTGATCACTATAATGGATTCCACTGTATATCTGGTTCAAAATATGTACATGTAAGATCTTTCTCTTTTCTCTTGACCTCTCAGGGCTCCAGACTGTGACAAAATGGTTGCATATTAGACCATTTTTTGATAATGTGCGAGTTGAAATTGATCCCCCTTCCTGTACTTTAATCATCAGTCAGAATAAAAATGCCTCATATAAACGCCTCAATCAGAATAAACTGGGCCAATCCAAAATAAATGTCATTGGGTTTGAGAGGGGTGGTATAATCCAGTTGATGGAAAAATTCATGAAAATTACAGAAACTATATAATAGAAGATGACCTGAGCTCAACATTGTTTATTAGTTTATTTGTCAGGGAGGGACATATACAAAATACATTAAACCCCGTAGGGGAAGACATGTATTGTAAACAGATTTAGCCATAGGCTAATTTCCATCTGGAGTCCCTGGGATAATAATGTTCAGATTAAAATAATTTGTGAATGACAAGTCTCGAGTCAATGTCAATCTTTACATCAATGCAAAACTAAATTAAGGCAACTATTCATCAGCATGCAAGGTCATTCATTACATGCTGCCCCCCCCCCCCCCCCCTTGTAAATAAATAAATTATATAAAGCAAAATAATAAAGCCAAATCATATTGGTGCAACCATCTGAGAAAGTTGTGGAAACGTTAGTCTGGAGCTCTGTCTCTGTAGTGACATATATATAATAAAAAAAGAAAATCGTTTCACATTTTGTTAGTGATGACATTCCCCTGCTTCCAGTTGCTTAAGGCGGTGCAGTGGTGTTTGAAAAGGGTAAGAGGTTGGTACTTCTAGATTTGAACCCGAGGGCTTTTGAGTCTCTCCAGCTTCTATTACCACCCTCTTTCAGATCTCACAAACTTGGTGGTCAGTTGTGCTCATTCTGAACACAAAACACCTCTGGGATTCAACAGTGCCGTAGTGGGGAAGGCGACTGGAGGTGGCAGCGGTAGTAGTGGGGCAGTTGGGCCAACTACTGCAGTGGGTGTAATTATTTTAGTTTGATAGAATCTTCAAATTCACTTTATATTTGTGATACGATTCTGTAGTTTCCTCATGATCTCAGAAGGTGCTGTAACCCTTTGCTTGCCTCTTGTCATTAGCATTGATAGTGTGCTTGTCTCTGTATACTGTCAATGCCATCATAACACTTAGTAAATACGTCTTTCTCTACCTCTTCCTTACCCTTTCCTGTCCTCTCCCTCTTCCTCACCCTTTCATGTCCAGGAAAAGGAGCAGAGGCCACTAAAAGAAGGAGTGCAGGACATGTTGGTGAAGCATCACCTCTTCAGCTGGGACATTGACGGCTAGACGCACACTGCAAAAAATGGCTGCATCCCACCCTGTCCTTGTCGTGTGTGTGTATATATAGATATATCTATATAGATACAGTATATTTGATCCAACCCTTTACCCGTTGCTTACAGACTGATATCAATCATACATTTGAATCCATTACCTCCTACAGTTCCTGACTGTATCACAGTTCTGAAGTATTTCACAGACATGGCGATATGCATCATGTAGTTTGCCCAACTCACCCTGGAAAAGATATTATCTTTTGCATCAACTTAATCTGTTAAATCACTGTTAGTCACTGGCCATTGATCAGTCACATTTATTTTACGAAGCTCATTTACTCAGTCCAAGGTCTTCGCTTTAGGCCACAGGCTTTTTTTTTAACGTTTGACAATGGTGACCCTGAAACACGTCTTTGCAAAGTTCCATTGGTTTGTATGGGTTGATGCATGTGTGTGTGCTTGTGTATTACTTCCAAGCCTGTTTTTGCTTAGTGTTTCACTCTATGGTATTTATTTTTTTACAAAGTTAAAAATATAACACTCCTCGTGGGACTTCAGCCTTTCACCTTTTGCAGTGAAAAATGTAGGCCATTCTCTTGTACTGGTTCTGCTTTGGCACCAGTTTACCCCATGACAAACACTTGGTCTTTGACATTGTCCTAAATTCCAAGTTGTCCCGTAAATTCCCAAATATAAGAACAGAACATTCCAAAACAATTCAATTTTTAAAGGGGAATAGTACATTCTCTCCCTCAATATCCACAATATTCCACACATGCTGCACATGCCAAGTAAAGCCTTTCCAAATTGTGATACTATAAAGCTGGCATGTGCACTAGCTTACTAAACAGTGGTAGTAAACAAACACTGTCTACTTGTATGAGATCATGTAAAGGCAGCAGAGGATGACTACTTTTTGTGTTCTAGTCTAAACAAATGTTACATAAATGTATATGATCTATAAATTGTAATGTTTTGTTTTTGTATAGAGAGTATACATTTTGAGATGTGACTAAAGTGGTTTGGACATCAATGAATGACTTGGTCATTACTATTTTGACATACTGATTTAAGGAATTGTATAATGTGATTCATACAGTATCCCATTCTGAATAATGGAAGATGGTAAATGGGGAATTGCAAAGGTTGATTTGGAAACAAGTACATTTTCTTAACAAAATTGCATTACCTTCCCATGACTATTCTGTGATATAGTGTAATGTTCATTACCAGTATTTATGGTCCATGATCATGTTACGTTTTTGTGTGGAATAGCTCTTTTCGTTTTTTTTTTTTACTGTTGCTGCCAGTGAATGTTATACTGGTTATTATTCATTCGAAAGTAAGTTGATCTTCCAGCAGTCCAGCTTTACAATGAACATTTTCTCTGCTGAATGTCCATGACATTTCCACATGGTTTGTGCATACATCTTTTTTTTTTATAACATTTGCAGGCCTGGAAACTACAACAATCAAACATATTTCCATGATAATAGAAACACTATGTAAAATCTAATTATATAGATTGAAAGAATCTACTGTAGCCAAACAGTTTGGTGTCTGTATTGGTGCTTATCTAGCCAACAACTCCCACTCACCTCCTGTTTGAGTGTACTAGAACTGTTGAGGCTGAGATGACAGTAGGCTACTACAGTTCTGGATTTACTGTAAATATACAATGTGACGGTATGTTAAATTAAAGATGATAAACTTGTATATGGAAAACCCACCCCTTGTCCTGTTCAGATTTTCACACTAACACTGCACTGTATATATATTTTAAGTTAATTACATTCATGAGGAAGTTGGTGGAAAATGTTGAACGTGGCCTACAAGAAGAGGCACTACAGACAATTTCAGTAAAGCCTGTTTATTAATGGTCAAGTTATCAGAGGCATAGTGTTTAAAACAGCAATGGGCCATAACGCATGGCGAACTAGAGATACAAATAGCACTGCAAAAACCGCATGTCCTACAATCATGAGCAACTGATGGAGTGACAGGGTTGTGTGTTGTATTCGTCTCTACTGAATCGGTACTGTACTATCGGTACTGTACTCTATGGGAACAAGGCTTGTAACTTGAATGATTGACAATGGAAGCCTGATACACTACTGGATGTAAGAGCACATGTGAGAGTGGGGTATATGGAAGACCATCCAAGAGTTCTGCATGTATGGCAAATAAATAATTGTTGACAATTATAAAACGTAAATAGCTTATACTTTCCATATCTTTAGAATGCGGAACCACTATGTGCCTTCTGCTACATTCATTTGTGGTTTTCATACATTTTTGCACACACATCTTTCCAATCATAACACAACTAAGAGCTATATTACATATGCAATATATAAATAGTACATGAAACGGTGTTTCATTGTAGAGACACAGGGAATGCATGGGGGTTTTCAGTTATAGCTGCTCAAATTGGTACTGGACCCTTAACCTCATGTGTTGGGCTTAGCCTCCCTCTCTGCCACTGACTTTGACACGGACGATCGTTGTGGGTTGAACTCAAAACCAGAAAGCTGTTGCTGTTGACTCAGTGGCATCAAGGACCTTCAACGTGTGGATTTGATAGACACATCATCAATATGTGACACCGGGATCAAATCTAATTCTATGGCGATTACCATAAAGCATCCTGAGTGAGGCTGGCCTCGAAAGCCACATTGCTTTTCCACACCCAAACCATTCAGAATAGTGAAGGCAGCAGTCAAGAAAATGCAGGGAAGGGCGTATGCTTTTTGGTTTGGAACACAGCCCTTCGTGTTCCCTTTTAGAACGGATCCGTACTATACTAGGATCCGGTGCAGAAAGGAATATTAAGACTGAGGAGTGTGTGTATGTATGCATGGATGTCTTGGTCCAAAGAAAGATGTCCTTCTTGATGTGTGCAATGAAGACACCTGCTGGAGTGATAGCAGAGAGGGAGGCATAGTGTAGGTCTGAGGGATGGGAGGGGGGTTCAGCAGCCCCCTGTCCCTGACGAGGAGGGAGCTGTCGTGGAGTTGCTGCTGCTGTTCTGGCCTTTTCCTTTGTGCCTCTGGCCTCCTCTTCTCCTTCCACCTCCTCCAGACTTTGGCTGCACAGAAGAGATAACAAAGATCAACATTCGATAAGGGCCCTCCAGATTTACATTTGAGGTTATTTAACTGATACCACTCCGGAGCATTTTACAGTAACAGCTAAGATAACGTTAGAAAATCGCAATTGAAATCACATCGATCAGCTATAGAAATGCCATACGCTCATTCATACATTTAGTTGAAAACCTCTTTCACTCAATGACATTCATCCAGGGAACCAGTCGGCAACACCTCCAGTTGATGCAACGTTAGCGAGAAACACCATCGTTTGTTCAGCCTCTCCACAGTTCCGTTTCATTTCGAGTCTACCGGAGTTACCTTGTTCTCTTTGTTGCCCTCCTTTATCTGAGGGTCTTCATCTCCCTCTCCCTGAGGCAGCGCGCCACGCAGCAAAGGAGAGGGAGAGAGGGGGAGGGAATGACGTGGCACAAAAAAATGGGTGATTTGGACAGAAAGGAGTGGAAATCAAAGCAATATGAAGGAGGTGGTGGATAGAATATTGGCGTTATGAGAGGAGAAAAGGTGAGAAGGATTATGTTAAGAGCAAGTACACAGCAGAAACGGAAGAAAAGCAAGTAGGAAGAGCACTCAGAGTTGATTGATCTCATGCTACCTCACAAAATATCACGTTCTTATACACTTTTTATGCACTTTTCTCTCACCGGTTGTGTTGAGTTTGAACTTGCTGTCTGTGCTATCGTTGCTACGTCATCGCTAGCTGCCGTGGTGCCGTCCTCTTTGCGGGGAGGTGCCTTTTTCGTGGACTGCATTTTGATTTGTGGAGGTTTGGAATTTGACGGCAAGTTATTGGTGGATTGCAACAGCTGAAAAGAAAAGTCAATATTAGTCATTGACAGGAGGACCTATCATAGAGCTCAACAGTCACGTGACATCGTCATGTAACTTTTGGGTCCGGAAGAGTAATTTGTCCATTCCTTTTCTCCATCACGTTTAGAAAAATACTTGTATAAAGAGTTTTTAAGCCTGGAACCAAGACAACAAGCCAGCTACAGAATCATGACCATAAATCATTTGATTCAGAGCAACAACAACAAAAATTGAAAAACGCTGTTAGGCAGCAGTGCTGACCACTGAGCCACCGGCACCCAGATTTCAAAGCGTTGAAGGCAGCGTGACTCCTAATGGTTAATGGTTTCAGTCACTCAGTGGCGGTTTGAGCCCTTTATAGCAGCAAACAGCATACTTTAGAATTGTGGGTAGTGTAGTACTTCTCCATGACATCCTTCCTTATTATTATTATATAAAAGGGAGCAAGTGGGCAATGTTTGTTTGTTTCACTTGTTGCCCCACTGTCCGGGCACAGCTATGCCGTTTTACGTGCGATCGGGCTGAAACTTTCAGGAAGTGTAAAGAAGACCCGAGCGGGTGACCTGACTGAGCCGGATTTTTAAATTAGGTGATTACCCTAATTACCTAATGATGTGATGTCATCAGTGATGTCATCCTTCCTGGCTGAGGCTATAAGTTCAGTGATGATGTCATCAGTGATGATGTCATCAGTGATGTCACCCATGATGTCATCAGTGATGTCATAGAGCAGGCGCGGGCACGCATGGGGGTGAGCTGCAGGGCGGGCGAGGCCATGAGCCCGCACTGCAGGCGAGCCAAGAGTCGAGCGCGCATAGTGCACGAGATTGCTAGTTGAATAAAAAATGTTAAAAAAAAAAGAATGATAATACAGATTTGTTGCTTCTACAGCAACATATACCACCGTTTCACAACTAGCTCGCCCGTGGTAAGTCTACCTTGGGTGGTTACGACATTATGGCTATTTGCAGAATATGAACGGTGAAATCCCTGATCCTCCATAAGGCCCAGTACCTTAGTGATGGTGCCCACAGCCTTGGTGCGTCCCTCTCTGAACACCAGCCTCTGGTCACAGTGCAGGTACTCGGGGGTCTTGATGAAGCGGAAGTGGACTGAGGCCTTGTCCCCCGTCCGTAAGCAGTCTCTGTTCATGGTCAAGATAGTGGCTGTCTGCCTGATGCTGCCGCAGTGGACTGGGTGGAGGGCGAGGACAGAGAGGTGATTGGATGATAGCGGGTGGTGAAAATGGTATTATTGCGAAAAGGCAACTTTCACTACAAACTCCCACAGTCCTAATCTAAATACATGTCATCACCACACGTAGGTTTGTACTAGGGATGCACCGATCCACAGTTTTTCACTTCCGATTCCGATACCTGAATTTGGATATCTGCCGATACCGATATTATGCCGATACCAATATTTTTCTTGAATATACAGTATAGGCAAAGATTTGGCCAATTAAAGATTTTTTTTTAAATATACCTTGCAAACAGCAGACAAAATTAAGAAAATATACAAGGCAAAGAAGGACACTATTATACATGGGCAAATTACAGTCAGCGTCCCCTGTGCGGCCCGCGCTGGAATTGCAAAAAATAAATAAAAAATCCCCCGATTCCGATCCGTGAATCACCCGATATCGATATTGGATCGGCCCCATCCCTAGTTTGTACAGAATCTGTTGTTCTGTTCATCCACTTAGTGTCTCTCTGTGTGTGTTGGTTACCCACCCATGGCCTGGTATCTGGGGGATATCGTGGTGGGATGATGCAGTACCAGGATCTCAGCCTCAAACTCCCAGGTGGCCTGGGGGCTTAACCGTGGGGACACCATCACCATGCCTTTCCTTATGGACGAACGCTTGATCTACACAGGAAGAGAACATGGTTGGAAGGAAGGGTAAAGAAACGGGTGACCACATTCATTAAACAAGCACATCAATCCTGTGATCTATACGTGGTTCATGTAAACAACTTGAGTTCATTTTAGTTTTTATTTACATGTTATTTCTCCACTCTGATTATGTCATAATTTGATTAGTTTACATTCAGAGGGAAAGGCTTGGATGATGATGATGATGATGATGATTCATATCAAGGTAATTGCTGATAGTACTTCATTGTTCACTCCATACCAACACCAACAATGATGCTTGAGCTTGGATCAAATCTGTCAATGACGGCCTAAATAAGCAACATGCCTTTACACTAAGAATAAATATATTTGAATAGCACTCTTCAAAATCAATTCTGACACATCTATGCATTCATACTGGATCAAAGTAACAAAATGGGTTGAAGAGTTTTCCTGACTGAGGCAAAAAGTATGAGGTCAGACTCCTACAAAAGAGGAAAAGGTGGACAGAAGGACATTAGAAAAGTGAGAATGTAGTGCACTAAAAGGAGGGCAAAGAAATTCATACATAGGCATCACCATCACTACTTAGATTTGTCTTAAAAACAAATTAAAGCCTTGAGATCAAAATGGCTTTGAGATCAGAGTATTTGTAACATTTCAAGAGCTTATTAGTTTACATTCACCAATTCAACTGTTTCCCTTTTGTCTGTTAGTCTGTAGATGTTTATCAGATTCTGTGTCATTCCCGTTCCACACACCTTCAATTTCAATTTTCAATTTCAATTTATTTATTTGTTCGATAGGGGACAGGTGTACATTAATGAACATTTTGAAAAAAAATGTAAATGCACGACAATTGCAGTCACAAGACTGATTTCCATTGTTAGTCCCCCTGCCAGATGATACAGGCTTAGAGTCCTGATAGGGGTAAAAAATAACATAGTGCAACAAATACATGATTAAAATGGCATCCTATTTCTAAACACATGTGCAAAGTGCAAGTATACAGAAATATACAATCAGATACTAAAAACCTGAGTTTGAGATCTACATACAGCAAAGTGCAAAGTACAAGTATACAGGAATATACAATCAGATACTAAAACCTGAGTTTGGGATCAACATACAGCTAAAATGTAAGATCTACATAGAAGACTTACTCAACAGATATAAGAGAAAAAAATAAAAATACAGAGAACACACATATCCATACAGTATAAGCGTACTGTTCTATACCCTTAGTGATTTGTACAGAGTTGAGTGGACTTCAGCCATCTCTTCATTTGACCTTTAAACATGCCTAGTGTTGGACATTCCCTTATGGCGGATGGAATTGTGTTCCAGAGTTTGCCACCCTTGACAGACAGAACTGTCTGGCCAAAGGTGGTGCGCCTGTACGGGATAACACAGTCGCCTCTAATTGAGGCTCTGGTGGTTCTGGATGTGGATCCAGATACAGATTTCTGATTGATGTACTCATTTAGCGGGGGAGGGGCAAGGCCATTCAGTACCTTGAAAACGGTGCATGCATATTTAAAAGAAATGAAGTTATTGAAACTTAGGAAGTTGTGTTTAACCAGGATGTTACAATAGTGGTAGGAGCGGGGTTTTTTGTCGAATACTTTAATTCTCGAATACCTGATTCTCATCACCTGGAGCTACTAAATTATTCTGAGAATATGTTCATGAATTGTCACATACAGTATACTGTACTCTAGCTTATAGAGAACTAGCAATGTACCCGGCGTTCTCTTTTGCAGTACATCCAATCAGGTGTGTCCCAACTTTTGACTGGTAGCGTTAGCGTACATTGTGGGTAGAATAGTATCTCGGTCATCACAGGCGTCTTTTTAGGCCACATTTCTGCTTTATTAGATTAGTAGAGTGTGATAACAAGGAGAGAGGAGAGAGAGGGGAGATGACATGTGACCAAGGTCGTGAAGCATAACCTAGCCTATGACAAAACAAATACATCAATCAACCACCTTCACTCACTGAGCCGCCATGATGCCACCACAATAATAAGCACTTCTACTGACTTATCATAATAGACAGAAAACCAGTGCAGTCCCAACCTCTCCCACTAGATGCTGCTGTGGGAGATTTCCCTCCCCTTACCTTTTTGAGAGCAAACGAGGCGGTCTGGCCGCCCCTAACCTCCTTGACAGGCATCCGCTTGCGGTGGATGGATTTGACGGCGATGGGCATGAAGCTGCCCAGGGGATCGGGGCCCAGCAGCATGGTATCGTTCAGACGTATGAGTCCGCGTAAAGTAGTCCCCGATACTACCGTGCCCACTCCCTGAGACGTAAACACAACACGATTAGTGGACCAGAGAGCACGTAGAAGCTGTTGTTTTGAATGACGTGTGAGCAGCGTAGCCTTTGCACAGTATTCTTTAGCGTACCGGTACAGAGTAGGTGTCGTCTATCTGAAACTCGGCGGGCTGGTCATCCCGGTATGAGGTCCTGGAGGAGAGCAGGTTGAGGAACATCTTCAGCAGGTCCATGTTCTCACCACTCACATTGGAGATCTGAAAGATGGGACACATCCTGGGGCACGCACGCACGCACGCACGCACACGCACACGCACACACACACACACACACACACACACACACACACACACACACACATGACGGAGAATTGTGTTTGAATTGCTTAATAGAAAAAGACAATAAACAGACATAATGGTTAAAAACTGTGTGTGTGTGTGTGTGTGTGTGTGTGTGTGTGTGTGTGTGTGTGTGTGTGTGTGTGTGTGTGTGTGTGTGTGCGTGCTGGCGTGCGTGCGTGCGTGTGTGTGGCTATGAGAGAGACGGGAGCACCTCTCAGAGCTGAAGTTGGAGGCTGTGACAATGACGTCGTCCTTGTTCTGGACCAGGACAGGGATTTTCCTGCAGCCGGGGGACTTCAGTAGCCTCTGGAGCAGCTTCAACGTCTCTGTTGGGACCAAAGTAAGACCGCAATCGTTAAACCTGCCGATGAGGGCTAATTAGTTTAAATCCCAACACGCCCTCAATGTTTTGCCAGTAAGAAAACATTTAAGTGTCGCTTTTTGAGAATTGTTGCGGGGGAATAATAATGTCTCACGACTGTCTATTGAAGAATGACAGGATTTGGGCATAGTAACTTAGTTATTCCTATAACTGCAATGTTTATGGCACAGGAAAAGATGGCAGGATAGATGAGAAAGAAAAGAATGAAGAGAACCAACCTTGTAGGATGTTGGCTGGACACATGTCTATCTTGGTTACCACGACAAACACAGGAACATTCAGAGCCAAGGCCAGGCCCAGGTGCTCCTTGGTCATCCCTACAATACCTGCGTTACTGCCCACCTAGAGAGGCAGAGGGAGGAAGAATTTTAGTTCATTTAAGAAAAGGGAAATTTAAGTGAAGGCACTGCAAATAGGCTTCCTTTCTCAATATTTTGGGATGTAAAAGAACTTGAAAGTTTCATCGGAAGCTTAGTAGTTTCTTGATACTCGATCTTGATCTTGATATTAACTGGCACAGTGCTGATCACCAACTCTCACATTTCACGTCCTGTCACTCACTCGCACACTCTCACTCCCCTTCCCCCCCCCTGCTGACCATGAGCATGCAGAAGTCAGGCAGATGTCCGGTCATGCCGAAGACGGTGGTCTTTAGGTACTTCTCGTGGCCGGCCAGGTCGATGAAGGTGATGACCTTGGAGGACTTCTCACAGATCTTAGTCCAGTCCAGGCTTCCTCCATGACTGTCCGGCTTGTTCACCACCTGGGGGCAGACAGAAGGGGGCTCGGTTAGAACCAAAACATTCAGTTGGTCACCTCCTCCTCTGCTTGTACAGTATATCATCACCAAGAAGCAATACAGCCCCGCTCCCAAGTTATTAAAGGTTCAACAGAGTGACAGAAAAGATGAGAGTGGAGCCATGCATATGCAACACGAGCCAGTGCTGTGCAAGCGCTAGCCTGCTGAACCTTGGCTCACTGTATACATCTCACTTTTGCTGTATCCCACCACTACATCCCTATTGCATCCTCTCCTTGACCTCTTGCACTATTACTGTATCTCCTACACCCATCTAGTTCATGTCAATATTTCACCCAGAATGTCAATGCATTTGCAAACCCTGTGATGCTATTACTTTGTGATATATTAATATTATGGTATTACTTGAACACACGGTTAAGTTAAATTTCAGGTTTGTTTGTTTATATAGCCCTTCATCACATGCA
>NC_139644.1:29506652-29524152 GCF_964638095.1 Poromitra crassiceps | reverse complement strand
TTCAACTCAACAACATAAACATTCAAAATTTCCCCCAGCTTACTTCCTGTTGCAGTGTTTGCTGCTAGTGCAATAACAATTCAGTGAAAACTGTCTATAGTAAAACTGCCTTAGGATATAATTAGATGGAATTAACCTACTGTATATTAATGCAAGTAAAATAGACCCATAAAAAACATTGCACTCACAGCCACCGCTTAAACAATACAACGGGCAATACAATTTGGATTGTAGTTTACAATAAGTTCACCAAACTATACATCACAAATTTAGCAGAAATGTAAAATTGCTTCTTGCAGAACAAGTGGCAATCAAATGGGCCAGATGTGCAATACTTTGCTATTAGGAACTGTGACTTTGAAATGTTGTTATACCGTATCCAGTCATCATATCAGATTATGCTAAATAATACCACAATACATTTTACAGCTGTTACACCCCCCCCCCACACACACACACACACACACACACACACACACACATCACAATCTATCGTATTCTATAGGCTATACACAATTATTAATATTGGTAAATAACAGTATCAAACTACTGGTTCATTGATAATGTCACAGGATAGCACGTCAACACCTGACAAACAGATGAAATTGATGGGTGTCAAAAGGTGAACAAGAGAATTGCTTTCCTGTTGCAACCCTGTGCAATCCTTGTAAGTACATCTCATACCTCTGTAATGTGTCATTTGAGCCTACACAAGCCATACCTGTTTGCCTGTGTTACTCACACACACACACACACACACACACACACACACTGCCCTGTATTTCATCAGGCTATGTCCTTTTGTTGGCGAAACTGACCCACTCAATCCAATGTAATGACAGTGCCTGAGTGGTTTGTTGACAACACATTCAGGTTGCTATGTCTTGCCAGAGACTTGTCTTGTTAGGAGAATAATTGCATCACCCAGCATGGTTAGCAAGTTGCAGATGTTGTAGTTGTAAGTGATGTGGTGGTTCAATTTTTGAGTGCATGTTTAAAGAAGATACAGGTGCAATGTTTGTGCTCCATCGGAGAAGCAGCTAACGCTAGTCATTTGCAATTAGCCAACGAAGAGCTGCAACAGCGGCTAGCGTTAGCCACAATTAGCCAACGTTAGTTGAATTAACGTCAGAAAAGCAATTCCCAGAGTCCAGAGAGCCAGTGCTGTAATATCAGTCTTCAACTAGCGTTAACTAGGCTCGACATGCAGTCTTGTAAAGGGTTGCCTAATTAACGTTACGTGCATGCAAATGACACACTATCTGTTTCATTCATTCATTCATTCATTGCTAACCTAGATGCACACGTAGCTAGCCAGCATTAGCTTGGCGTTGCTCCTCCAGCCAGGGCCTACCTTGTTAGTGAAGTCGACCCCACGGTCCCCGGGCTCGCCGTTGAACATGTCCCCGTCCTCGAAGCACTCGTCCCCGGCGTCGTCTCCACATCCCCCCCGGTCTGGTGCAAATATACTAGCGGGAACTAAAGCGTCTGCTAGCGGTATGGACCCCGGGCTTATACTCGGCTCATGCGTCGCTGCCATTGATGCCATTTCTATCCAGCTTTGCTGCAAGAAATGTCAAGCCTCCTTGCTGTTGTGATGATGACGACTTGCACCCAAACACAGACAGACTGTACGCTACACTGAAGGAGAGAGGTAAGTGCAGCCTAGCTATAGGCTACTACACAAATAAACTGCTCCTTCCTATGCGTCTGTCAGGTCAGTTTCGTTTCGCCTTCATTACATTTAAAAAATGAAATTGACACAACCTCATCAATAATTATGAGGAAGGTTTGGTTCAGGGTATGGACACGCCTCTTCAGTGTTGCCAGGTGGGAAATGTTTTGAAATGTTGCATCCCTGGTGATGACATCACAATTGATCGAGTGACATCACTGATGACATCACTGGTGACATCACAATTGCTCAAGTGACATCACTGATGACATCACTGATAACATCACAATGCACTGATTTATGACATCACTGATGATGTCACAAATTATGACTAACAGACACCACCCCTAAAATCATGACTAACACCACCTGCCCACAGGCAATTTTAATTATGATGATGATGATTTTTTAAATTACAACACAATGTTAAGCTTTCCATTTTAAATTAGTGCTTTTTACTAGTACTAGTACATTTTACACCAGTACTTCCACTGAGCAGCAAACAGCAAAATAATAATGCTTCTTCTTGAGTACGAAATTCCAGCACTGACCACCAATAGGAAATAAAATTACTTTGTCCTAGGCTAGGGGACATGAATGCACGAAGCAAAGAGATTGTGAGAAGACATGTATAAACAGACAGACAGGATCCATATTATTGAACGCTGCACCTCTTTATTTACTATTCACATTTTACCAGTGTGGACCAATAAGAGTAAGGGGGTCGTGATTACAGATTGGTCAAGGCAGCAGGCTGTTGCAGTTGTTAAAACAGTTAAAATGTGTAAGATTGAATTATTTTTACTTTAATGCCTATTTTGATTGTTAGGCTACATGGTACCTATTTGTGTGGGTTACATTGTCTGTTGATTGATGATGGATTGAAGTTATTTTTATTTCTAATAAAAATAATAATCCTATTAACTGAATAAATTTACCATCCATGTACCAACCATAATCGTAATAACCTTTTCAACTGCTAACAATTAGCCCAACATTATTGGGTTTTATGGCTAAAATGTCCAACTTGTTATTTTATTTTCAAATAATTGATTGTGTACTGTATGTATGGAAGAGATCTTTGGTGATCTTTGTACAGTATGGCTTACATTGCCAACCAAGGTGAGCACTATAGTAACACTTGACCCCCACTTGATCCCACTTAAAGGAGAATTCATTTTTTTTAACAACCTGGACCTTATTTCCAGCTTTAATCATGATTTTTAACTCACCCTGATAAATTCGGTTTGATAAGCTGCGACCTGGAAACGAGGAATACGGGGCACGTGTGATGCATCTATTTATGTCCTGTAAATAGCTTATTTTCTGACACACAATGAGAAAATGAATGAAATTGTGCAATGTGCTCAGCGTGTTTGCTGTCCCTCACATTAGAGATAGCAGCTCCTGTTCCCCCCCCGCTCCTCAGTTTGTAATCCATATGATGTTATTCCAGCTCAAATAAATACGAGCGGCCATCAAATTCAAATGCATCGTCCATAATCTCGAATTCACATAAATGTCAGCTGTGTTTACTAGGGGTGGGAATCACCAGATGCCCACGATACGATACTGAAACGATACTTGAGTCACGATACGATAGTATTGCGATACTGCAATATTTTCGATATTGCGATATATCGATATTGCGATATATTGAATATTGCGATATCTCGATATATTGTGATTTCTTACTTTTTCAACTGCAAATGATGTCCCCAAAGGAAAACTTTTTTCAACATCTGGTTTATATAAGAAAAAAATTTCAGTCTGTCCATCTGACTTCAACCATTTTATTGCAGCAACATTGTCAAGTAGACAGACCAACAACTTTCATAAAGTCATGTCATAGTTGCATGCACCTGACAAACTGAACTGTTTGTTACAGTCTACTTACAGTCCACCTTAACTGGATGTGTGTGTGGACTACTGTACTTATGTAGTTTTTGCAACTTCACTTCACTTACACAAAACATCTTGTGCAGCCCAGCCCATTCAGTAACTGGGGAATTTGTAAATTACTGTTATGACAAAACTGTTACTTTTAAAACAAAATGAAAATATGCTACCATTTGTTTAGTGCTGGCCTTGGAACTAAAGTGTATAGTAGCCCGGTGGCCTGGCATGGCCACCGGGCCATGCCAGGCCCGATATTGCAAGCAAAAAAAAAAAAAATTTTTTTTTTTTTTTTTTTGCTTGCAATATCGATACTTGGCGTCCAAATATCGATACAGTATCGTCAGGCAAAATATCGCGATACTGTGGTGTATCGATTTTTTCCCCCACCCCTAGTGTTTACCATGCTATATGCTACAGATCAACTGCTGTGAGCGCTCAAGTTCCCCTGCAAGTCCCCGGATGTGCTTTCAAATTCCTCATAAATCTGATCACCTACTATGGCAATAAATGTGATTCTCATTCGCAAAATGATGACAGGATGCTTTGGATTATGGCAGTGTAAAATTGAACCAGTAGACTCTGCTTGACTCTGTTTCTGTAGGAATGAAATTAGCAAAAGCGCTGTAAATCTTACGGTTAGAGCACAGGGAAAAAGTTATTACAATTATGGTTGGTAACCTATACATTTTATTACATAAATGGTAAATGTATTAGTTAACAGGATTATTACACAATTCAAAACTATTGTAATTTGGGTTTGACTCTGCCGTAGGCAGAAAGGATCATGTGAGAGAAATGTCAGAGACCTCAGAATAAACAACACTCGACCACAAGGAATAACAAATAAAAAAAGATTTGTTTTAATTACATTAATATCAGTTAAGGAGAGATACCACACTTGGAGGGGGGCAGGACTGGCCACATTATAAAATGTACACACTGGAAATGCATGAAAACGCGTCACACTACACACAGTGGAGTCACACTTGAACTACAAGAACAAGGGTGGGACCAATACCCCCCACCCCCCAGCTAACTCAACCCCACCCCCAGCTTCTCTCCGGTTCCCACTCTAATAAAATGCACAAACAAATGCACTGTATATACAAGTTATTAAAGTATAAATTTGCACAGTCAGTGTGTAAGAGAAATGTCAGACACCGCAGAATAAATAGCACTCAACCACAATGAATAACAAATAAAATGACAATCTTTATTACATTAACATCAACAAGCAAACAGTAAATGTTTTTTTTTACAGTAAACATGTTGTCCCCATGGTTGTCCCCATGGTTGTCCCCCACCAGTGATGTAATTCCACCCTTGGGTCAGTCCCATTCATTCTCAATGCCGCCCCCTAGCGGTACAAATCAACACATCAACAACAACATAGTTTGGAAACAGTCAAGACATTAAGGGGTGCATCTCACTCAATCTTTGGAGTACAAAGATGATTTTGATATCACCAGAAAGCTTACATTCTCCTCTTTCCAACAGTGTATAAAATATGACTTAATATGACTGATTTTGATAGAGCAGGTCACATAAATACTAGCCTAGGTAAACCCAGCCACCACGTGACCTGCTCTTCAGTTCCCAGTCACTATCACATAGTGACTGAGAACAGGTCTGAGAGCAGGTCACGTGGGGGATGGGTTTACCCAGGCTACATAAATACCATACTACAGCGTAATTCAGCTTGTGCTCTTGGGCAGTTTACTATAGAAATCACCATCCATTCTTTGAGTGTCTCTGTTTTGGATGCATTTTGCGATTGTCTCAGGAGATAAGGTTCTTATCTTATCTTAACTTAACTTCCTATCTTATTACACCATTAGGCCACATTATTTCTCAACAGCATTACTTACATCTAATTGGGGGGGACACATCCCCACAGGGATCATTAAAGTATATTTTTATTTTTAATTATAGCCTACTTTGTACATTAGTGCATCATATTAGTGTCATAAGACATTTTATATCTATCTATAGAGAAGCGACAGTGTGTGTGTGTGTGTGTGTGTGTGTGTGTGTGTGTGTGTGTGTGTGCGTGTGCGTGTGTGTGCCTGCGTGCGTGCGTGCGTGTGTGTGCGTGTGTGTGCGTGTGTGTGTGTGTGTGTGTGTACGTGTGTGTGTGTGTGTGTGTGCGTGTGCGTGTGTGTGTGCGTGTGCGTGTGCGTGTGTGTGTACGTGTGTGTGTGTGTGTGTGTGCGTGTGCGTGTGTGTGTGCGTGTGCGTGTGTGTGTACGTGTGTGTGTGTGTGTGTGTGTGTACGTGTGTGTGTGTGTGCGTGTGCGTGTGGGTGTGCGTGTGCGTGTGCGTGTGCGTGTGCGTGTGCGTGTGTGTGTGTGTGTGTGTGTGCGTGTGCGTGTGCGTGTGCGTGTGCGTGTGCGTGTGTGTGTGTGTGATATAACATATAATTGAAAGCTCTCTCACTGTTTGTGTATTCAAAGGTCTCTGTGTCATTAGATCTCATGACTGTCTTAAGACTAGGTCTTGGGGTAAGAGGGAACATATGGAAATCTGCCACGTTCAACCTTTTTTCCCTGGTGAAAGCCACAGTATATATTCATACAGTACATGCATATTAAACCCAAATGATTTATGAATGAAACTAATAGTGTGGTGGGGGTTGATTAAATATTTTTTTTAATTCTTTATTGTACAAAAGCATGGAATTACATCAAACATATCTATTTCAACATTCACCTTTAGTTTACTTTTTTTGAAAGTTGGCTACATTAATCCAGAATAGTCTCTTTTTCTAGTTCACAAAAATCACATTTATACTCAATATCCAGTTTGAATCTTTCTAACACATGTTTCACCGGATAGATTCTATGCAGTATCTTGAATGATAAACAAACCCAAAACATCTAGACCATGGGATAGTGATACAACTAAGGGTTTTCCTAATATTTTTGTTAGAACACTTCTCTTTCATTATATTAGTCTGACCAATATAGATACAGTACTTCCCACCCAGTCTTCAAAATGAAAAGGTAGGTCCACAGCACCAGAGTTTCAATATACACAGATCTGGAAATTCCTTGTGCTTTGGATAATAGTAGCAGACCATATAAGGATAATTTCCGTAAATGTCTTCTTAATTTGAGGTGGTGAAGCAATGTGCACTTTCAGCTGTAGCTGACACACACTGCCAAGTCATTAAGGCGTATGTATATATGTGAGTCATAGATCATTATATTGACAGTCAAGGAATAAACACATCATGGGCTTTTTCTCTCTCTCTCCTCAGACAAAAAGTGTCAGAGAGGCCGATCCAACTCAGGTGCACTTCTTGTGGATGTGTGTGTGTGTGTGTGTGTGTGTGTGTGTGTGTGTGTGTGTGTGTGTGTGTGTGTGTGTGTGTGTGTGTGTGTGTGTGTGTGCAATTGTAGCGTGCGCTCCTCTGCCAGCGAGCACATCAAAAGAGGGTTGTTGAGTTATTTTGGATTATAATAAATAGATTTCTCCCCCTCAGAGCATTCTCACACCCCCCTCACAGCTGTCCAGTCAAGCCTGATGCAGGCCTAACAGCACAAATAAAGGCCACCAAGGACATTTTATAACTAATAGGCAGCAGTTGGTATTGATATAAAATGTAATCTAGACTCGTAGTCCTATCATGTGGCTTTTCTCATGGCTTATGCCCTCTTTGACTCAGGAGTTGTCAGCTAGTGAAAGCCATGGTAGTATTGAGTCAAATGCATTCAAACCATTTTTGAGCGATGATGCAGTTTCAAAATTTCACCAGGGCTATTTTTCTCCAAACCAACATTTGACTTAAAGGCAGACTGAATTCAAACCCTGCCATCTGACCCTCCATGACAGGCTGTGGGCCTTTCAGGATAGGCTATCGGCTGTGCCAAATATTTAGTCGTCTCCCTGGCAACAAAGTCACTTCTATTTTTATACAGCAGCCCTGTAGTCTGTGGTCTTATTGCCCCTGCTGTCTGACTCCACTACAATGTTGTAGTAGCGGTCCACTGTCGAAAATACTCAGATGCCAACTATCTTCACCTCGATCAACATCACGAAGGCCATTAGACGTTTAATAGCTTATTTATGGTGTATATCTATATAGTTTCACCTCGTTGGTCAGTGTTCACTAATGGCGCGATTCTATTGGCTGCTTGAAATGTCACTCAAGCAGAAGGAAACACGCTCCCTATAAATACCATGGTCAGCTCTCCAGTGCGGCCCGGACCTGCGCACACTCAACACTCTCACTTCTCCTCGGTTATCTGACAGCCTCTGCAGCAAGATGAGCGTAAGTGTGAATCATTCAGAGACTATTAGCCTATAGGCTTAACTGCTGCATTGTCTTTGCTTTCTCTATTTGATGAGCCAGATGCACGAGTACAGAGACTTATCTACTGGACACAGTATATACTGGAACTGACAGCTGTTTGACATGCCAGATGCAGCACAATCTCATAGGCTGACTAAACTTAACCAATACTTCTGCACACTTAACCATTGCTTCAGATACTTCTGCATTGTGGATTGCTGTTATTGCCTTATATGGTTAAAATATGCACTGCAGACAGAATAGGCATCTTATTGGATAATGCATTATGGGAAAGTTATTCTATTCATACCACTACTGCACATAGGCTATTGCCTGCTGCACCCCTCAAACTGGTGGATTCTAGCTTCAATACATGTAGCCTATGTGAATTCTGATTGCAAAAACACCTGGACACAGACATTTTTCTTTATTGTCACTATTTTTCAGACAATAGCAGCCTAACGACATCAAAACTATGAAATAACAGGAAAGGAATTATGTAGTGACCAATAAAGTTAAACAAACCCAAACTACCCTAGATCATTTAAAGTAGCTGCCTTGATGGGAAGGCAAAGGCGTTGGAAAAAAATCCATACATACTCATCAACTTCACTATTTATATTTGTCAAAAACAACACAAATTCAACTAAGCATATAAGCATAAGCATTTAGATCCAAATGGTTTTAAAAACATAGCATCCGATGTCGTAGGAAAAAAGGAGACGCCCACTGGCTGGAGGTTGATTTCAAAATTTATTTATGAAGACAATCATTTTATACTGACTCTCGCACGCTACTTCCTATTAACACAATCAGAGGAAACTACCGGGAGGGAATACCAACTTACAGCCATCTAATGACCCTTCAGGGATTCATTGTTTTCATAAATCAATTTAGAATCAACCTTAACCAACATTAAGGCCAGTGAGCGTCTGCTTTTTGTTGCTATTTTACAAGTGTCTGTGAGACTGTGTTGGCTTTTTTTCTACGACACCAAACTTTTGACTAGTGTGGTGTACCTGTACTTTTGAACCCTAAAGTCACTCCAGGGAGAATGCTTGCAATCACTAGTGCATTTTAATCCAATCATTTCACCTCAGGCTCAATAACTATAACTGGGAGCTGAACATGGGCAGCATTGTGATGATAAACGGCACCGGAGGAGTTGCTTACAATAAAAGCCCTGTATGACTCTGGCTTTGTGTTGGCTACAGGGGTAAACATGTGTTGGAAGTAGGGATGTTCATTTTGAAAATTTTCCAAAATCGATAATCGGTGAAAATTAACGATCAATTATCGATCATCGATTTTATTAATACTTAGAAAATTTTCAATATATATATATATATTTTTTCTTTTTTTTTTCTTTTTTTTTACAAAATGAATGCCTATGGCAGAAAATACGAAAGACAACGTGTTCTCCTCAATGAACTCTTTATTTCAATGTGTCTCCTCTCCAACACTGCTGTCCCCGGCGCATGCCGGTGTGAATTTCCCATGTTTAAAACAGTTTTGTTGGCACAAAGGCCCGTGCCCAGCCAGAAAACTAGAGACTATATGAAGCTCCACCTCACGTTAGTCGGCTGTGCAATGGAGTGGGGCGAGGAGGAACGAATTCCACCCAAACCTAGTCCAAATTTTTTTTTTTTTTTTTTTTTTAATAATTAAAAAATCGATCCAAATGCCACAGGATCGATTCCAATCCTTAACGATCGATTATCGATTTTCGATAATTGATGAACATCCCTAGTTGGAAGGGTTTGGAGGGCAGTGGGCTGAAATCACATTAAGGCGATATAATGAAATAAAGTCATCTTCCGGAGGCTACAATAGACGGTGCAGAGCAGAGAGCTATTCTGCGATGTTGTGAGTCTCAAGGCTAAACACTGTGGGGAACAAATCCACTTCGGCAGTGGCAGATTCTGGAACAGTGTTCTGTCAAAGTTTATTTTTCATGCTGTTTTATAAGGAAATGGCAATTGCACTATATTGGATCTACTCTTTTATCCCTGCCATATATCACAAACTGCTACGGTACATATTAGACTGAAGTTGCAGTAGGATGACATTGATTTTAGAATAAACCAGGCCTAATGCATTTATAGCCGCGCGTATACTATATTTGTGGAAGATAAATTCACTTGACTATATACAGTATACTGTACAGTATTTGGTGGTAAGGGTGTTTCCAGACCCCAGCTGTCTCTTGTCTCTCTCAGTGAGAGGAGGGTCGGCATGTCACACACACATGGGGATTCCTTCAGGCTGCAGTGTCTGGGGGGGATGCAGGACCACTGCCAGGTCAGACCTCAGCCCAGGCCCGACCCGGCCCCAGTGCTAAGCGCTATGCACGCACTTTACAGTTGGATTCAAAGACATGGAAAGAATGTGAGACCCTGTGTCACTCTATCCCTCTTCACTCCCTTTCATTCTCTGGTTTAGCCGTTCTTTCAGATAGACCTTTTTCTTTCAGATAGACCTTTTTCTTTCAGATAGACCTTTTTCTTTCAGATAGACCTTTTTGGGGCTTTGATGTCTTTTTCTCTCTCTCTCCAGATTGATGGTCTCAGGCTCTGCCAACATTAACAAAGCACTAACGACATGGCACTATTTCAGCATACTGTAGTAGGGAGTCATCGTCTTGTGTGTGTTTGTGTGTGGCTCAGCTGTAGACTAGAGCTAAGCTAATGCAATTCTACTCGACTGTAATGCTGATGTAATAGGCCTATATCCCTATCTTATTACCCAAAAACTGTATTTATTTCATTGCTATTTCACACCAGTGTTCTGGTTTTTGAGAAATAAGCAGCAGCCTCATCTTTGCATTTTTTTAAACAATATTAGACTGCTACAAGTCAATATGCAGCCAAGCCATTTCTCTAGATTCATAAGCAAGTATTTCCAGTCAGCCATATTACTCATTATGACTCTTATTTTCCATAGGAAAGTAAAACCAAAAGTGAAATCTCTTGAAGTTCCCATTTTTTGCTATAGCAATGAGATCAGTGTGTGTGGCACAAAAAAAGAGTTCAATCAGGAGAGACGAGCGAATGAATAGAATCATATTTATTACAACAGAATGAATGATGCAATACAGAATGTATGAGAATTAAGTATTTTCAATATAGTCTTAGCCCTTAGACACCACATGGAGATATTGAGATTGAGGGGCATCAGCCGTGAGCAGCAGCACTAGTGGTGATGACACTCCTGAGACTGATGTAGGCTGATGTAGACTGTAGGCTGATGAATCTGATGGGTCTGCGAAGACTGAGCGGAGATGAGGTGGAGGGGTGAGCGATGATAGCAGCAGTTACACAGGAGTGAGCAGGCTGAAGTGGATAGAAAGAGACATATTTAAAAGGAGCGGAGGTGTATACTGTAGCAATGTGATAGGCTTATGGTTGAGGTGTGTGGAGGTGTGTCGCTATGTCATTGGATAGATGAGACCAGCTGGCAAACAGCTGATTATTCAATTGATGCCCGGAAGTGACAGGCGCTATTTTGAGCGTGCGTGCAAGATATGAAGTGATGAAATGAGAAGTGAACTATGGAAGCATGAATGCACAGATTATAGTCTTCATGTCTGAACTTCCATTAGAAGTTAATGTCTCATGTTTTGTGTTTTTTTCTCCTGAGCTACAGACTTGAGCAGTGTCATAGTCTCGAATCTCGAAAACTAAAGCCTTTTTTGAGGACTTGCTGCTAGACTATCAGATTAAACCTCTGTTGACCTGTACAAGCGTTCTCCAAAAAAGTATTGCGAGTGAAATCTGGCACAAATAGTCAATCTTGTCAGTTTCTAATAAGCGACTTCAAAACACATCCATTTGTGACTATCAAAGAATGATTGTTGGTCTTTCATTAGGCTATGTTCAGAGTTAGATTGATGTCATGTCTACAGAAGCCAACCCCTTTAGTACCCTTTTAACTAGACTGTGAATAGGCCGTCAGCTGTCAAAGGCGCTACAGTTGTAACTAATAGCAATGATTGCCTTGGTGACAGTTAACAGATCCCCCGACGCAGAATTTGACACATTGACAAAATGTTGAACAATGGTGGTCTGTGTGTAACAAGCGAGTACTAGAGTGCTCAACTCCGTATTCCCCTGCCACATGTACACTACTGACCTAGCAGAGCCAGTTCTGCTGTGCTCAGCCGTTTTCCCCCTGTGCAGCCAGTGCCATCCACTGTGGCGTGGAGGAAAATATGACTCGGTTTAACAGTCTTCCCCCACCAATTTGAACATGTTTAGCCTCTCCTCTGCCAAAAATGGTTGCAGGAGAAAAAAGGGAATGGCATCCAACAGTAGAAGAGGAAAGAGTTGGAATCTTTGACCAGTCCTTCAATGGGAGTGTAATTGGAAACACATGGTCTATTACTTGGATAAGGCTCAGAGAGTTAGGCTGAAGCTACCTCTGCTTCTGCCTGCATCCCAAGCTGCAATAATGATAATAATCCAAGTAATATCCAGTAGTGTTACCATACAATAATGTATTATATCATCCCTCCCCCCCCCCTCTCTCTCTCTCTCTCTCTCTCCCTCTCTCTCTCTCTCTCTCTCTCTCTCCAGAAAATGATTGTAAAGAATATGTCCTTCAAGGTCGGACAGACCTTGACCATCACCGGAGTCCCAAAGCCTGACGCCACCAAGTGAGTGTCTTAGACGCAAGAGTGCTGTTGCTCATGTCACACACGCACGCACGCACACACACACACACACACACACACACACACACACACACACGCACGCACGCACGCACGCACGCACGCACACACACACACACACACACACACACACACACACACACACACACAGTCTCTAGACCAGTGGTTCTCAACTGCACCTTGAGGGGATTGGCTCCCCACCAAAAAAGAAACCATAGAAGAATGACTGTTTTGATCCTAGCTTCACTGTTATCTCTGTGCCTACAGAGGCAGCCCTGCAATACAGAGGAATTCTGGACCATCTCTAACAAACTCTCATCTAACGTTGATTAAAGTCACTTAGGGGTTCATTATATGAAAAAGATTGCTGGTCTAGACATTTGATGTTTTGAACTTTTGACACATAAGCCCATCAAAGTGCATCCTGGTTTGTCTTCAAGTTACACTCCCTGTAGTTGGCCCCTTTACTTACCCGTGATATCACACTGATGTGGTGACTGTCACATGACACTGTCTGTCACATCATGTGACAGTGTCATGTGACAGTCACCACATCAGTCACATCCCATTAAAAGATTGACACATTTCAGCTTTGTGACATTACTCCCCAGACATTCACACTTCTGTGAATGTGTGTGTGATGTGCTGATAGATCTTTTTTTTCCCAATATTTAATTTTTATTTTTTCTTTATAACACGAAACGTGTTGTTCGCCTTGTTTCCTGTTTTTAATGTAGCCTAAAAGTTAATAAAGTGTCTATTTTCCTACCCTGGTGTGCGCTGGAGAACTTCTTTTTTACTCTTGTGCTTTTAAAGATGTTGTGCATGGGGTCTCATGTAAGGGGAACCTCTCCATCCTTATAACAGACAACAGATACTGTATAACAGATATAACAACCACAGCTGAAAAGAAGGGGGGGGGGGACTTCCATTCCTTCAGAATGAGTTTCTTGGTGACAGTTGTCCCCTGTGTCAGAGACTGATGCACAGGATTTAAAGAAGTTCAGAGAGGACTCCGAGCAGCCGAAGATGGCGAGTACTGGCTCCGGCTGAAGGGTTATTTTGTAGGCCTTAGAGCAGGGGTTCCCAACCTTTTTTGTGCCAAGGACCTGTAGATACATGGGAAAAAAGTTGCGGACCGGTTGTCAATTTTAATGGTTTTAGTTACCTATATATTTACTCACCAGGTGGCGACAAAGGGTAAATAACAGCCTTTTGTGTTGTACTGTATGTAGCCTATACAGTATTTATGTTTTTGTTTTAACTACAAACAGCCTATAATATTATAGCCTATGTTTATTTAAAAAAAAAAAAAATGCGTTGCGGCCTGGTACCGGTCTGCGGCCCGGAGGTTGGGGACCACTGCCTTAGAGTACCAATCAAATATTTTGGCCCAGAATCCAGTTAGTGAGGGGCAGAACCCACAGGCATGAGATATGCTGACAGACCTATAAAGCTGCATCAATCCCACTAGAAATAGACAGAATACAGGAAGCTAGGCTGTTTGTTGAATCTCAACTAATAAGCTGTTAAAACATCTACAGACAAAGACAAACAGTTGTTGAATGTCAACTAATGTCAACTAATACACTGTTAAAATGTCACAAATACTCTGTAGACTCTCTGTAGGTGGACTATCCAAAAAAAGTGTCACCCATGGCTGCATCTGCAGCTGAAGTGCTCACTTTAACCACTAGAGGGTGAACTTAGCCATGTTTAGTGAGATGAATATGACAAATTAGTGCTCAAATGTTGACATTATGACCGGCACTGTCATATTTCATAACTACTCACCAAATACCAGTTTATAACTATAACATATAAGATAACTACTTACCAAATACCAGTTTATAACATAACATAACTACTTACCAAATACCAGTTTATAACATAACATAACTACTCACCAAATACCAGTTTATAACTATAACATATAAGATAACTACTTACCAAATACCAGTTTATAACTATAACATAACATAACTACTTACCAAATACCAGTTTATAACAAAAACAAAAACGTTTTAGAATGGAGCTTTAAAGGAGGATTTTGTGGCGCTGGTAAAATGGGGTGCAATGATGGGTACAAGCCAATTTTGTACACTCTGTGCTTTCTTTACCCTATCATGAACCAGAACAAAATGCAATGTATCTGTTCATGTCTGTGCTGCAGTTTTGCCGTGAACATCGGGCCCAATGAGACAGACATCGCCATGCATATGAACCCTCGCTTCAACGCCCACGGAGATGAGAGGGCCGTGGTGTGCAACTCCTTCCAGGAAGGCAACTGGTGCGAGGAGCATCGTGAGGGAGGCTTCCCTTTCAACCTGGGGGAGGAGTTCAAGGTGAGAGGGAGAGAGAGGTGGAGACTTTTTTGCACGTGTGTGTGTGCGTGTCGTGTGTGTGTGTGTGTGTGTGTGTGTGTGTGTGTGTGTGTGTGTGTGTGTTATGTGCGTGCGTGCGTGCGTGCGTGCAACCTCTGCAGGGGAGGTCTGTGTTATTGTACCTCAGATAATTTGACCATGATCATATGAATACATTTCAGCACTCAAGTGCAAAGGACAAACCAATTGTTTAGAATAAACTGAACACAATATACACTATATTTGTAATCAGAGAAGTCATTTTCAGATATTTTAGATCTCATGATATAACATACTGTACCTAATTTCAGCTAAATATTTTGAATTTTTAATGTAAAATGGTTTAACCATCACCATAAAACATAAATTAAGACTAAGAAGATGGCAACTGTTATGTTTGAAATCTGAGAATAAATATCCAAGGCATACATCTGGCTTTGCAAATGGTTTTATTGTTACTTTATGCCATTCATCAGTTAAACATGAAGGAATGGCCTGATATGGGGTACCGACTGTGTTGAAAAATTAATGAAAATTGCAACCCTCATGCATGTTTCATAAAAGACAGATTAAAATAAGTTCAAAGACTTTTACATGGTTTTTCCAGCCTAGTTATTCCTACAATTATTCTGATATGACAAGAATGTAGCAGAATGCATCAGTATGTATTCTTTTTAATCTTATATGCCTTCTCTCTCTCTCTCTCTCTCCTCCCCAGATCGTCATCACATTCACCCCTGAGCAGTTCCTGGTGACTCTGACGGACGGCACAGAGATCCATTTCCCCAACCGCCTGGGCGCCGAGAAGTACCAGGTCATCAGCTTCGACGGGGAAGTCCGCATCCAGGGTGTTGAGATCAAGTAGAACCCTCGCCGTCCCTGGAATCATTAGGTTTTGTTGCTTTAGTTATGTTCTGCCTTTTGGCCAGAGAGTGCCACATATGACCTTATAAGCTTTTAGGTTTCTGAATACATCTGGCAACAGCCGTGCCTTAACATGCATATCTCACAAGAGATGCACACATTCACACACACAATTCACACACACACACACACACACACACACACACACACACACACACACACACACACACACACACACACAATTCACACACACACACACACACACACACACACACACACACACACACACACACACATGATATAACGCATGATATAGATAGATACAGTAGATAGATAGATAGATAGATAGATAGTTAGATAGATAGATAGATAGATAGATAGATAGATAGATAGATAGATAGATAGATAGATAGATAGATAGATAGATGCATTTATACACAAATGCACACACAAACACATATGCCAAGAGTGTAATTGCATGCCAGTCCTGCGCACTTGACAGAGCTACAGTACTAACAGGAGAGCGAGCCGATAGCCGACTATTATAGTTGCAGTGTTTCGTTTGAGAGCGACCAGATAAAATGTGATCAACTGTTCTTCACAGTGCCTTGAAATGCTGCGTCCTTTAGGCCTATATGTCTCCCTCCCAGACATTCCACATTTTGTAACTAACTGTAATGCTTTCCCATGATCATGATAATAAATAACGTGTAATAAAACATGTATATTTTATGATCAAAATGAGCCCCTGTGATTCCTTGTGCAAAACCTGTTCTTGCCTGTACAGTGTACAGTGCCTGTACAATGTGAAGCAGACACCTGATGCTGATTCAACTCATTCTGCAAGAGCTGTAAGTAATGGAGTTGTTGTCATGACAGTCGTTGCTTTTGTTGGACAATGATTTTATAACTCGCTTATTTAGAACTAAGATAATGCTCACATTTCTCGGACACCACGTTAAATATTTCCTGCGCATAAATCTATTCCTTTCTCCGCGGGTAATCAGCGAGCTATATCATTATGATCACTAGGCAAATCTAAATAATAGTTAAATCAGTGCTACATTTTTTCCTCTCATTTTACGCTCATTAGGTCGCCTGATAGATGAAATGGGCTGGCATACTGCTATTAAATTAGACAAGATCGTCACAGTTTTGTAACTCTGAATTCTCAAGTCAGCTTTTGAAATCCAATATCCTTTATTGTGGTTGGTTCAAATATGGCATGTGAATTGATATGTGCCATAGGCTATTATTATGAAAGACTCCAGTCATAATTCTAGTCAACTCTGTTTATCCTGTGTAGTTTTTAGTACTTATTTTGTTTATTAAGCCATATTGTTGTAACCAGGGGGGAACTTAGATCACAAGAAAACCAACTCAAGTTAATAAAACAAATATGAAAATGTGATCATTTGAACTTATGTTGTTTTTGCACATTTGGAGATCAAGTACAACAATCTAGCCAAATGGGAGATAGCTGATAGTGTAAATATAAATATAATAATAAAATATGATGTTAATGATAATAATAATAATAATAATAATAATAATAATAATAATAATACATGAGTGCATCAAAGACTGGCCACTAGATGTCACCACTGCCTTACTAATACAAGTTATTCTTGTTTACAATTGTTAACACACAAAAAGCAAAAATCCGGCACAATTTGCACAACCTTCACTTCATGTACCAATCGCTCGACCCAATTTGGCACTACTTCACACTCCCT
>NC_139644.1:29491652-29501652 GCF_964638095.1 Poromitra crassiceps | reverse complement strand
GCAACCAAGGAATCTAGCTAATCTAGAGCCTAACCTAACCTACTCTGATCTACTCTAGTCTTAACCTGAACTACTGTAGCAACCAAAGAATCAGGACCACCAGGTCATGGCATGCCAGGGTCACCTCTAGATGTACTGCCCTGGAGACTGGACCCCCGGGAACGGCCCCAAACCCAAAAAGCAGCTGGCTTTGTAGGGAAAAAAGTCAAAGTGATATGAAAGTCATGCGGGGGCGCACGGTGGCACCGTCCGACAAGGGAAAGAAAATAAAAAGGGGGGAGAGGGAGGACAGGCGTCAGCAGTGGTGACGAAGGGCCAGAGTGAGGACGAGTGACCAGACAAGCAGGGTAACACCTTTTCACTCCCAACTCATCCTATATCCCCGCTTTGTCACGCACCTTGTGCATTGGAGCCTGGAGGTAACGCGCCCCGGTACCTTGTGCGTTGGAGGTAACGCGCCCCGGTACCTTGTGCGTTGGAGGTAACATGCCCCGGTAGCATTGTGCGTGTTATGGAACGCGCCACAGGCGGACCATTAAAACCCCTGTTGAGGTCAGGCAGCGGTCAAGTTATGCCGTGGGGCTCCACAGGTTGGGTTTAGGCATTGGGTAGGGGGTCTTAGGGTTAGGGTCTGGATATGGTGGGGTCTCAGGGTTAGGGTCTCCAGGGAAGACCTTCTGTTGGATACCCCAGGAGGGAACCCTTCCAGGGGAATGGTCTCCCCCAAGCCCATAAGACCCTAAAACCAGGGAGAGAGAGGGTCTCCTCCTTAGAAGCTGCAGGCAGCCCCATGGCGTAACTTGACCTTGACGCACAATATTCCTTGTATACAGTAAGTGATATTGCAGCTGTTTGGTCGAGCATTGTGGCTGATAAAACCTGAGCTGTGCAGTGACCCTGAATAACAGCTTGATTTCTCGGGGGAGATCCATAAAATGTATAGAAATATCTTCTATCTGACTGAGAGGGAGCCAGTAGTGTACACTCAACTGCTTTTATTGGCACTGTTGCAAAGACAGCGAATGGGCTTCACTGGAGTGGAGCAGTGGAACGGTTGAAATTACATACTGTGTAACAATATCAGCTGTAAAATGAATACAATGGAGTGTATGGTTGCATCAATGTATGTCTGTGTGCTTTTAATTGCGTGTGTCTACAAGTATGTGACTGTGTGTGTGTGTGTGTGTGTGTGTGTGTGTGTGTGTGTGTGTGTGTGAGAGAGAGAGAGAGAGAGAGAGGGGGGGGGGTGTAGAGAGAGATTGACCTTTTGCATGGAATGAGCCTTCTCAAACAAAATGGCTGAGTATCAGTGTGTAGCTGCTGCATCTCTTAGATATATTGATGGCTCTGGCATTTGGGCAGCAGCATTCGACGCTGCTGTTAGAGGCTTACAGTTTGGAAGCAAAGAGCTAGTTAAAACTCTCTCTCCTCTATCTCTGCACAAACAATGTTGTTGTTTACATTGTTAGATGTCTGCAAGTTATGTTGAACATCTGCAATAATGCCTGAATCTCATATAGATCTCAAATAAAGCCTTTCAAATATGTGTGTGCATTCTCTGTGTGTGTGTGTGTGTGTGTGTGTGTGTGTGTGTGTGTGTGTGTGTGTGCCTGCGAGAGTGTGTGTGCGCGCAAAAGTGACTGTCCACATGATCCAGAATGAATCACCGACACTGCGAGTGTGAAAGTCACTTGGTCAGGAGTGACGCTCATCACCAGCATACTGACATCAGCGTCTTTTAGCACCCATTCAACACCTTCCCAGATCTATTGTCCACTGGTGCTGTCCACGTGTCTCCAGTGAAGGTGACTCCTCTATTGAATATCTCTTCCAGGCTGGCAGAAGGCACACAGCTCCTTTTCTGCTCTAATCCTGCTAGATAACCCGGGGCGCTGCCTTCACCATGCCCGCAGGAGCAAGGCGTCGCCCTCAGGGTGTGTGGCCGGGTGGCTGAGTGCCTGGCACGCTGCCAAGGCACATTGGCACCACCGGTGTTCAGCCCAATCACTGCAGGCTTAAGGATAGCTATTAGACGGGCATGTGCTCCACTGAATGTGAATTCATAGAGATAGACAGAGATCACATAATTAAAATGAGGTTTCTATATGTAGGCTACTTCTTGTACTTCACTAACTAGTTTAACCCTAACCCTAACCCTGAATAATGGGATTAGAACTAGCAGTTATCTGGTTCATAATTGAAAATGAATAGGCAGCCTGATTGTGACTGATGCAGCACAAAGACATGACCATAAAAGTAATAGACTCAGCTTCAACATGGTTCTTTACATTCAGAAACAAATATGCTTCAAACACTGTGTCCTGAGCTGAAACATAGTTATGTAAAGGGCAAAGCGACACTGATGGAACTGCCATTGAATGAATAGCGACTGTGGGCACACATCAGCAATACAATACACATGTAGCCATGAGCTCTAGTATGCAGATACATTGATGCAGATGCTGTTACTTTGTGTACTGTCTACTGTACACACAGAGAAAGAGCGTTCCTCCAGCCTGTCTCACCTCTCTTGCAGTTACACTGCCTCCATCTGGCTGTTTTGTCCCAAGTCGGTTTGCTTAGTCTGGCGGCCTTCGTACACACCCATCCTCAGTAGCTTTTATTCATGAGTCACTTCCAAGGGGAAACCTCCGCGGCTTAAAAAATGACGCCAATGTGGAAGTGCATTAAAATGGCATTCTTTCTAATGGCCAGCAGGGGGCGACACCATCACCATCACTGGCAGCAAAAAGAAGTCCAATTGTATAGAAGTCAATGGGAAAATGATCCTACTTCTCACTTCCCTAATGAGTTTTTTGTCAAATATTGTCGAGCTTAGAGAAAAATAGATGGTAAAGCAGACTATGCTTTGGGCCGTGATTGACAGGTCACCTGTCCAGACAGTGATCGTGCAGCTCGCCCATCACGGACCAATAGCAGGCGGCGCTGTGGCTTGGTGGGAATCACCTGGTATCACGCTAGATGCTTCTGTGACGCCCGTGGTGGGCTAGTAGGCGTGGACTCAATTTAAAACACCGACAACGCCACCTAGGTTGGAAGAGCCTAGGACTCTTCTTAGATAACACAACAAGGATCTAAAACCAGGTTCGTTTCATCGGGTGGAGAGCAGTTAAAAACAGTGGTGTATCAAAAAAGGTGAACAAGGACGCAGTGCAAGGAGTAACAGTTTTTTTAATGGCTAAAATATAAAATGCAACAACGATAATCACCTAGGTCTAAAAATAAAAGACAGGGGGTTAAAACTGCAGCAGCTAAAATGTCTTCGTTAAAATACAGCAACCCAAATGGTCCAGCTAAAACTCTGGGCCAAGCCCATAAAGTGCTCGTGCTGGATGACTGGGGGGGAATCCGGAGTCCGCCGTGCAGGGGGTCTCCTCTCCTCCTTGGTCAGACCTGCAGACACAAACTATAGGGGAGTCAACCGTCCTTTGCTGATATCCTGCTTATGACACGTCTACACCACAAGCACATGGAACACCGAGGGGGTCAAAGACTTACGCGGAAGGGAGAGTTTACACTCTCCCTCTGCTGGCCGCTAGCGAGCGGTGCTCCAAGGCTGGGTTTGGGTTGAGTTTCGGTCCGGCCCACTGCTCCTTCTGGTCTGCTGCTGCTGGGCTGCTGCAAGGTCTGCTGCTTCAGGTCTGCTGCTGTTGTTTAGGTCTGTTGCTTCAGGTCTGCTGCCTCAGGTCTGCTGCTTCAGGTCTGCTGCTTCAGGTCTGCTGCTTCAGGTCTGCTGCTTCAGGTCTGCTGCTTCAGGTCTGCTGCTTAGGTCTGCTGCTTCTGTTTAGGTCTGCTGCTGTTGTTTAGGTCTGCTGCTGCTGCCACTGCGATCTGCCACTGCCTCTGCGTCCCACTGTCAGTCACTGCATGTTCCTCTCTCGTGCCTTCCTGTATCGACAGTTTATATACTTTCCCAAACAGGTCAAGTCCCTCCTCTGGTGCTGTTTAATTGGTCAGCTCAGTTCCATCTATTTTCTAATAGGCCGCCCGCACTGCCTGTCTTTCTTGTCACAGATTGGTGCCAATAGACCACAGGTGTGCAGTGGTGGTCAAGCTTGAGACAATAAACACAAAACCACATCTAGAAAATAAAAGCATGCATCACTCCCCAAAGGAAACATAACAACTCAAAAATAATTAAACACTGCAAAAGAAAGAACAAAGAAATACAAAACATTGTCTCACCGCCCGGCTCACACTTCTGGCTCCACAAAACCAAGATGGCGACTGTCAAACTCAAGGCTTCAAAACGGGGGTGACATCACGGTGGCTATGTCCATGTTTTTCACTATACTATACTATATTATACTATGGTCATTCAATGTTGTGTTTCAATATGGTTATAGTAGCTTGTAACTGTGTTTAGTGTCTGCATGCCCAGCCAGGTTGCTACCCTGCTCCTCTCCTCCCCTCTCTTTTACTCTCCTCCCCTCTCCTCTCTACTCCTCCCCTTCTTCGAGCCCCTATCACCTACTCCTTCACACTGCTTTACCTCTGCACTGATCTCTCCCTTTATCCGCTCTGTTGCCCCTCTCCGCCATCTCTCTCTCCCTCCCTCCATCTCTCTGTGTCTCTAAAGAAGTCTTCCTCCTACATTAATCTCTCTCTCTCTTTTTCTTCAGGTTTACTTACACTCTCCCCCTCAGGCAGGGCGAGTCAGGTGTGACCGCGTGTGCGCGCTCTCTCTCTCTCTTCTCTCTCTCTCTCTCTCTCTCTCTCTCTCTCTCTCTGTCTCTCTCTCTCTCTCTCTCTCTCACACACACACACACACACACACACACTCTCTCTCTCTCTCTCTCTCTCTCTCTCTCTCTCCGAGATATGAGTTTTCATATTAGTCCCTTGTTCACCTTATGGCGCCTCCATTCCTTATCACCATATACTGTGTTTGTATGTATGTGTGTGTGCCTGTGTGTATGTGTGTTTGTATGCATGTGCATGTGTGACACTTTCAGGTCAGCACGTACTGCTCCGATGACACGGCGTCAATTTGAATCAGTGTATTCAGGATCAACATACACCCACACAGTCGACGATGTGCATGTTGGTAATGTCACTACATCACAACAACACCACACACACACACACACACACACACACACACACACACACACACACACACACACACACACGCGCGCGTGCGCGCGTGACAAGTGTGATGCAGGGACCACCATTCTGACTGAAGAAGCAACCTGAGGACCTGGAGTGAGGAGATGATTGAGATTACATAGGAACTACATTATTGAATGCATTAGGGACCACTTGCAATGCCTTCACGGACCAACAGGGGGCTGCGGACCACCTGTTGAAAACCCTGATACAGACCTATAATGTGCATGTTTCTGCATTTGTGTGACACTTAAACCAAATAAAATATTTTGAGTTTATTAATACTTTATTACTGTCTGTATAATGTGTTATGCTACATACACCAACACACAAAGGTACATTCCTAGTATTGGCATCCAAATGTACCTGCCAATGATTCTGATGTAGCGTATGTGAATATATCTGTTCACAGGTCTCTCAATTAAATTAAATTCAACTTGCTTTATTGTGAAAAACAGCCAAATAGCCAAAGCCTCTCTGGACAATCAACAAAAGGATCCAACTGATCCAACAATAAAGTAAACAATGGATACATGACTGATATGTTACCGTCTCTCTCCCTCCCTCCCTCCCTCCTTCTATCGCTCCCTCACACTGCCTCCATCCCTTCATTCCTCCATTCATTCTGCCAACCCACACCCACCCCACCCGCACGCTTTTCCCGGCCTCCATCGTCGACCGTGGTGGCCTCCGCTGAGCTCCTCTCGCTACTTTTCTCGCATGTCTGCCTGAACGTTTGGATCGATAAGAGCCGGCTGCGTAATAGAATTAGGCTCTTAATGGAAAGTACAAACTAGCTTTATATTTACTAAGTCCCTCCCGAGGGTTCTGGGTAGGTAAAGAGCCGACTGTGGAAGACTGCAGTCAACGTAGTGTGCGAGTGTTTGTGTGATTTACAAGGTTTTATGCGAGGCAGCTGAAACCTGATGCAATTAGGGATATTGTTTAATTGTAATGTTTGCTTGAATAAACCTGGCAAACCGTAAAACCATCCCAGCTAAACAATCCATCATTATGTTGTACATTCATTTTGGATGAGTTGCTGCTTGATATTCCTTCCTCAGTATTTAAATAACACTAATAAATCCTCTAGATTCTAGAATGTTCCTGAGTTCCCGACTGTAATGTCAGCAATATTCAATAGTGACTTGGCAGAAATCATTTTGCCGGAGCAGGTTTCACATTTTCCAAATGTCGGACATCTCATCTTGGAATTGAATGCTTCAGTCATTGGACCCAGGTCTATCTTCGATGCATGTGGCCCACAATGCATCTGTCCCTTCTCTTTTCCACTTACTGTATTCACTTGTTTCACTTCCTAAATCCTCCTCCCCTCTCCAAACCCTCTCTTCTTGTTTCCTCATCTCTTTTCTACTCATCTCCATAATATCCATAGCTACAGCTACCAAACCTTCTCGCTGCCCCCCCCCCCTCTCCCTCCCTAGTGTTCTTTCTCTCTGCCAGTCACTTTCTCTGCTGAGAGATGGAGTAACGCAGACCTGCTGGAATAGGTTGCCGTCTCATCCACACAAAGGTGAACACATGTCCAGTCAACTGCGACTCTAAATGTTTCATAGGAACACAGCGGGCACAGCTCAGGTTTCGGGTGACGAGGGGGTGTGTGTGTGTGTGTGTGTGTGTGTGTGTGTGTGTGTGTGTGTGTGTGTGTGTGTGTGTGTGTGTGTCTGTGTGTGTCTGTGTGTGTGTGTGTGTGTGTGTGTGTGTGTGTGTGTGTGTGTGTGTGTGTGTGTGTGTGTGTGTGTGTGTGTGTGTGTGTGTGTGTGTGTGTGTGTGTGTGCGCGCGCGCGTACGCGTAGCCTAGAGGGCCTTCAGTGTTGAGACAGATGGTGTCACATGAAATTACAAGAGAATGTTTCCAAGTTTACAAATCTGTAGTGAACAGATTGAAGAAGTTAGCCTGGTGAAAAACATCCTAATAATGTGGACTTTGTCATTTCTGGGGGCTGGCTGGAGTGATCCACAGAACCAAACATAAATGATCAGGATGGTTTACCAGGCTGAAGTGTGTGTGTGTGTGTGTGTGTGTGTGTGTGTGTGTGTGTGTGTGTGTGTGTGTGTGTGTGTGTGTGTGTGTGTGTGTGTGTGTGTGTGTGTGTGTGTGTGTGTGTGTGTGTGTGTGTCCATAAATGTGGCTACATGCAAGTATACATGGCTGTTTTCTGCAGATCGAGTGCCACCACAATCAGGGAGATAAGGAGTGTGTGCTTCGAGCCTGTTACACTAACCACTTTCCATGCTCCAGGTACCACCAGAGCTCTCTCTTATCTACCCAGAGAGCCAGAGCCTGTGGGTCTCTTTAACACACACACACACACACACACACACACACACACACACACACACACACACACACACACACACACACACACACACACACACACACACACACACACACACACACACAAACACGCACACTCTTTCTCTATCCAACAGACCTAGAATCTGTGTACAACTGGCATCTCTGGAGGAAACCAACTTCTGTCAGCATGGTCAGCCAAACTAACATACTTGGACAAAAATAGTGTAGCTACATATGAACACAGCTTCAAATGTTTGAACTCATTCAGCTATATGCTTGTTTTTCCAGACGTCAAGCTGTGGCTGCAGGATGTCGAGCGGGTTGTCCACTAGTCGCTTTGGATAAAAGAGGTTGGTGGTTCAATCCCCGGCTCCTCCGTCGAAATGTCCTTGGGCAAGATACTGAACCCCAAATTGCTCCCGATGGCTGTGCCAGCACCCTGCGTGGTAGCTTGCCGCCATCGGTGTGTGAATGTGTGTGTGAAGGTACCTTGAATCTTTAGTGTTAAGACAAAACCAACCTTTCCTTTGTCATATTCAGCCTTTCAGGCTGTATGAAACAGCTCTATTTGCAGTGGACTGCAGGCTAAAGTACATATTGACTTTCTGGATCCGGAGCCAACGGGCCCTCAGCCAAGAGGCTGTTTTAGGTGAGTCTGAAACGCTTTCCACAAAACCTAAGCGCACCCTTGTATATTTTGGCTGGTATAAGTAATTGTTTTCTTTCTTGACAGACGCCATGTGATGCCAGAAAAGGAAGTCAGTAAGGTCTCTCCACTACCCACTTTTATGGTCCAGGTCGATGCCAGATGAAATGCACACAGCAAATATTTTCCTTTGGAATCTGAGACAGCAAGTGAGAAAGTCTTTGATGACAGACTGGGGAAGTGTTGGGCCTCAATGACTCACAGAGAAAGCAGTGCACTCACACTTCAAGGCTTTGGGCTTTGAGTCCCACTGGGCTGCTTGTAGCCAGAATGCACTGCTAATTGTATAAGATCAAAGGGAACACCAAACGGCTTATGCTATATAATTTGGGGCTGCTTTGTTGTCTTGTTATCTTTTTCTTCACTTATGTTGTTGTGTTGCATTACATTGTTGTGATGCGATTTGACATGATGCGACTTGATGTGACAGGACATGATGGGTCTGCTGCGATGAAATATGATGCAGTGTGACAGGATAATAAAATATCCTTTGCTACACTGTTTCCACTCGCCTTTTAAATGTGTGGCTTGTGTCTTCATCTGGTGTATTGTGTATGTGATCATTTCTATACATTACAAACAGGTATGTGTAACTGATGTACCATAATGACCTGCTGTTGTCAATGTGTTGCGATGTCATCCCAAAGTAGCTCTAATAAAATTGCCACTTACTTGGCAAATGAAGCTGATTCTGTACTCGGATTCTGATTCTGAAAAAAAGAAACATGTTCAGTCAATAGCAGGAGGCATGCTCAATCGATGTCATATCCATAGTTAATAATATCCTTAGATAAAAACGTACAGTGTGGTAACTTAGGGTACAAATAGGCCACAAAGCTTTGTTTTATGTTGTGCATGCTAATTGCCCAGCATAAGCACTGTATTTCCACAGAAGTGCCAACCCAGACAAAGTGCACAGTCAGCAAATATCCCCAACTGTTCCAACTGTGCTCCCAAAAACCTCAATTATTCACAACTTATGAATAAGGCACTTTACCTCGAGCTCGCGAGTAGGGGGTATTTTTGTACATGGTACCTTGAATTAGTCATAACCTCACAATGGCAACACATACAATTTTCATGCCTCCAGACTCTTTCTTGTGTGAGGTAAAGCACAATAATCAGTATTTTTTTGACCTCGGTACATGCGGAGAGTGCCTAAATTTAAGGCTTATGTGCTCGTGCATGCTTCAAACTGGGCCGCTGTGTGTGCTTTCAGTGTGAGCGAGCTGGGCCTCTGGAGGAAGGCTATAGCCATCTTTAATTGATGGGAAATCTCTGCAGCCTCACTCTGTGTGCTGCATGCATGTGTCAGCATTCTTCCTAATGACCAACTAACAATACAAGACTTTCTTTTAGCTGATGGAGCGCTGAAGTGACCCCAGACTTACTGTGTACGCAGTACTTGAGTGAACATGTGGGAGGCACTGTGACAAGGCCTTGGATTTTCACCCTCCACCAGCCAATTTGTGGCTAATGACCCATCTCATTATATTTAGGAAGGGGGAGGGGTAACGCATCACATTGACTGCTGCTACATATTATTGTATTTTATGCTGTCTTTGTTTGTTTCATAGCCCACGCAGTGGAGCGCTACTCAGAGACAACAATATGCTCCCTGCTGTAATGCCTCGGATTCACCCAGACATTTGTTTTAAGATCAAGATGGCCTGGAAAAGCTTTCTTACCTATATTTTATTTTACCAGGAAGTCCCACTGAGATACAAAAAAAAAATCGATTTTCTCCTTTGTCTTTTGGCCAAGAAATGGCAGCAGATATTACACAATAAAGCATAATACAGTAAGAAATAAAGGAAAATAAATAGATCCGAAACAGGAACAAC
>NC_139644.1:29354152-29481652 GCF_964638095.1 Poromitra crassiceps | reverse complement strand
ACCAGGTGTCCCCTATGATGCAAGCATTGTTTACTCACAAGGTGATAATGCTCACTTACCTTGTGAGGCAGCTGGATTTGCAAGGTCACGATCACACAAGAATCCATCTTGCCAGGGTTCAGGCTGTGCATTTTTGGCCGAACCACAGTGGTTCAAATCAATTCGCCTCCTATGAGGAACTACTGGCGGCTACGGGCATGGTTTAGGTGGACGACAGCAAGAAGTGACTGTTCGTATACAAAAATGGTGGCTAAAGAGGGTAGCGTAGATGCTGCGATAACCTCAGTTATAATTGAACTGAAGAATATTTCTTTATTGAAAGAAGAGCAAAGGAAGGCTTTTCTGGATGGAAAATATGTTTTTCTCTCTTCTTCCCACGGGCTAACCCTACTACGTCATATGGTTCGTGGATCTGATTGGTTGAAGTTAGCGTTAACCCGTGATAGACAGTGATAGACAGATGGTTCATCCAATCACCCGCCATGTATTTTTTGAAAGTGCCTGCCCTTTTCCAAACAGTTTCCAAGGACGACTTCCCAGGTAGTTCTGTGTAACAAACCATCTGGCGCATCTAAATCCTCACAAGCACATTGTTAAACAAATTAAAGAGTGGATTACAGAGTTAACATTACATCCGTATCCCACTACACCCAACCTTTTCCCACTCTTGGCCCACTTGAAAAGCTCAAAAATGTTTACGGCCCACATCCGACCGTAAACAGTACGGAGGCCAAATACTGTAATGCGTTTTCACAGCACTTTTTATTTTAACGATAAAAGGAGCTGTCCATTAGCACCACACAGGAATCAACCAAAAGTGAGGGGCTGTCTGCAACAGGCTAATTAATGAATAATTGATTACAAATTAAATAACGATATAATTCAACAATAGAGAAATGCATTCTCATAGATAATAAAAGATTGTATAAAAAATAAAAAATAAATAAATGAAAAATAAAAAGATCATACTGTTTTGTAAATGATTTGGGGGCCCACTTGCAACACCTTCGCGGACCACCTGGGCCCCAGCAACAGGTTGAGAATGGCTGCACTACACACAATTCAGGACTTGTATGACAGCATTACAAGGAGGACTGAAGCTGTTCTGAAGAGTGGCCCTACTCAGCATTAGCTATTAATATTCACATATTGTTTGCAGCTTCTGTTGTCTCCTACTGTACAATAGTGATATGCTTGTGGATGTGTGTGTGTGTGTGTGTGTGTATGTGTGTGTGTGTGTGTGTGTGTGTGTGTGTGTGTGTGTGTGTGTGTGTGTGTGTGTGTGTGTGTCCCTGTCATTAAATGATAAATGGGCTGTGGAAGATCATAGTTAATGTTGCTGTGAACTAAATTACTGGTCCATCACAAACAATGAGCTCCCTGACTCCCCCCCCCCCCCCCCTCACACACACACACACACGTACACACGTACACACACACACACACACACACACACACACACACACACACGTACACACACACACACACACACACACACACACACACACACACACACACACACACACACACACACTTTTTGTAGTAGCCTACTAATACACACAACACAACTAGCGTAACTGTGTCCTGCAACGGACACCTGGACGCCTGTTTCGTCACGTCCGGGTCAGAGGTCTCTCGACGTGGTTTCCGGTACTTTAGCAGGCATTTCAGATGCTGGATCGCCGCTTTGTGAAAGTGGAACTAATTTATACATCTATATGTGTCAATATGTGGAATTTCATATGAATATGTGCATGGTAACATGTCAAATTACTTTAGGAAAGTGACTTTGATGACAGAAAGCCATAAGACGTGCTTGGGCGACGAGAGTTACTGATCTTTAAAGTTGCTAGCTTGCTAGCTAGCTAACGCTAGCTTTGTCTAAAACACAACAAGGCCAGCTAGGTGGCAATAATGCAGCAAAATGGGACTCAGCGACCACTACAAGCCACTCGCTTTGTTGACTATTACTGGCTTGCTAACCAGCAGAGCCGCAGAGTGAGCTGTCCGTAACAGGACAAGAGCAGCTTTCAGTTAAGACGCCAGCGGTAGCGTCCGTTCCCCGACTCTGGTAAATCAAAGACACAACTAAAATAAATTATTTCAACGGTATGTTGCTAGAAAGAAGTTCGACTTAACGTTTTCGCCGTTAAACTACACGGAAACATGACATGATCATTGTAGCAGTGTTTGAAGCACAATTTTAACAGGAGTTTTGTAAAAATATTGTCCGTTGCAGGACTCGCTTCCGTTAATAGGCTATACATGTCTATTTCCTTGTTGTTTCATGTCTCCTTTAATGTGGGATAGACATTTTGCTCAACCAATCAAATCTGGATTTGTAGCCTCTGGGCGTATTCTTTCAGCTTTCCCCGGACCCCACCTTCAGGTCAGGTTAACCTCGCGTCACCAGGCTCTCCAGGTAGTGCGCATCCATAGTGCATCACCCACGCGCCACGCGGTTTAGCTATGGCAGCAAGTGGAGAAAGGTCTGTCGCGGATTTATTATTGTTGCCTTTCTGCAGGCCAACCTCTAGTGAAAAGCTAGAGATTGTTAAAAGAAGAAGAAGAAGAACAAGAACAAGAACAAGAAGAAAAAAGAAGTCCAACAGCCGAAACTCTGGAACTTATCCAACCTTCAAACGGATTTGTCCTGCATTTTCAAGCTAGCAACTGGGAATGCTAACGTTATCTTAAAGGAAACTCCTTTTGGATTTGGAAGGAAAACAAGCAACCTTATGACATGCCGGTGTCATTGAAAAATGTATCTAAAAGGACAGAAGGATGGACTTTGTCTTGTCTTTTGGCACTGGTGAGTTAGCTAATATAGCCTACATTTTTACTGCTGGTTTTACGACATTGTAGCATTAACATGGCTTTGACTTTTCATGTTTGGTATTGATAGTATTCTGTTACATCACCACACGGCCATTTTGGTAAGAAAACAACAGGTGATTGTAATCAATTAACAGGTGATTATAAACAAGTGACATCACTTGTGACATCATCGGAATACTATGAATAGAGTAACGCTAACGTTATCAGATGTGAGCAAACGGTGACGTTATGGTTTTGATAATAATTCTGGTCGAAATTATAAGAATGGTTGGTTATGTTGTAACGTTACGTCACTGTGCTGGGTTTTGACATATTTACTGTGTTGGTTTGCTTGGTTCGTTGTATAATGTTGGTTGCATATTTTAGCAACTGGCCATGTCTGGTGACGGGACATGCATGGCATCGCGTGGTGAGAGGGACAGTTTGGCAGTTAATGGTGACAGAATTTATCATACAGTATGTATTGCAATAAAACACGCCAGGAATGAAGTTGAGCACATTTCCATAGATAATTATCATATTTTTCTAGTTTTGTATGGTAAAGTTGTGTTTGTTTGTTTGATTGAGAGAGAGAGCGAGAAAGAGTTTGTTTGTTTGTTTGTTTGTTTGTTAGTGAGAGAGAGAGATAACGGATTGATGCTGTGTAATTTTTAGGGTGACCAGGTGTCCTCACTTGCTGTGACTGCAAAGCATTTTCATGCCTTTTTCCATGCATGTCCCACATCATTTGAGATGATCTCCCACATTTTGATTGGCTCTAGATTTCAAAAGCCAAACCACTGGGAGAGAGAGCGAGAGAGAGAGACACACACACACACACACACACACACACACACACACACACACACACACACACACACACACACACACACACACACACACACACAGAGAGAGAGACACACACACTAATTTTTAAGATCCCCCCCCCCTCATGTTCCTGCTTGCTGATGTCTTTAGTCTACTCTCACAAACTATCTTTGGGTGTGGACTGTTGGTCAGGAGGAAAGAAGACATTTGAGGATGTCATCTTGGGCTTTGGGGAAAAAAATATTGCAATTTCTCACCATTTGTTGACATTTGATAGATCAAATGATTAATCGATTAGTCTAAAATAATCAACAGATTCATCAAGAATGAAAATAATCATTAGTTGCACCCCTACTCAGCATTGGTAACGTGTCCCACACAAACACAGTCTTTGTCCCATATTTGGTTTGCTGGGATCTGGCAATAACAATGCACAATCACATTATAATATTATTCATTTTTTGTTTGTCTAACTGCCATCCCAATATGATGCACTGCACCTGCTCCTCGAAAATAAAGAATTATTGCAAGGAAGACAAAGATGAGTTATGGGTAGGAATGTGGCAATAACCGCAATATTGCATACCACGCTAGAGACAAGTCAACTGCGGTGGATGGCTAGCAGCCGCCATGACCATGCTATATATTCACATTTTTACAAGCAGTACAACAGTTTACTCTTAAGCCAGGGGTGTCCAAACCTTTTTGAATGGGGACCAGATTAAATAATGTGAAAATACCGGTGGGCCAGCTGCTTCTCGCAATCATATGGGTAATTATTTTTAAAATCACATACAATACAATTTTACTCTAAGGATTTTGTTCACCATCTGAAAACATTAGTTCTGCCTGCGTAGTTCCAAGTTGGTGCTTGTCTACAAACTGTATGATAGCTCTGTCATCGTTAGGTGAACGGAAAAAAAACCCCAAAGTGAACTTGCTTGATTAACCAATACTGTGTGGAGGGCCACATTGAGAGACAAGCCGAGGGCCGCTTAAAATCGGTCCATGGGCCGCAATTGGCCCCCCGGGCCAGACTTTGGACATGCTTGCCTGCTCTAAGCTGACAGGTTGTCGAGAAAGAAGAAATATATATATCCTTTCCTATTTTCAACCCAATGTGAGTACAATGTGTTCAAGTGAATTCAACTTGTTTGTTTCTATGAAGTTGCTCCGTTATGAGTGAAGCTATGCTGCTGTGTTTCTGCCTCTCCACCATGTTGGTTGCTCTACTTGCTTGTCAAATGATCACAGCACTTTCCACACACAGCATAGCCCCCTCCCACTGCTGCAAGCGGAGACTGTAGTAGGTTATATATTGATATGCGAATGAGCATGTGAAGTTATCCAGCAACCTTCTAGTGTCTTTTTAACACCACCAATATAAATCACAGAAGGGGAAACTCCTTCACTGTGACAGCCCCCGTTATGGTGGGGGTGGGATGACGATATCGATAATCATCCAAATATGCTTAAAACTAGTTTTTCAACATTAAAAACGCTTGATTCAGCATTTTGGGGTTCCTCATGATAAAGAAACTGCAAAACAGCACAATTGTTGATATCCTGTAGCTATCCAGTGCTTAATGAAAGCACCGCTCTGACAGTCAGGAAGGAGGCAATAGAATAGTTGCGAACGAAACTACGGTTCTGCGAATCCTGGATGACCGGTTGTTGTATGTTTCAGTTGTCACCTTTACACACAGATGTGTTTTTTGAAAAACTAAAAAAGGAGTTTATAGGATTTTTTACTTTAAACTCTTAATGCTAAAAAATGTGACAGATGTGAGTGTTTCACTTTCAAATTTGGAAACGGATTAATTGTTAAGATTACCCAAGAAACTATTCAACTTGCACTTTGAAATGCATATCTGTGTTTTCCTATTATCATTTTGGTAAAAAAAAAAAAAAAAGACAGGAATCATTAACAGTAATTAATTAGTGAACATAGCTGAGTCTCCTGTAGCCGGTTAACACGTTCACTGCCAATGACGTATTAATCCGTCAAAAAAAATCCAACGGTTGACTGCCAATGACGTATTAACACATTGAGTGCCACAGCGCTTCAGTAAAATTGTCTGCAGCCTGTGCCAGATTCACTTCCATTCAGTTGAAAACAGCTATAGAATTTTTTCTATTATGGCTATATTGACGGGGCTGGACTTTAATGAAACATTGAACACTCCTGCTTCTTCCAAAGAAGAAATTTTGTTTCTAGACAGTTCCATTATGAAATGACAGCCTCTGAAACAAGTGCACTTTCAAGGGTTTTCTGTGTTTTTTTTTTTACTTTCCAAGATATAGTCACTTTTATGAATACCTTTTGCACTCTAATTTCGAGCACATTCACTGACTCTGGCTGGTGTTTTCTGATGTGGTGGCGTGGTGTGGTTTCTGTGCAGCCTGCGTGCCCCCCCCCCTCTCCCCCCCCCCCCCCCCCCCTCTCCACCTCTGAGCTGCGGGCTCCTCCCACACGCACAGAGTTTGTTTTCTCGACTCCGTTTTTGCCCCGGACGGATCCCAGCGCGCATCAAGGAAATGATGCGCGCTGGCAAACGCGACTGAACGAAAAGGCTTGGCCGTTCGGCTTCGGATGCTGGCTTTCTGGCAGGAAATCGTGTGGAGATAGATAGAAGCATAAGAGCTCAGTTGTGAGCGCGGATGCAGCCGAGCCCACTCTCCGCTGCAGACAGAGCAATATATACGGCTCTGGCTGAAGCATGCATCGGTTTCCTCTTTGATCACGTCTTTCCCTGCTTTCTCCTGTACAAAGTAAAGGATCTGAGGTGGGTGGCGCAGCTTCCGTGACGATGTTTAAGGTGGCGCCGTGTGATCCCTTGAAGGGATTCATGCTCACTGGCTGGGTACGACCTTAAACAGCAGAATTATGGAATAATATGAATTATGATTTTAGGACGTCCACAGACGTCCTTGGCACTCCTCGTTACTTTTTTTAGGACGTGCACAGACGTCCTTGGCACTCAATGTGTTAACACCTTAAGTGCCATAGCCGAAATAATTCGTCTTACATAATCCAACGCTTGAGTGCCAGAGCCGAAATAACTCGTCTTACATGTTTTTTTGACGGTGGGACATCAATCAACCCCTCTTACATCTTCGAGATAACTATTTGGAGCAAGAGCATGTGTGTAATCTATTTTACCGACCACTAAGTGGCGACAGAGACCGAGAGAAGTCACAGCCACGGGACCCAAAAGCAGCCGCCTCCGCGGAAATGGCTTGGATTTTACAGTCAGAAGCCCGAGACACACACACAGAACGGACAGAGATCCCTTCCCCCCAGAGCCGCGGATCAACGCGCGAACACACACACACACACACACACACACACACACACACACACACACACACACACACACACACACACACACACACACACACACACACACCGCGGGAGCAAGCTTGGCGATTTTACAGTAATCCAATCCATTTCAGGCAAGCAGGCAGGCAGGCACGCAGACAGACAGGCAGGCAGCACAACACGCTTCTGACACGCCCGCTGAAGCCAGGAGGAAGGAGGAGAAGACACACGGAGGGAGGAGTTTGAATGAGAGGGGTGTTTCCTGTTGTTATGGAGGAAATTACTGTTCAAAACTATTGTTTAGAATGTCTGACGGTCTTACTGATGCCAAAAATGAATGGTTAAAGTGACTGTTTCACAAAAAGCCATTTATCTCTGAATAAATTTCCAGACGCTGAAACCATGCTGTACTCAACGGCTAATATCTACATAACTACTAACTCTGCAAACTAACTCTTTTAGACAGAGAAAGCACACATTCTATTAGTTATTTTTAGATGATTGCTGTTCATGAATTCTTAACAGAAAAGAATCCTCGGCTGTTCTAAAATGAGCCAGAATCGTCAAAAACACCCCTGGCACAACTTACCTACAGGAATGAAAACATGGCTGGCACCCAATGTGTTAATACGTCAAAAAAATGATTATTTTTTTTTTGACCGTGGGATGTGCATCTAACCCTTTTACATCTCTTATATCAATATTGGAGCCACCGAACATGTACAACCCATTCCACCGACCCACTAAGTGGCGACAGTGCTCTCCCAGACTAGAGGAAGGCAAGCAAAAAGCAGTGTGAGGAAGCCATTCTCGTGAAAATGGATTGGCGAAAACGCTTTCGTTTTCGCGCTGATTGCTGGCGGTGCGGGATTGCAAATTTGCATAATAGATTATGGGTGGAACACACTTTGAAACATGCAGCATAAATAAGACCAGAATCGCAAAAGCTTCATCAAAGCTCTCAACACAAACCACAAGAAACGAGCGAGCCGATCCAGACTTGCACAGCGGCCGCCAGCAGACAGGCAGCAGCAGCAGAAGCAGTGAGCCTGGTGACGCGAGGTTACAGCAGCAACAGAAACGAGCTTGTGACATGCCCGCTGCAGCCAAGAAGAACACACACGGAGGGAGGAGTTTGAAGGAGAGGGGTGTTTCCTGCTGTTATGGAGGAAATTACTGTTCAAAACTATTGTTTAGATGTCTGACGTCTTACTGATGCCAAAAATGAATGGTTAAAGTGACTGTTCTATCGAATTTCACAAAAAGCCGTTTATCTCAGAATAATTTTTCAGACGCTGAAACCATGCTGTATTCAACTGCTAATGCTTACATAACTACTAACTCTACAAACTAACTCTTTTAGACAGAGAAAGCACACATTCTATTAGTTCTTTTGAGATATTGTGTGTTCACAAAATCTTAGCAGAAAAGAATCCTCGGGTCTTGAAAGATGAGCCAGAATCCTCAAAAAAACCCTCTGGCAGAACCTACCTACAGTAAAAAAAAAACGGCTGGCAGTGAATGTGTTAAATGCATAATAATCATTATTTAAAGATAAACCGAGCAAATATGATTTGGGAAGATGATATCAAACGGGGAGCACTCCACATCACTCTGTACCCTTCAGCTAGCTCTCAGGCTCAAAAAGGTTGGTGAACCTGGTCTAAAGGGAAAACAATAGGACAGACAAACTGGGCACTTTGATTTTCATCAGACAATGTTTTGAAGTTGAAGGAAAATTCCACCCCAGGGTACTCTACATCGTTATCAGTATTGTGTCATCAATCTGTTTGTCACTTTTTGAAGTGTGTAATTTACCTCTCTGTTCCATCCACTGTCCCTCAACTTGCCTCATCTGCTTCAGATAACGGTTTCCTAGTTTTCCCAGCATGACTTTCAACAACCCGCAGTAGCCGCCAGCCATAGATACGATACATCTACGTGTTGTGTTGTTTGGAACACAACTCTTGAATAGTGGTTAATGCCCAGCCCCCAAGACAAGAACAAAGAGGCATGACAGTCACTGAATATCCAATATTAAGCTAACTTCGCTCTGCTTTTTAAAGGTGGACAGAGCAATATTGATAATAGCTGTTGCCAGTCGAGAAAAAGGGATAACTATCCTCTTACAATGCAACATCTCTTCTGGTTGCATTACATTCTGGTCTATTGAGGCTTCTGCCTGTGGAGAAATGGCTCTCTCTGCCTGTTCTATGATCGATTTCTCTCTTTAAGATTCTTGAACGTCAGAGCAAAATGGTGAGTCTGGAAAGAAGCCCTTGCTCTTTGATTTTGGGGCTGCAAAACCTGATATTTCCTACTGAGGTTTCATGTACCGGTAGTTAAAAATGTTTCTGTTCTTAAACTCGATTGTAGATGTGCTGGAAATATCTTGCCAGTATAGTGTCACCAGCTCCGTTTTCTAACGGTGTTAAGGTGTTTTAGGGAATATCTCCTTTAAAACATAAAATAAGGGACAAATAATTTGCCTATAGCAGCTGTTGTGTGCGCGCACGCTTGTGTGTGTGTGTGTGTGTGTGTGTGTGTGTGTGTGTGTGTGTGCAAAATGTTCTTTCGTCTGTCATCTACTAGGGATGTCACAATATATCGTCCCACAATATATCGCGTTATCAAAACATGACAATAGGTATCGTTGAGATTAAATCTCATATCGCGAGAAAAAGAAGCTGAACATGGTGGCACTGATCTGCATCTGATTGCATGCTCGCCCTCCTTTTCATTGCTTTGTTTGAACAGACGAGGGACGTTACAGACACGGAGGATGAAAATGGTGAAATTACTCAAATTAGCGTGGAGGATGCCCCCTCAACTTACAAATCGATCGCAAAAAAATATTGTTTAAATATTGTATCGTATCGTTATCGTGAACCCAATATCGTGTATCGTATCGTATCGTGAACTGAGTGTATCGTGACACCCCTATCATCTACAGATGGTTGCTTCATCATTTAAATGGCAATTGGCAATTGACTGATAACATACAATACTGATATTATTTATTTGATATTTATTTTATTTTCATGGATTCTTTATTTTCTCAGTGTTCATTTCTAGAATTGATTGACATGACAGTGTCATGTTAAATAATATTTAATAAAGTTATTTGTTGAAGAAAGCAACATGCTGAGTAGCTTTGCATAGTTATATTAAGTGCACAATCCACATAGAAAAGATGTATTTTCATTCCAGCTAAAAAAAAAATCATTAAATTCACTACTGCCATATTGATAATCGGTTAATCCCCCTGAAATCGTATCGGTGTCAGTCTCAAAAATCCCATATCGGTCGTGCTCTAGTACCACCTCTGCCTCATTTAGAGGCAGGAAAATCCCTGATATCCGGCTTCCCACGGCACAGACAAGGCCAATTGTGCCTATTTCTGACCAAGCCAGAGGTAACACGGAGGCTCGAACAACGCCCTTGTTTGTAGGCAGGAAATCTACCCTTCCTAATCTAGCTGCACTACCCGGACGTGTGTAATACAGGTCGACCGATTAATCGGCCGGCCAATTAATTGGAGCCGATTATTGGCATTTTTAATTAATCGGCATCGGCCCGATTATGCAGTGACAGTCCGCCACTGAATGTGAGTCTTCTCATGCACCCATGAGCCTACTGTAACGTTACGTTTCCTCAGTCACCACCATCTTCTGCAAACACACTTCTCCCATCAAATGACAGCAAATCTAAACAGTTACATTATTATTATTATTATTATTGTTAATGTATAGAACAGTGCATGAATGAGTTCTCTGACATACTGCTCTCTCGCTATAGCCTACCAGTCACTACTGAAATCTATACCGCATAACCCAATGTATTTTTCTATTTAATACAAAGAATAATCAAAAACATGTTACTGTACTGGCTAAGATAACATCTTATATTAGATGTAGGCCTACAGTATAATGTTATATTCGATTTTCAATGTGCATGAATGGATAATGGAAATCTAGGCTACTAGATTTCTTTAAAAAAAAGATACCAACAGAAGAATATTGCACATTTTTTGGGGGCGCTACCCACACGTTTAGCTGTGTGTTTCTCATTCCACGAATGCACAATCCTTACAAGTTGTACCCCGTTGTAAAGGTGACTAATCAGGCTTTCCAACTATATAAAATACAATACCAATTGGTATTATTAAAGGGGAGAAATAATCGAGCAAAATAACGTTTCCAAACTTTTTTTGAGGAGTTTATTTTAATCGTATTTTATCGAATGAAAAAATAATAATAATCGGCATTATATATCGGCCATCGGCCGCCCTGCTCTCTAAAGATCGGCATCGGCATTGGCCATTGAAAAAGCAATATCGGTCGACCTCTAGTGTGTAATGCTGTGTGTCTCACCACACTATCATTGGAGAGGGAATCGTGCGGCACGGCTCAACTGTGCCTGCATGAAGCGCAGGCCAGTTGAGCAGGTGGTGGGGGCGAGGCCGCGCAGCAACTGAGCTGCATATGTGAGCCCACGTAGCGGGCGAGGCCGGGCGATGCGTCTGCGAGCCGAGACCTCGAGGGGAAACCAGGTAGGTATGGTAGAAATTAGTGATGAGGAGGAGCACTCTGCTTCTAGTCCGATTTCATCCAGGTGCTTTCACTCAGCGTGCCCAGGTGCAACAATGGATACTGGCTTTACACACACACACACACACACACACACACACACACACACACACACACACACACACACACACACACACACACACACACACACACACACACACACACACACCTGCGTCTAATCTCTGTTGACAAGCACCAGTCGTCCCATTTAACAACATCCTAATTATAGCCAATTGTACGCTGCACAGCATGTGAGGGTGTGGATTTACGGTAACTGTGTGCGTGCGTGTGTGTGTGTGTGTGTGTGTGTGTGTGTGTGTGTGTGTGCGCGTCCGTGTGTGTGTGTGCGTCCGTGTGTGTGTTTGTTTAGAGTGATGGGTTGTCATGTTGGGGATTATTCTGCATCCTTTTGATTATTCTCCTGACAGATGGTAGTTCCCAGTTAAGCTACAATTCTCTCTGTTGCAGTAATGTGCTGTTGGATTTGGAAATTAAGGAAAAAGTGGTTCAGGTCAGGTGTAATGAGAATGAACACTTGTGGAATCGATATTTTACTACAGCGTTTGTTAGACATATCTATTATATACTGTATAGGTGCATGGCTTACAGTGCAAAATATTCTAATCTATCCATAAGATCATGTACATTTATTTATTGTGCTGCAATAACCAGGTTTTTCATGCATAGAGGAATGTTTGGCGCCCCCCAAAGAGGTTTTAGCCAACCCCCAAAGGCCCAAGGCCAAAATAATCTGATCTAAAGACTGATAGATTTGAGACCAGGACAACTCTGACTACACACTAACTTAAAATCACGCATTTATCAGTGTATCAATTTCGAGAACTTCAAAGTTAAATTCTCACATTTCTACATTGAAATGACTGTCTGAAATGTGGGGTAATGTTAAAACTCATTGCTCCATAATTTCTGAGAATGACTGATATATTTGGATAACCCTGACTATACCCAAAAGTCAAATGTATCCTCGACGTCGTGCGTAGTAGTTGCCCCCAAGGCCCATTCTGAGCCAGGAAAAACCCTGAATACACTGAAAATGCAAAATAAAATATTATTGGTTGTTCTTTTATCTACTGTTATACAGTGCTATTCATTTGGGGGACAGCCAGGTCGCTGAACACTAAGTATTTTTCAGCAATGAACTGCTTCACATATCCAACATCTGAGAGTTGCATAGTACAGTATCAGCACAGTCTGACCCGAGCAGTTGTTTCTCAACTGACACTTTGATGGATGATGATGGAGAGAAGACCATCAGTCATTCACTTTTCCATCCACATTTTTCTAGCTAGTCTGAGGATTTCAACTATCTCCTCCTCTGAATTCCTATTTTTATGTAGCAGAATGAATCACTGTTTCAAAAGAGATTCAAGGTCACCAAAAATACAATTTGGGCTTAATTATAGGCTACAAGCTGTGCAGCTGTCTTGAGGAGAATCTATCTGTAATATAAGCACATTAATATGTCTTTGAATATAAGGACCATGTTGTTCTGAAGACTTGGGAGATTGTGGCTTCTTACAGAGGCTGCATTGTGCCCATTGACTGTATATACAGTATATGGACGTAGCCTACTGTTGTTTTTTGGATTTGAACTCCCGTGGTGAAGCACATGTATGGTTAAAGTGGTCTGTCGCCATCTTGGGGCCCTTGCACAACTCGCACGAGACGAGGGGTTTCCCAGAGCTGCATCTCCGCCTGCTGCGTGATCACTGGACAGCTGACCTGTCAATCACTCCCAAAACAGTCTTTTCTATCCTCTATTTTACTGCGAAGAGGTGAGTTAGATTTAAAAAAAATCAGGCCCTGTACAGTTGTTATGAAAGGTGAAATGAGCTATATAGGCCAAAACTGTGTTTGGTCCATTCTGTCAACATGCTTAATCACTGTTACAAAGTGGGGCATTTTAACATGGGGTTGAACGGGAACGAAGTCCCTTCCTACAGAAGAGAACTACAACTTTCAGGATCACTTCCGCAGCTTCCTCTGTATAACCATGAGCTAGCCCACTGATTGTGCCTAGTAGAAAAGCTTTAGAACCATTGCCAATAAAATTATGAGGTATAGACAACAAGACTTTATATTTTTACAATCATAGAATTATGCATATAGCATCCTCATCTGTAGTTTACTTTTTCAGGCAGAAGAATATGAGTAAAGTTGGACCTAAAATGCTCAGAATGTTCTAGGTTGTTTGTCTCAGTCACAATCACAAAAATAAACAGATCACTTAAAGTCACATTTTGGGCATGAAATTGCCAGACTCAGTACCAACTTGTAGATCATTCCCCTTCACTATGAAGGTATGATATACAGTAGGTATACATTGGCACCCAAGGATCAATAAGTACTTTCGGTATACAAGGCATCAAATGGGAGCTTATAATGGGACCCTATGGAGCCAGCCTTGAGTGTCTTGCGCTAGCAGGCTGTGCTTTTTACTAAATTCACTTCATTTTAAAAACGGCAACAGTTCACACAACTTTAACACGACATACATATATTATACATCAGATCCTTGAGCTACTTCTGCTCTCACTCAGAATGTCAAAATATAAGAGATATGATAGTTTTTGATATATTAACGTTTGTTTGGCACAACTCATACTAGTTAACTGCTGCGGTTCCGGGTGGCATATCCGGGTGTCGTGATTCGTCCTAGACTATTTGTCTCTCTTTTCTTTTCTTTTGTGCATGTTTTTAGCGGGGGGTTCCTATCTGGAGGAAACCCCAGGGGAGCACATGCAAATTCCACGCAGAAAGGTTATTTTGACGAGTCCACCTGGGCAGTAGGCATTGAGGGGATGGGGAAACACACTCAGCACCCACAGCGTCCCAGGCGGGAATCGAACCCAGGACCTTCTTGCTGTGAGGCGACACTAGTGCTATCACTGTGCCACCGTGCCTCTGTAGGCTACTTGTCTTGCTACACCTGAGTCTTGCTTGCTACAGTAAATTATTTATTAACACTTAAAGTAAACCTCTGTGAAATGGCATCAAAAGTCTTTCAGGAATCAACTCTTTAGTACAGAAAAGTCTACAGGCCAGCTACATTTACCACTGCACAGAATCCAGCGTAGCTCACCCACCAGTATGTTCTGGTGTCGCAGAAACATTCCACTGTGCACCTGCTCTCCACATAAATGACACTATAGCCTGACACACAGGCTATAGTACTGTGCACTGCATCTTGATCAGTTATTTTCAAACTCAACCTTAATCTCAACAATTATAACATTGTTTTGTGTGTCATCAATAAGAGACTACTGGTGAAGCTGAACCAGAGACCTTTAATATAGAGAGAGACACTCCACTGCAGCCTTCGCCAATCATAAGAAATTTAACTATTTCACTCTGCTAAATGGGTGTGGTCATCAGCTTGTGATTGGCTGTCTGTCAATGGTATGAGACTTCATTGGCTGACCAGTCTCCTAAGTGGGCGTGGCAGTGGCGATACCTCTGTGACACAGATGGAGGAAGTGACTGGAAGTTGGGGGTGTCTTGCTTTGATTTGGCTGAGCCTATACTGGCTTGAAACAAACAGCCTGCTCAGCAGTTCAGAAACCAAATTGTAGCTACTTTGAGAGATGCACTGTCAAAACCAGTCAATCTTCACTAAAGCACAGCCTTCTTGTAAGCAACACTTTGTCATCTGACATTTCTGTCTTGTCTCCTGAGCTCTCCTCCCAGTCTGTCCCCTTTATCACTAAACTCTCTCTCTCTCTCTCTCTCTCTCTCTCTCTCACTCACTCACTCACACACACACACACACACACACACACACACACACACACACACACACACACACACACACACACATTACAGTTCTCTGGCTTACTCCCTCACGTGGTTTCCGTGTCATGCGTCTCCCGCAGCTGTTTTGTCACCTGTCAGCTGCCTGGCTCTGGTGAGGAAGGCCATCCTGGATCCACTCTTCCGTCGCTAAGTCATTTTGACATACGCCACATCTCACCGTGCCACCTCGTTCTGCTCACTGCTCCACTCTGAACATTCCTGACCTTTTGGAGGTGCTTTCTGATCATCTTTGTCATCCTGACGTTCTGCGTCACAAGTTTGCCATGATTGACGGCTCCTTTGGCACTTGCAAAGCATGTGTGTACTGTCTGGCTTTGGTATCATTCTGACAAATTGGTCTGTTAAAGAAAATGACATGGCAATTTTCCTCAAATGAAAAGGCTCTAAAATGACTCATCTAGCATTTGAAAAATGACACTGATAATCATACAAAATGATTGACGGCAAAAATTGTCACAAATTATGGTTATTTTTATAATGAGTTCTTCTTGGTGGACTAAACATAGCACTTTTATAGACTGGATCATATAATGATGAACTGCAGGTTATTTCTTTCTGCAATGGATAGCATTATGGATTTGTAGTCTCCACCCAGTCAGTAATTTTGTCAATGATGACAATCTCCACATATAGGCTATCTCATATTTAGATGAAGATGTAAAAACCTTACAATCTTACAGTACCTCATCAAGTAACTTTGAAAATCACCATTGTTAAGTGACTGAAAAATCTGCATCCATACATCCATAACAGCATGATTGAAGCAGCCTTTAAAGTAGGTGAAATCTTAGAGAGAGAGGGGAAGCAGACAGACAGAGAGAGGGAGAGACTCTAATCCACAATATGATTACTAGATGATTTGAGTGTGAGCCATGAGGACCCACGCCACACATTTAATGGAGTCTTTTGGCAGCTTTCAGTAAGTTTAGAGAGCCAGGATACATTTTCTGTAGAACACAGCTTTCTTTCTTTCTTTCTTTCTTTCTTTCTTTCTTTCTTTCTTTCTTTCTTTCTTTCTTTCTTTCTTTCTTTCTTTCCATCTCTCTCTCTCTCTCTCTCTAGCGACCCCTCCTCCAGTGGCCGTGTTCCAACTCTATGCAACTCCTTCCATAACTTGTCCATCCTGTGATAACATCCACTGTATTGTATTGACTGTCACACAATAGCCGACATATGATTCCTTTATGACATCTTCTTCATGATCATCAGTCATTGATATAACCCTTATATAAACAGTAACATGATCACATGTGACAATGCCATCATCAGTATCATCCTCCTCCTGCTCTTCACCATCATCGTCATCATCATCATCACCATCATCTCTACCACCACAATTACTTTTGTCCTCGCCATCATCCCAATCACTGCCACTGCCATCACCCTAATCAGCAGCAGCATTACTGCATTACTATTATAATGATGATGATGATAGCATTACTGCCATCATCACCATGATTATAATCATCATACCGTCATTATGAGACACATCTAATCATAAGTGTAATGATTTGGGCTGTACCGGGCTTCTGTAAAGCCTTGATACAATTAATCCTACATTCAGAAAAGGAAACAACTCAGAGTTAGTCCTGCAAAGTGTGAATGAACCCACGCAGTGTTCCTTACTGGCTGGATGTGATGTGGCTAAAGTGGTATGGACCATGGAATTCATCGGACGTCTGCACCAGTTTTCGTTACAGTCCAGCATTGGCTGACCCCGAGGAGCGGCCGGTTCAGGCGAGGTTTGATGAGAGTTCAGTTTAGTTGGTTTGTGAGAGAGGATGAGTGTTGGTGAAGCTAGCTGGGCTTCTAGACACACACAGCTCTCCTCCATCATAAACGTCAAGTAGTCAGAGGGAAACACATCTTCCTGTTTTGAACGATAGTATAGTGTGGACCATCCTTCTTATTGATATGTGGAGATTTGTCTTTAATCCCAATGCTCTCCTCCCCCCCTTTGTCTCTCTCCCTAGAAGAGTCTATACCTTGTGGCCACTTTCTGCACCATGGCAGCAGAGGTCTCTCTCTCTCGGTCTCTCCCACGCACTCATGCACACACACACACACACACACACACACACACACACACACACACACACACACACACACACACACACACACACACACACACACACACACACGAGCTGCAGGGCTGTGTAAATGTCAGCTCCTCACTCTCTGTCTGTTGATACAGTGATTGATCGTGGTACGGTGACTGCTGGATATACTGTATATGTGTGGGAGGGTGCACTGTGTGTGTACGCGCACTGTGTGTGTGTGGGTGCACTGTGTGTGTACGCGCACTGTGCGTGTGTGCGCCGTGCATGACAGTTTCTGGTTTGTATAGGAATTTAGAAACAATGAGAAGATTCCCTGCTAGCATGCTCTATTCTGGTCATCTCCATCTTTTCACTCCTCTGTGTGTATCTATAACCCGTCTGCACCAAGACTAACTACTATCCACTATCCACCAATCACACTCCAAGTAGCCGCAGTGATTGACAGCTTGTCAAATCACATACATGGGCAGTCTGTCAAGAGGCTATGTCATCCCTCCCATGACATCTGAATATCGTTGCCTATTCCCATGTGTCAGTGGCATGTTCCAATGCATTAGCTGAGCATCATACTACTGACATGTCATAGGACTTAATGGAATATGAGTAATAATCACTGATGTCATACTACATGACATGACATCAGAGGCTGCTAATGGAGTTTAAAAAAGAGGAGCCTGTGTGTGTGTGTGTGTGTGTGTGTGTGTGTGTGTGTGTGTGTGTGTGTGTGTGTGTGTGACAATGACATTTTGTGAAAAAGTGATGTTGCATTAGATAAGTGATAGCACAGGCTCAGGGTGAATCATTGTGAAAGTTAAGTGATGAAGTTTTCCACTTCTTTGTACATTGTGTGCAGAGGTGGAGTGTGAGCAGATTCTAAATTTGAACATAATTGTGGTAAAGAAGGTGAATTGACTTTAATAACCCTTAAATTTAAGCCCTTTGTGGACAGTAGGGGTGGGGGAAAAAATCGATTCACCTAAGTATCGCGATTTTTAATGTCACGATTTTTTGGATCGATCTTTTATTCCAGAATCGATAATCGCAAATTTAAAAAAAAAAAAAAAAAAAAAAAAAAAAAATTTGGGTGCTTGCAGTCAGGCCACTCACTGAACAGCAGGCCAGGCGCCGCCTACTGGTTTACTAGTGGTTTTATTACTTTATTAGTTAGTCTGAAGTAATAATTACACTTCAGGGTTAAAGTGGGTGCATCTCATTGTAAAATTGGACCCAAATCTGGCTTCAAACGGCCCAATTTTCACGCGCGTTGGCCCATATCGGCCTGGCCTGCTTGGTATCTAATGCCCGGCCTGAATTATGATCCCAGTCCGCCCCTGTTTTTAACTATATCGCCCAGCCCTACTCATGATATATAATATACAGTCTCTAGTGTATGATTCAACTTTTCCCATGTTCTAATCTAGTGTAAAAAAGCAAACAAACTGAAAAAATAAAAGAAAAAAATAAACAAAAATCGCAATAAATCGTAATATCGAATCGCAATAATCGTAGAATCGCAATAATCGTGAATCGCAATATATATCGAATCGGCACCAAAGTATCGTGATAGTATCGAATCGGGAGATAAGTGAATCGGCACAGCCCTAGTGGACAGCATTAGTTACTTTATCCCATCCAGAGAGACCCTCCCTATTAGAGCTGGGTATTGGTTCAAATTTCAAGAATCGATTCGATTCCGATTCACAAGGTTGCGAATCGATTAATTTTGATTAGATTCCGATTCGATTAATTTCAATATCGATTTGGTTAGTGATACCAAAACGTGTTTTTTGAGCTGTAACCTGAATTACATGACTGTCCAGTTATGCAACACAAGGGTTCCCAACCTTTTTTGTGCCAAGTACCGTAATTTCCGCACTATAAGGCGCACCTGAGTATAAGCCGCAGCAGCAAAATTGCCTGTTTGTTACATATATAAGCCGCACCGGACTATTCACCTTATTCACCACGCCCACTTTTTCTCTCTTCCGCGTTCAACGCAAACGTATTTGTTCTTCCGGTTCAGTGCTAGTTGCGAAGGCCACTAGTGGCTAATAATATTAGCCACTAGTTAGTTATGTTATATGGCAGTAAAATGCCACTGAATGACCAAATTGATATAACCGTTAACCATTTCGAGTAACACTGATTCCATACGGATCACCAGCGTTAGTTTGTTGTTTATAACGTGGCTATATTCATAACGTTTCTATCTCGGATGCGTTATTTCGAATCGCACATAGGTTACGCAACCTAACATAGGTGCGCAACCTAACGTCCACTCCACTAACGTCGTCTTAAGAGCACAATATTCCTGGAATGCAAGTTTAACTAAACAGTTACATATCCTCTGCATTCTACATAAAATTAAGATATTACGGGTTGTTTTATTTTGCATGTTACATACGTATTGGCCAAGATATGTTAGTTTATGGCGGAGTAATTCTGCCAGTTTAAATGCGGACTGTGCGCAGCCATCTTGCCTGCGGAGTTTTTGGCAAGTCAAAACGGAAATACTATTACAAAATGACGTAATGCGGAAGCGTCCATGTGTGGGCAAAGAATAAGGTGAATAAGCCGCGGGTGTTTTGATGTTTAATTACCATATGTAAGGGTTCGTGCACAGAGGGGATTGTCGGGAAAGAGATGGCTGTTTGGGGAAGCTCCCATTTATTAACATTTCAACAAAACAAGCATATCCCGCTGGGGATCTTTTCTTTTGGCATTGTGAGACGCTTAAAAATCACCATCGGCGGGAGCTTTACTCCAGATGCTGTGCAGCCAAGAACACAAGTGAAATTCGTTCTCTCGTGACCTGTGGTTCTCAACGTGATGGACGATTCACCTTTCTTGTTAACAGTCCTAGTGAGAGGCAGGTCGAACGTCAAAGGCACTTCATCCATATTTATGATCTGCTCTGGTCCGATGGAATATTCCTTGATCTTTCTTTGTGTGAATTCGCCGAAGTTTGTAATTTTCTCCTGGTAGTCGGGAGGGAGTTGCTGACACACAGTCGTCCGCGCCCTGACGGACAGTCCCTTTCGTCTCATAAATCTGAAACACCAGGATGGTCCACCTCTAAAATGTTCAATTTTCATTTCGGTGGCGACTGTTTTGGCCTTCAGTCGGATCTGAACGGTGGACACACCTCGGCCGTCTGCTCTCTGTGTCAACACCCTGATGCCAAGGTTACGTGCTGCTGCTCGATTTCCTTCTTTCCTTCTTCTTCTCGCCGCCATCGTCGTAACACAGCCAGTTCTCCATCTTTTGAAGCATGATGTTAGATTACAACGAGCTAGTTGTGTGGCTTAGCCTTCCAAAATGTTGCCGTTAGTTTTTTAGAATGTAATACATAGAATTGGGAATGTTACATTCAATTTCATTCAGACTGTCTTTCAGGCTCAATCGCTGCCATTTTCCCCCCGGAGCGAGGGAGGAGGGAGGGTGTTTTACTGTAGTGGCTGAGAGAGCGTAGTGGCACAGTGCTCCAATCAGGTCGCGAGGCACATTTTTTGCAACATCATCCAATCAGGGTCTCGCTCTCGTAATGTCTGTCTTGCTCTCGTTCTGCCTCATACCAACATCCATAGATTTTGGAGGTCCCCGAGCGGCCGTTAGCTGATAAAATCCATAGATAAGCCGCACCGTTATATAAGCCGCAGGGCCAAAAAACGGGGAAAAAGCCGCGGCTTATAGTCCGAAATTTACGGTAGATACATAGGGAAAAAAAGTTGCGGACCGGTTGTCAATTTTAATGGTTTTAGTTACACATTTATTTACTCCCCAGGTGGTGACAAAGGGTAAATAACAGCCTTTTCATCTGTCAATAAAGACACTTTCACAATTATGCACAGTGATTTGATTTCAGCCTATATAATTTCTAAAAGTAGATTTTAATGATCAAACATTTCCATTTATGTAGCCTACAGTATTTGTTTTTGTTTCAACTACAAACATAAATAAACGTCAACTTGAAACTATGTTTCAACTACCACACACAGCATAATATTTTAGCCTGTTTATAAAAATAAAAAAAAATCTGATCTGATCTGAAATCTGAGAAAATTTCGATCTCTGGACATATGAATCGATATCAAAGGATTAAAATAAAAATCGATTATAAATCGGAGAATCATTTTTTTGTTTTTTGTTTGGTTCAGCAAAAGCCTGTAAAATAGCGTGTATATTTCCTCTAGAGCAAAAAGCTTTCATTTCACCAATGTTTGGTAAAGAAATTAAGAAGAGCATAATGTGACATCACACACAGCTTGATTGTGAGCATGTGTTCCTCCTTTCTCACTATTTACCTCTCTTCCTGCCTCTCTACCTATCAGATCTCTTCCTGCCTCTATACCTGTCAGATCTCTTCCTGCCTCTCTACCTATCAGATCTCTTCCTGCCTCTCTACCTGTCAGATATCTTCCTGCCTCTCTACCTATCAGATATCTTCCTGCCTCTCTACCTGTCAGATCTCTTCCTGCCTCTCTACCTGTCAGATCTCTTCCTGCCTCTCTACCTGTCAGATCTCTTCCTGCCTCTCTACCTGTCAGATCTCTTCCTGCCTCTCTACCTGTCAGATCTCTTCCTGCCTCTCTACCTGTCAGATCTCTTCCTGCCTCTCTACCTGTCAGATCTCTTCCTGCCTCTCTACCTATCAGATCTCTTCCTGCCTCTCTACCTGTCAGATCTCTTCCTGCCTCTCTACCTGTCAGATCTCTTCCTGCCTCTCTACCTGTCAGATCTCTTCCTGCCTCTCTACCTGTCAGATCTCTCTACCTGTCAGATCTCTACCTATCAGATCTCTTCCTGCCTCTCTACCTGTCAGATCTCTTCCTGCCTCTCTACCTGTCAGATCTCTTCCTGCCTCTCTACCTGTCAGATCTCTTCCTGCCTCTCTACCTGTCAGATCTCTCTACCTGTCAGATCTCTACCTATCAGATCTCTTCCTGCCTCTCTACCTGTCAGATCTCTTCCTGCCTCTCTACCTGTCAGATCTCTACCTGTCTCTCTACCTGTCAGATCTCTTCCTACCTCTCTACCTGTCAGATCTCTCTACCTGTCAGATCTCTACCTGTCTCTCTACCTGTCAGATCTCTCTACCTGTCAGATATCTACCTGTCTCTCTACCTGTCAGATCTCTTCCTGCCTCTCTACCTGTCAGATCTCTCTACCTGTCAGATCTCTTCCTGCCTCTCTACCTGTCAGATCTCTTCCTGCCTCTCTACCTTTCAGATCTCTTCCTGCCTCTCTACCTGTCAGATCTCTACCTGTCTCTCTACCTGTCAGATCTCTCTACCTGTCAGATCTCTTCCTGCCTCTCTACCTGTCAGATCTCTCTACCTGTCAGATCTCTACCTGTCTCTCTACCTGTCAGATCTCTCTACCTGTCAGATATCTACCTGTCTCTCTACCTGTCAGATATCTACCTGTCTCTCTACCTGTCAGATATCTACCTGTCTCTCTACCTGTCAGATCTCTTCCTGCCTCTCTACCTGTCAGATCTCTCTACCTGTCAGATATCTACCTGTCTCTCTACCTGTCAGATATCTACCTGTCTCTCTACCTGTCAGATCTCTTCCTGCCTCTCTACCTGTCAGATCTTTTTCTCTAAGTAGTGCATCATGGGGACGAGAGCGGGGGCTGATAGACATATTGTGGTTGTTGATGGTGATGACGCGGCGTCTGCAGCCCTGATTCATTACTCCTATAGCCACTCATAACGCTGCCCATCACAAACACACACAGGACAACATAAACACACAGGCATAAAAACATGTAGGCTACACATACAGTATATACCCTACATGCATACATCTCTTGGCACTAGAGCTGCAACAATTAGTTGATCGACAGAAAAGAATTCACAACTTGGATTACTCGCTTAGATTCATTTTAAAGAAAAAAAGAAATACAAAAAGCTTTCCAGCTTCTTAAACGTGAATATGTTCTGCTTTCTTTAGTCTTCTGTGACAGTGAACTGATTAAATCTAATCTTTGGGTTATGGACTGTTGCTCAGGACAAAAGACATTTGAGCATATCATCTTGGGCTTTGGGGAAAAAGTGATCGACATTTTTCAACCATTTTATCACATTTTATAAATCAAACGACTAAGCAATTATTCGAGAAGATAATCGACAAATGTTAATCAATAATGAAAATAATCATTAGTTCCAGCATTACTTGGTACGCACACACGCACGCATGCAAGGTGAGAGTGTGGATTCACGGCGCTGGTTTGAAACTGCATCTGTACTCACTGATGCACAAATATTTTCATGAATTCATAAGTATGCCCTCCACACCTGCACACACAAACACACACACACACACACACACACACACACACACACACACACACACACACACACACACACACACACACACACAGGTTATGCTGACACACTGAAGGCATGCTGTCCTCCTTTCCCTCAAGGATTCTGGTAATTAGATTCCTACAGGCCAAGTCTCTCAATTTCACTCCATTTAATGGGACAGGCAAACACACGCACACACACACACACACACACACACACACACACACACACACACACACAGAACGTTCTACAGGTCGACGCTTGTTGATCAGGAGCGGTGAGGCTCTAATAATGAATGTCTATAGGCTGGCCCCCCTCACAGTCACACACCTCGTTTACCTCACTGCCCCCTTTGTTTTATCAATTCTATGAAGTTCTGCTGGGACCGGATGGAGGGATGGAGGGAGAGAGGAACAGCTTAGCTATGCACTGTTGGTGCAGTGAGTTGAGTGACTAAGTGAGTTGAAGTGGAATTTTAAGTGTTCATGGATGGGTGGGCCTGGTGGAAGTGAGTGTGTATGTGTTGTGTCTATGTGGATGCCTGAGGTATGAAGGCAGATGCGTATGAAAAGAAAAGAAAAAAAAAGAAAAAACTTGAGCCAAGGCCAATACTCCAGTCTGCTCTGATATGCAAATTTTGTGAGTCGGATCAGAACCCTGACCCACCCACATCGCTCCAGCCACTCCCCCTACCCACCCCTCGAATCCCGACTGTCCGACCTTCCTATCCTTAGCTATGGCTGCTTTTCCCTAGCCCCGCCCCCTTTAGTGACCACATGCCCCACACCGCCTAGATGCATCTAGCCACTCCCCATACCCACCCCTCAAACCCGGACTCTCTACGACCTTCCTATCCCAATAGATACAGTCGGTCACATTACTTCCGGTAACGTGTGTGTGTGTGTGTGTGTGTGTGTGTGTGGCCATGGGGGAAATGGGATTTCTCCCATGCTGATCCATTGACGACGCGTCTATGATGTCGACACCGCCTGAATGTATAGCTACGGCCCATTTTCCCTAGACCCTCCCCCTTTCCTTACCACACCTCCCTCCACCCAGATACACATAGCCACTCCCCCTACCCACTCCTCGAACCCTGACTCACTATGACCTTCCTATCTCTAGCTACGGCCCCGTTCCCCTGGCCCCGCCCCTTTCCTGACCACATCCCTCCCACCACCCAGATACACCCAGCCACTCCCCCTACCCACCCCTCGAATCCCGACTCTCTACGACTACGACCTTCCTATCCCTAGTTACAGCCTCTTTTCCCAAGCCCCGCCCTCTTCCTCGCCCCACCGGATCGGATCCACGCCAAAATGTAATGGGTTCTTCCTTGGCCCATACTACACGCTCCCACCAAGTTTCATGAAAATCGGCCCAGTATAGTTTTTCAGTAATCCTACAGACAGACAGACAGCACTGAAAACATTCCCTCCTTGTTGGAGGTAATAACTAAAATAATCCACCTGCTCTACTCTGAATAGCGTGACATTGATTGGCCGATGACATTTCAGCCCTGGGCTTTCTTCAGGGTTAAAAGCTCCGCTGCACCTAAACCCAGTGAGGCAGTTTGGGGACATTACTGCAGTCGATTGGTTGTGTGTGTTCAACACACGGTGTGCGATAGAGGCAAGGAGCCAGCAATCACCACAGCTAAATGTATTCTACTGTGAGATGATGGTGTTACATCCATTAAAAGAGTGTCTAGGTGTAACATGAAGTAAGTCCAGGAAAAGAGGGAGTGAAACTGAATTGAAGTGAACAAAAACAGGATTCATTTGAACAAAGGTTGGTTTTAAATAATAAAGGAAGCAAAAAATGACTTCACGGTGGCCAAGGCCCAAAACAAATAAGAAAACACCAAAACTACCTCCAAATGAAAGAAAACTACACTGGATTAAACAAAAAGACAATACGATCCTCCTTAAAGGGGGACTTACCCCCCAGATATGTAACAAAACGGCATGCTGCTTGATTTGAAAAAACCTATGGGAAAAACCAAGAAATGACGTATCCTCTTGTCTATACTATACTCTTTGGCTGCGCTCACCAAACGTCTGGGAGACGAGAACTCCTCACAACAATCATTGCAGCAGAGGGGCGTGTCTGGAACAGCAAAGGGGCATGTCTGAAACAGCAGAGGGGTGTGTCTGAAACAGCAGAGGGGCGTGTCTGAAACAGCAGAGGGGCGTGTCTGGAACAGCAAAGGGGCATGTCTGAAACAGCAGAGGGGTGTGTCTGAAACAGCAGAGGGGCGTGTCTGAAACAGCAGAGGGGCATGTCTGGAACAGAGATAGAGGTGAGGCATGGGGGGAAAAAATGGTTTGGCACGGGCCTTAACAGACTGACTTTCAGTGGACTCAGTGGGATTGAGTTTTCCAAATATTGTCAAGTCATGTTCTTTGTATTAACTTGGTGGATAGTACTGCATTCATCCCCGTGGCCTGAACTCACTCCTACTGTACAGTGGTTTTGCTTAATTAATCCCAGGGTTTCTTCACATGCAGATGCAGGTGTTAATTACACTAAAATATACACTATGTTAAGAACAACACACAGTGAGGACACAGAGGAGACTGTGGTCACATGAGAGAGAGAGACACACACACACACACACACACACACACACACACACACGCACACACACACACACACACACACACACACACAGAGACAGACAGAGAGAGAAAGTGCGCAAACTACTGCTGACACCTTGGCGGCAGCATCTGTAGAGTGTATACTCCATTGGGAATACAACTAGAGGCCATCTGTCACTTGCGTACACACACACACACACACACACACACACACACACACGAATCGCAAATTTTTTTAAAGGTAGAGAGACAATTGGATAGATACATAGATTTAGATAGATAGATAGATAGATAGAATGGGTGGGAATCACCAGATGCCCCACAATACGATATTATCATGATACTTAAGCCACGATACGATAGTATTGCGATATTGCGATATGCTAGTATTGTAATACAGTATATTAAGCATTGCGATATTGTGATATATTGCGATTTATTACCTTTTTTCAATTGAAAATGGTGTCCCCAAAGGAAAAAACATTGTCAACATTAGTTTTATCTACTGAGATAAAGTTCCAGTCTGTTCATCTCACTTCAATAATTTTTATTGCAGCAAAATGCGATTGCCAAACAGACAGACTGACCAACACTGTCGCAAAAACCTGTCATAAATGTTGCATGCACTTGACCATTCATATAATAACATATTGCAATACTTGGCATTCGTGCAATACGATATATTGCCACACAAAATATCGCGATACTATGCTGTATCGACCTCCCCCCCCACCCTGGTTCCTGGTTCGAGGCTAGCTCCTCCCTGTAGTGTGTCGAAGTGTCCTTGAGCAAGACACTGAAGCCCTAACTGCTCCCGATGAGCAATTAGCACCTTGCATGGCTGCAGACGCCGTCGGTGTGTGATTGTGAGTGTGAATGGGTGAATGGGAGGTATTCATGTAAAAGCGCTTTGGGTAGTCGATAGACTATATACTGTAAAATGCGCTCTATAAATACAGTCCATTTACCCCTAATAGATAGATAGATAGACAGTAGAACGTCCTCCAAACTGCTCATTACGTGCCACATATCAGGCTCCAGTGGAGTGCCCCAGTAATGGAGAAGGCATGATGTAATGTGTGTGAAGTATTATTATTATTACCCTATTATTACACGCAAATGAAGAGGGGTTAATCTGTTGTGGATGCAAGCAGTGAAGTAGACCATGAAAGCTCTCCAGGTGCAGGGAGGCTCTCACAGTTGTCTATACACACACACACACACACACACACGCACACACACACACACACACACACACACACACACACACACACACACACACACACACACACACACACACACACACACACACACACACACACACTCATGCACAAACACACACACCATAGTTGTTTGTGGGCACCCTCTGTCACTTGTGTATAAAGAAGGAAGGCACAGGCCTGCTCATCATGACATGATGTCATACAGTCAGCTGAAAGGCCTCTTCTTACCCAGCAGCTCTTTGGTACAGTAGCAGCAATCCTCCTCATCTCTACGGATTGTGGGCGACTGGAGCAATCCATTATTTACAGAAAGGGGTTCAGACTGAGGACAAAAATATAATGAGCCACAAAACATAACCTTAACCTTTCATCAATTATTATTTCAAACTTACTTCTTAACACATTGAGTGCCACAGCGCTTCAGTAAAATTGTCTGGAGCCTGTGCCAGATTCACTTCCATTCAGTTGAAAACAGCTATAGAATTTTTTCTATTATGGCTATATTAACGGGGCTGGACTTTAATGAAACATTGAACACTCCTGCTTCTTCCAAAGAAGAAATTTTGTTTCTAGACAGTTCCATTATGAAATGACAGCCTCTCAAAAAAGTGCACTTTCAAGGGTTTTCTGTAGTTTTTTTTTACTTTCCAAGATATAGTCCCTTTTATGAATACCTTTTGCACTCTAATTTCGAGCACATTCACTGACTCTGGCTGGTGTTTTCTGATGTGGTGGCGTGTGGTGTGGTTTCTGTGCCCCACACCCCTCCCCCCCCCCCCCCCCCCCCCCCCCCCCCCCTCTCCACCTCTGAGCTGCGGGCTCCTCCCCACACGCACAGAGTTTGTTTTCTCGACTCCGTTTTTGCCCCGGACAGATCCCAGCGCCCATCAAGGAAATGATGCGCGCTGGCAAACGCGACTGAACGAAAAAGCTTGGCCGTTCGGCTTCGGATGCTGGCTTTCTAGGAAATCGTGTGGAGATAGATAGAAGCATAAGAGCTCAGTTGTGAGCGCGGATGCAGCCGAGCCCACTCTCCGCTGTAGACAGAGCAATATATACGGCTCTGGCAGAAAGCATGCATCGGTTTCCACGGCTTTCTCCGCTGTCTCCTGTACAAAGTAAAGGATCTGAGGTGGGTGGAGCAGCTCCTGTGACGATGTTTAAGGTGGCGCCGTGTGATCCCTTGAAGGGATTCATGCTCACTGGCTAGGTACGACCTTAAACAGCAGAATTATGGAATAATATGAATTATGATTTTAGGACGTCCACAGACGTCCTTGGCACTCCTCGTTACTTTTTTTTAGGACGTCCACAGACGTCCTTGGCACTCAATGTGTTAAAGACAAACTAGATTTGGTTTGAGTAAACAGAATGAGGACTTGCACCTGTGCAAGATGGGAACATTGCCCCCCCCCCCACACACACACACACGTAGCCTCATAGTCAAGTAACCTTGCCTAATGTGACCTGACCGATGGCTTGTTTTCCAAGTCGTTTTCCATCAAGAGTTGTCCAGAAAGAGTTGTCTGAGCATCCAAGGCCCTCACACAACAATGTGGCTCACTTAAACTGGCCTTTGACATCGAGGGGGATTGTGTGTGTGTGCGTGTGCGTTGGGGGCTATCTGGGATATTAAAGTTTACCTTGACCTTGACCTTGAGTAGGTTAGTATCTAATCTCACTACTATAATCAGGCGCCCGGCGGCTCTACGGGCAAACCAATGCGCTGCGGGCGAGGCAGCAAGGGACGCTAGACAGCAGCATGCGAAGCATGTGATATTTATACTTATTATCATTTATAGACTAGATTGGGGGCTGGGGGGCTGTTAGTATACCAAAACTAAAAAATGTGTTCCGAGTGAAATGTTATATTGTCTCTCTTGATTCTAAATATAGTTGAATCGCTTGGTTTGACCAAGTAGAACTATTTTCAGCATTTTACGAAATGTAGATGGACAAAATCAATACAGAGAAGTCCAGTTTGAATCAAATAGTTTGTGTCACCATATGAATATTTGAAGGAGTTGTGATTGTTTGTGTGATTATTCTATGTTGTTGCATAAAGATCATCACTAGGGATGGGTTAAGGAATTAACGATAGTACTACTCTTATCGATACTGCTTATCTATCCGGTACTTTAACGGTGCTCTTATCGGTACTTTTTGTTATTTTTAAGAGAGAAAAACCCAGAAAAAAATGGGGCTGGTTGTTGTCGGTTCTTTTCGTCTTTCAGGGGAGAAAGAAAAAAAAAGTAGCAAAATCTTAATGGGTGCGTTTTTATTATTAATTTAAATATCCAGCATTATATAAGAATTTAAACCCCCTCCCACTGCCAATACCAACATTCAGCTAGGGAAAGCATAAATAAAGCACGACAGTATCTGTCTGCTGCACTTGCCCCCAAATCACTAAATCCTCCCCTGCTCTGGAAATAACATTTCTTTATGACAACTGAGAGATTATGCTCTGTTGATTTATTTCAGACTGGGTTTTTGATGATTAACACACCCAGAGCTGGATAATGTTTACTACTCTCTTGTCTATACCATGTTCACATAGTCCTATCTGATGACGAGGTGGGTCCGTGTATCATGGGTAACCACAACCGGGTCATTATTGACAGATGATGAAGTTGTGTGAGCTAGCTTGTCGAAAACTGTGCATTTCATTTTGTACCTATTTGATGCACTTTGTCTTTGGCTAAGTGTTTAGACAAATTGCTCATGTTTCCACCATTGCATTGCACTTATGACAACGTGAATTGTCAGCATCAACTCGAGTGAAGTACAACCAGACTATTGATCGCTCTGCTCTTTCTTAACGTGTTGCGGTGTCTCCTCGGCTAAGCTGCCTGTCGGCTTCAGTGTGTGTAGTGTGTGTGCATGTGTGTGTGCTGCCCGCCCCGCCCCGCCCCTCTCTCCTCTCACTCAGGCTCGGCTCCTCGCTGGCAGCTGCTGCCTGTCTTTCCTCTGAGAGAGAGAGAGAGAGCAACACGGAAAAGAAAAGAGGATCTCTTTTCTCGTTTGGAAATCGCAAAAAACACATCATAGGCATGTCTTACGGAGTTGGTGCAATAAAATGTGCAAAACAACATTTATGTAGCAAATAAATAGGAAATCTATTTTCTTAATTTCTCCAGTACCGATAAGAGAACCGTTAACGTGAAAGCTTATTGATCCTCCTGTTTCTCGAAATCCGGCCCGGGGCCCGTTTGGTACCGGGTCTTGGTACCCATCCCTAATCATCACTGGCTGCTGCACTGTTTGCCTGTTTCTTTTTGAGATGAGTTGCTAAATATCTTAACAATAATATTAATGCAGCGACTTTCCAGCATCTTTCAGCCATTTTCTCCTCTGTTTCAGAAACTCCTGAGCTCCTTAAAGTCCTCCTCTCTACTCTTAACTGCTTTCCACCTTAGGAACTCTCTCAAGGCTAAGATGTGAACAGCTTTTATCTTGACTAGGATTTAGTCTCACTTTCTCGAAGTGTTCCTAGAATTGCACCACTAGTACCAACTCTTAGTACAATGAAGCTTTGTGGATAAGCACCCGGGGGAGCTACAGAGTAATGAGATGGAACAGAAAAGCATTAGTATTTTTAGCCCTGTTAGCTTCACACAAACAGGCTCTTTTGTGGATGGTAATTTCCTCCATTTCTGGCTCTTACTCTGGGCTGCCTGTTAAAGAGAAACTGCAGAGAGTTTGGGAGGATGAGGGAGGGATGAGGGAGAGAGATGGGGAGAAGAGAATGAGTCATGCAGCAATAAGACAGAGACATTGAACTTATTATTACCTGGTGATGGGGGCGGGGGCAGAATGGGCACAATGTAAGACTTGAGAGAGAGACAAAGAAATGGGACACTGGAGAGGTCTAGATAGAGTTGGGAGGACAGAAGAGAGTGAGACGAGAGTGAGAGAGGAGATGGTATCAAACTGAAGTAGACAGAGAGAGAGAGAGAGAGAGAGAGAGTATCAAACAGAAGTAGACAGAGTGAGAGAGTGAGAGGGGAGAGAGTATCAAACAGAAGTAGACACGGAGAGAGAGAGAGAGAGAGAGAGAGAGTATCAAACAGAAGTAGACAGAGAGAGAGAGAGAGAGAGAGAGTATCAAACAGAAGTAGACACGGAGAGAGAGAGAGAGTGAGAGGGGAGAGAGTATCAAACAGAAGTAGACACGGAGAGAGAGAGAGAGTGAGAGGGGAGAGAGTATCAAACAGAAGTAGACACGGAGAGAGAGAGAGAGTGAGAGGGGAGAGAGTATCAAACAGAAGTAGACACGGAGAGAGAGAGAGAGTGAGAGGGGAGAGAGTATCAAACAGAAGTAGACACGGAGAGAGAGAGAGAGAGTATCAAACTGAAGTAGACAAGGGGTTGGAGGAGAGAAATAGAGAAGATGCAACAATGCAGGCCTATACTCTGTAGCAAGGAGAAGACAATAACATACATCAACTAAAAGGCTGGAAAAGAATGAAAGAGAGTGGCAGACTGAAGAAAAAAACTCAAGCTTTATCTCAGAGAGAGAGCGAGAGAGGAAGAGACAAGTGATATCAATTGAGTCATTATAACTGGCTCTCTCTGAATATGCTATCGCTGGCAACGTTATTAATTTCATCAGTCTGCTGCTTATTGAAAAGCAAAACCAACAAGGCGCAAAAAGCTCTCACACTGGGAGAGAGATAAGGGAGAGACAAAGGGGGCAGAAAAAGTGGGCGAGAGACAAAGACAGAGAGAGGGAGTGAGAGAGAGAGATAAAAAATGACAGATGAATTGAGATTTAAGGGAGAGAAAAGAGACGTGTTTTGAAAAGAAGGGAGACCTTTGAAGATCAGCAGGTGAGTTGCTCCTTTTATAATTGCGGAGCTTTCATTGTGGGACCTAGCCGTGTGTGTGTGTGTGTGTGTGTGTGTGTGTGTGTGTGTGTGTGTGTGTGTGTGTGTGTGTGGTGCAATCCAGTAGACATCATAACCAAAGCTGGAGAGCCAAAGAGAAGAAAGCTGTACCTACTGTGCGATATAAACACCGACCAGAGAGCTGCACTCTCACAAATCAATATGGCCACTGCAGGCTATTGAAGGGGACTGACAAAACCATCATATGAGCTGTCACATACAACCAACACAAATAAAGAGTAATGCTACTACACATATCTTTGTGACGGGGTTAGTGGCATCTGACGTTTCAACCGCCAGTAAGATTTAATGCTGCCAGTATGGCAGTTGGTGCAATTGCACAAACGGTGTGTGTGTTGTGTACTTGTGTGCATCATGTGGGTGGCTGTACTGTATATGTGTCATCACAAGTCAGTGTTACCATGCATGTGCCACTGCTTCTATAATCTTTCATATGTCAAAGAGCATGGTGACATATTACATGTATGTGAAAGAGCATGGTGACGTATACAGTAGGGGAATAACGTGCCTTTTGGGTAACTTCAAAGGCTGTTTCAACTTTGCTCTTTGTGGATGAATTGGCAGAGGAGCCATGCTGGATTAGGGGTGTGTGTGTGTGTGTGTGTGTGTGTGTGTGTGGTGGGGAAAGTGTGCACGCGCGTGCATATTTTCACAGTCTGCAATGCTATACATTTACATAAATGCTATTCCTCTGTGTGTGGGGGGGTGGGGTGCACGTGCGTGCATGTTTTTATAGTCTGCTATACAGTTGCATAAATCTCTTTCACGTGTGTGTGTGTGTGGTGTGTGTGTGTTTGCACATGCGTATGTGTGTGTGTGGGTGTTTGGTGAAATCCACTTTGAAGCGGGGGTCCTTTGAGCGGCCCAACACCTACACTTACAGTAATCAATGAGTGGAGCAGAGCAGACACTGCAGCGGTGGCTAGCTGCCGGCCTGCGCGTGTCTACTAATGGCTGACAGGAGTCGATAGCTTGGGGTTACAATTCTAGGCTAAAGGCCAAAGCGTCCGCGAGCCAAAACACTGCAGAGAGTACCGCATTCCCCAATGAAGCACATTCGCTCTCACAGTCGGTCTCACAGTCTCACAGTTGGTCTCAAAATCCTGTTTGGGAAACATTAATAAAACAACATTACCTTTTGTTTATTTACAAAGCCTTATGGTGCGTGCTTCCATTGTATTTATCTTCACTTTTACGTTTCAGTGCTGCCCCTACAGGATATCAGACATGTTTGCAGGCATACTTTAGATTGGTCATTCCATGTGAACACTTGAGTCAGGAAAGACAGCTTTCCTTTTCCTCTCCTGATAGATGGAATCTTCTTTTGTGTGACGCCAGCGAGAGTGAGCCTATGTTTTTATTTGCATTGCAGGGAGATCTGACCACAAGTGGTGACAGAGACTCATTTGGAGACGCATTCTAATGCCAGGTGTAAACTGAGACTCACCTGTCTAAATGAAGGCATCACATTATGTTATGTGATGTAATTGTCAAGGCGATTACAACAAAGATTGCTGTGTGAAAAGTTTATGGGGACTGCAGAGAGAGAGAGAGAAAAGGGGGGAGGGGATGGAGGGACTGCTATGAATTCTATTTTATAAAGTAGACACGCTGGTTGTTATGACATTTACATTTGTGGCCTTTTGGCTGAAGTTATTTTCCAGAGCAACTTGCAATGAGAACAAACAGATGCTACTGTAACATTCTGAGGCTGTCAGCATTACAGGCTTTCCATAATGAAGAGGTGCAGGGGGCAACAGGCACAGTGCCCAGGCACTAAATGTGCATTTCTGCTGAACATATTAGAGACTGACATACGGTGATGCAGGTGGAGGATACACAGTACAGCATTAGGTACTGTAGAACATATTAGAGACTGACATAAGGTGATGCAGGTGGAGGATACACAGTACAGCATTAGGTACTGTAGAACTAGGGATGCACGATATATTGGCAATCATATCGGTATCGGCCAGTATCGGCCGATTTTTTAACATATCGGTCATATCGGTATCGGTCAGATGTTGCAATGTTAATATCGGTTATCATTATCAGCCAAATTCTTCACATTGATATGAAATAATGCAGTAAATCTATGATTTATGGGCTTTTCCAAAGGCTTTGCAAATAAAGAAATGCATAACTTTTTCAAATTCAGTGTTAACATGTGTTTTTCAGTATGTACAAAATGTGATGATCATAAAAATGTGGTTTTATACAGATCATATCGACATCGGTAAATATCGGTTATCGGCCATAACAGCAATGTTAATATCGGTTATCGGCATCGGCCAAAATTTTCATATCGGTGCATCCCTATGTAGAACATATTAGAGACTGACATAAGGTGATGTAGGTGGAGGATATACAGTACAGCATTAGGTACTGTAGATCATATTAGAGACTGACATAAGGTGATGCAGGTGGAGGATACACAGTACAGCATTAGGTACTGTAGATCATATTAGAGACTGACATAAGGTGATGCAGGTGGAGGATATACAGTACAGCATTAGGTACTGTAGAACATATTAGAGACTGACATAAGGTGATGCAGGTGGAGGATATACAGTACAGCATTAGGTACTGTAGAACATATTAGAGACTGACATAAGGTGATGTAGGTGGAGGATATACAGTACAGCATTATGTACTGTAGATCATATTAGAGACTGACATAAGGTGATGTAGGTGGAGGATATACAGTACAGCATTAGGTACTGTAGATCATATTAGAGACTGACATAAGGTGATGCAGGTGGAGGATATACAGTACAGCATTAGGTACTGTAGATCATATTAGAGACTGACATACGGTGATGCAGGTGGAGGATACACAGTACAGCATTAGGTACTGTAGAACATATTAGAGACTGACATAAGGTGATGCAGGTGGAGGATACACAGTACAGCATTAGGTACTGTAGAACACATTAGAGACTGACATACGGTGATGCAGGTGGAGGATACACAGTACAGCATTAGGTACTGTAGATCATATTAGAGACTGACATAAGGTGATGCAGGTGGAGGATATACAGTAGGGATGCAGGGGTTAACCGGTTTGACTATTAACCACGATTTAAAACGTCACGGTTATATAACCGCAGAGGCTCCGCTACACAGAGTGTTTTGTTTCACAACAGTTCGTCAGTTTAAAACTCCCGTGAAGAACCTGTCTCTCTCGCTTCGTTTCCCGCACGGACTATTTAGCGGAGGCACCAAACACAGGCAGCTGCCATGTCTCCCAGTAGTAGTCAGTCGGTAGCCTAGCCATGGACGCCAGCACCAAAATAAATGTTGCAATACATGTCCCGCAAGGTTTCTGAGATTAGGGGAAAGTCTGAGCTGGTGTTACGTTAAACCAAACATGGGGAGGAGGCAGCGGATTTGTTTACCGTTAACATACAGTCAATGACGTTAACGTTAGCTGTTGTGGCTAATGTTAGCTAGCTGGCCATGGCCTAGCGTACATAGTTCAACAGGCAGCGGTCCTCGAGCTCGTTGTGACCAAACATCCCCGCATTTAAAGCACTTCATGCTCCCAGAGCTGGCGTAAACCATAGAGATCCTCATGCTTTACACAAAAAGAAACATCAAGGGTTTGTGTCAACTCCAAAAGCAACCCGCTAACGTTACATGTAGGCCTAATAACGTGAAGCTAACGTAGCTAGCTGCTTGGCAGTCATGATCTGACTGAGACAACGAAAACAAATGCGCACATTTACATAACAAACACCAGTCAACACCACAGAGTGTCCTTTCTTTAATCTAGAGGGAGCATTTTCCAGTAAAAAGTGAAACGACACATGATGGCTTATAGTGAGGCTTTCCATGCCTGCCCCATCATCACTTCAATAGAACTGACCCCAATGCAAAATTCAGACGGCCCATTTAGTTGCCAGTAAGATGCCAATAAGTTACTATGCCTTTTGTGTTTTTTCTGCAGACTAAGCAGCTACAGACTTTCGCTTCTATAAAATAATAATAAAATATTTTTTGTATTGACTATTGAGTGATAGCCTACACTTTACTAAAACAATCATATATCAGAAATGTTGTTTGTTTTATGTTCACAATAGTGATGTCAGTTAGATTTGATTAGGTCAGAGCCACATCTGAGTAGCCTACATCTGCCCTTTCTTCTTTTTTTAATCCGAAGGCAGCAACTGTTAAGATTGTGGGGGAAATACAATAAAACCTCTATTTAAAGAATGCTCATGTGATTTTTATACGTCCATAACAATAATCGTGAAACCGTGATAATCGTGGTTTTTTCTCAGACTATAATCGTACATCAAAATTTATAATCGATGCATCCCTAATATACAGTACAGCATTAGGTACTGTAGATCATATTAGAGACTGACATACGGTGATGCAGGTGGAGGATATACAGTACAGCATTAGGTACTGTAGATCATATTAGAGACTGACATAAGGTGATGTTAGGTGGAGGATACACAGTACAGCATTAGGTACTGTAGAACACATTAGAGACTGACATAAGGTTAGGGATGTTCATTTTGAACAATTTCCATAATTGAAAATCGGGAAAATTAACGATCAATTATCGATTATCAATAGCGTAATAATAATAATAATAATTATATATATATATATATATATATATATATATATATATATATATATATATTTTTTTTTACTCTGGTCTCGTGCGTTCTCGGCCAGCTATAATGGCGATGCCGCTGTGTAGTAAGAATATCAGACACTAGCGCTGTGGCCAGGTAAACAAACACACAAGAGTCAAATCAACAGGCCTGAGCCGCACTGAGGTCTGCAGACCGCTGGGTGCGTTTGTTTGTGTCCCCGGCGCATGCCGGTGTGAATTCCCCATGTTTAAAACAGTTTTGTTGGCACAAAGGCCCGTGCCCAGCCAGAAAACTAGAGACTATATGAAGCTCCACCTCACGTTAGTTGGCTGTGCAATAGAGTGGGGCGAGGAGGAACAAATTCCATCCAAACCTAGTCCGCAAAAAATAAAAATAAAAATAAAAATAATAATAATAATAATAATAATAATAATCGATCAAAATTCCACATGATCGAATCAATTCTTTAACGATCAATTATCGATTTTCGATAATTGATGAACATCCCTATTGTAGACTGACATGTAAAGGATGCAGAGGGGAACTCACATCATCACGTCATGTACGTCGTGTGCACCTGAGCCCGCTGAGCCATCAGACTCTTAGACAAACCGATTTCATGATAGATTTTGTCTCCTGGGAGAATTCAATATTGTGTCAAATGAAACTGCATACATTTAGTTTGACATTTACGTAAGGTCATTGCTCAACAGTTTTGCTGCCAAGTCTTGGGTAGCCTAATTGAATTTTGAATGCAGTTTTGCCGACAGGCATCCATGGATTAGTGACTGGGCATGCAGGGCACACGCCCAGGTGTCCTGCACTCCAAGGCCCCTGAATGACTGGTGGGACAGCATTTCTGTCTACATCCTGTAAATAACAACAGAAATAGGCAGAAATGTGCTCATGATATTGTGCTTGAGATGCCCTGAGCTCTGAATGCTTATACCATCCACATTCTCCACATTTCTATTTTATCCATTGTAGCCACGCTTTCATATTTGGATATTAGTTCAGCTATCTTCAATATTTAGTTATTATTGGCATAACCTTTCTGACAAGATTGGCACTTGACTGGATGCAGACAGTATTTGAATGAGCTCATTCCTGATGTGACCTATAAGGTTGAACCGCAAATTCCCCATCCCCTAGGTGGCATAATCCATCCATGCCTACACAAAAACTGCTATTTTTTGGAATAGCAAACTAAATTTGATTGTGTTGAAATTGCCTGATGCTCTGAGACTTATAAGAGGTATGTGTGTGTTTGTGTGTCCGTACACTCTTAAATGCCAGAACTGTCAAGGGCAGTCTTGTCAGGTTATGATGTATTCAGAATCAGCACATCCGTGTGTGTGTGTGTGTGTGTGTGTGTGTGTGTGTGTGTGTGTGTGTGTGTGTGTGTGTGTGCGCCGCTAAGCACTTGATTGGTTCCCGGTGGACAGGCTTAATGCATCTAAGCAGCCCTGAGGGAGACCTGATGCCTGACGGTGCCGAGTGGCCTCTCTACTCGTTGTCACGACGTCTCCTGTCTTTCTCCCATCTCTGTCTGTCTAACTTGATTTCTGTCTCTATCTCTGCTCCTTCTCCAAATCCACGAGGCTCATGACCGTGTCCCCCGGGAGATACTGTACTGTGGGTGGTGCTGCGGAAGTATGGGGTGCTGGGGTCACTACCGAGGGTCATCCAATCTCTGTACTCCCAAAGCGAGAGCTGTGTTCGGACCTGTTCTCAGTGGGTGTGGGCCTCTGCAGGGCTGTGCTTTGTCACCTATCCCAGTGGGTGCGTTCAACTTCCTTGTCTGTCATTTTGACAGACAAGGTCATAGAAAATCCTGTGGCAATGTATTTTTCCCTGTGTTCAAACGACTGCTTTCAGATGTTTCGGTCATTGTAAAAAATAAATAAAAAATCTGTCAATTACAGAAAATATTCTGCTAACGCGACCACTGACCTACTGTATCCTGTTTGTGAGCTTCATGGACAGGATTTCGAGGCGTACTCGTGGAGGGGATGGGTTTCAGTTTGGTGAGCTTATGGATTGCGTCACTGCTTTTTGCGGATGATGTGGTCCTGATGGCATCATCAGTCTGTGACCTCCAGCGTGCACTGGATTGGTTTGCAGCTGAGTTTGAAGCGACTGGGATGAGGATCAGCACTTGTAAATCTGAGGCCATGGTTCTCAGCAGGAAACCGGGGGATTGCCCACTCCGACTAAGGAGCGAGTTCTTACCCCAAGTGAGGGAGTTCAAGTATCTCAGCCGGGTCTTGTTCTCGAGTGAGGGGACGACAGAGCGTGAGATGGCTCAGAGCAGCGGGAGCGCTATTGTGTTCGCTTTACCGCACCACAGTGATGAAAAGAGAGCTGAGCCAAAAGGCTAAGCTCTCGATCTACCGGTCAATATTCATCCCATTCCTCATCTATGCTCATGAACTATGGGTCATGATGACCAAAAGGACAAGATCATAGATACAAGCTGCTGAAATGGGTTTCCTCAGGAGGATGACTGGCATCTCCCTCAGGGACAGGGTGAGAGACTCAGAGTAGAGCTGGATTTTTTATGGCCCTATCGGAACACTCCTTCCAAGGTGACTTTCTCTCCATTCCTGCCTTTTGTTCTCTGTCACTCCACTATCTCACTCTTCCTCTGACACTCTGAGATAAGATAAAATGTAACCTAAATCATCCCCATGGGGAAATTGGATCATTGCAGCAGTATGCTGGGAATAAATTAATATAAACAAAAATAATAGAATATAAACAAGGATATCGCTTACAGACCTGACAAAACGTTTTTTTTTTCCTTTTTTTTTTGGCCACTCGCAGTCCAACTGCAGTACAGCCCACACTTTGGGAATCACTGGATTACAACATTATGGTGTGCAAAATAACTGCAGTAGGACTTACTGGTTTAAAGAAATAAGTGCAGAATATGTAAATAACTACTATTACTATACAGTATACACATAGTCCATGTCGATAAACACGCACACAAACAAAGAGTGTGTAATTTGTGCTGACTCCTATGCAGAGAATATACATAAATATGCCCAGATTAGTAAAAGGCGCATGCAGCAAATGTTCCATAGATTAGTCTGGATCTAAGCAGTAAGCTGTGGTTGTTTGATTAGACAGTTGACTGAGGCTGCGGCTGTTTAGACAGGAAGTGTTGCACAGTCTGATGGCTTTTGGCAAAACGGAGCGCCCAAGACGCTGTGCGCTGCACCTTGGGGAGACGAGGCGCAGGCTGAACATGCTCATCACAGACAGTGAGCTCTGTGTCTCATTTGAGCTACTTTCTTTCTCTGCATCTTTAGTTAGACACTGTTAACACTGAGCTTTGTGTGAAGGATGGTCTGCTCCTCTGTGTCCTGCGCAATGCGTCGTTTTTATGTAATGGCTTGACTTTAGTGGTGCTTGCCTGACAACGCCACCTAGGTTTGTTTGAATAGAGCCTAGGAACTCTATAAAAGGTGGACCCAAATGTACCAGGTAGGTTCTTTGTATACAAGGGAGAGCAGTGTAACTAGACCCAAGGACAGAGACGGAAACAGCTGTACCCAAAACAAATGCCTTTTATTGTCTACAATATAAATAGGTGTTAAAACCTGGGCATTTCAAACAAGGGGTAAAAATGGGGTTAGGGGCTTTAAAAGCCAACTAAAATACAGGGAATAAAAATGGAATAAAAATGTACAACTAAAAAGTCCAGATAGAGTCCCGTGTATTCGATGGTCCCAGTCAGCCGCCCAACAGCGCCGCACCAACGTTCAGGCAGTCCTTCCCACTGCGCTCTGGCTCCGCTCCGTCCTGTCTCGGCTCCGCCGTCCACTCCCTCGGAGGTGGCGTCTATAAGACAAAAGGCTGGCGAGTACGTGTTGTCGCGGTCCTACAGCAGTAGCACTATAATACTGTGCTTGCAAATTAACGTAACTTGTTCTATTTCAGGAACTCCCGGCTAGACCGACAATCACTATAACAAATCGTGAGCTACTCACACTGCCCTGGACCAGGCTCCAGCCTCGTCCAGAATGGCAATCCGGCCTGGGTTATAGTGTGTCGGCTGCTTGCTCCTCCTCGGCCGGGGTCCTGGGTCACAGTGGCGGGACGTGGCTGTCTCGGTCGGCTGTTGGCGGGGACGTGGCTGTCTCGGTCGGCTGCTGGCTGGCTCTGTCTGCTGTGGCTCGCGCTCTCCTCCAGTCCTTTGCATCTTCCTAATAAGGGGAAATGCTGCCCCGCTCTGCTCGCCCATTGGCTCCCCCGTGTCCATTCCCCTGCCCCAGGTGTCTGTAGTTTGCGCAATCAGCAGTCCAGGCAGAAACTCCCAAAAACACACACACTCCAAATCCAAACCAAACCAAATTGAAACATGCAAAATAATTAAAGCAACAGTATGTAATATAAATGCCACATCTAAAGTAATAATAAAGGACACATCTAATAGAAATAAACCAAAATAAATAAATCAAAACAATAGGGAGTTCTCTGCCCTGTGACATTTACCGTAAATTCCGGACTATAAGACGCACCGGTGTATAAGCCGCGGGACCAAAATTGACTATTTTTTTCTTCTATAAGCCGCACCGGACTATAAGCCGCGGGTGTTTTGATGTTTAATTACCATATGAAAGGGTTCGTGCACAGAGAGGAATGTCGGGAAAGAGATCGCTGTTTGGGGAAGCTCCCATTTATTAACATTTCAACAAAACAAAACAAAAGTCAGGTCACTAATCCCCAGACAAAATCACACAACAATAGGCTACCGTATATGTGCAGCAAACCTGTAACCAGAGAAGTCAAGTCACTAATCCTCGTCTTCCTCTTCTTCCTGCGTACTGAAACCACCAAAGTCCTCATCTTCAGTGTCGGAAACGAACAGGTTCAGGGTGGCTTCGTCAACCACTCTCCTCTCTCCTTCAGGTGCCATGGCACGAGTCCGATACCTCACGAGTCCGACACCTCACGAGTCCGAAAAAAGAGGCTAACTTCCCCCAGACCCTAACCCAAAACCTAACCTCTCCCACCCCCACGCCTAAACCTAACATCCCCCAGACCCTAACCCAAAACCTAACCTCTCCCACCCCCACGCCTAAACCTAACCTCCCCCAGACCCTAACCCAAAACCATGAGGTGTCGGACTCGTGAGGTATCGGACTCGTGAGGTATCGGACTAGGGGGCAGTCCCCGTGGCGTCATCCTCTTCATCCCGCAGCAGTCCAGCGTTTTGGAACCCGTTGGTAATTGTGGATGTTTTCACACTCCTATAATATTCCGTGATCTTCCTTTGTGTGAATTCGCCGAAGTTTGTGATTTTCTCCTGATAGTCGGGAGGGAGTTGTTCAGTAGTTCTCCCCCGGACGGACAGTCCCTTTTGCCCAGGTTACGCGCGGCTGCTCTGTTTGATCGGCGGCTGCTCTCTTTTAATGCGAGATTGACTGCTTTCAACTTGAAAGCTGCCTCGTGTGAATTTCTGCGTACCTTCCCCATGGTAAGTGAGAGTGTTGCTTCTACTGCTCGTCTTGTTGTGAATATTCCTTGATCTTCCTTTGTGTGAATTCGCCGAAGTTTGTGATTTTCTCCTGGTAGTCGGGGGAGGGAGTTGTTGCCCGAGTGGCCGTTTGCTTACCGTAATTACCATATGTAAGTGGTCACGCACAGAGGGGATTGTCGGGAAGAGATGGCTGTTTGAGGAAGCTCCCATTTACCGTATTACAACATTTCAACAAAACAACATAACACAACACCACCGTTGTTTATTTTTACAGTGCACACAGTGTCCGCGGTGTGGTGAAAAGAGGGCAAGAGAGGAAATTAAAACAGAAGTGGATTTATAGTTAGAAAGAGTGCTAAAAAAGAGAGATTTTTTTTTTTTTTTTTTTTTTTTTCTGAAAAAATCCATAGATAAGACGCACCGTTATATAAGCCGCAGGGGCCAAAAAACGGGAAAAAAGCCGCGGCTTATAGTCCGGAATTTACGGTACTCAATTGGACCGCAGCAATCTGGAATAATTGTTTTGGGCCCAAAACTGTTCTGTTCATCATCACTGCAGCAACACTCTGAATCTCACGTTGAGTCCTTCAGTTTCAAAATCCACAGGAGTCTTTCTGTTAGTCAAGTTGTGTAACACACACGCGCACAGCAAGCAGGACGATGATTCATCCAAAGCTGCACCTGAGCTTGACACACCATCACTTCCTGTACATCAAGGCTCCCGGCTTGTAGAAGTTAGGCAGTATTATGAGACGTTTCTTCAAGTAGGAAAATGTCACTGTGAATGTAAATAAATGTAAAGAGAAGAACTTTTGCTATGCAGAATTGTATTGTTGCTGTTCTCAGAAAGATGCTTTTCGGAATACTGGGGGATATTTTCAAAGTAAATTGGTGGTGGTACTTGTACATGTTTTAATCAACAGCAGAGGAATGGAACAAACAATGTGCCATCTATCATGTATTAAGCCAATTGAACTCATAATGTCATGTTAGTGACTGCTGCCAGTACAGAGCGTGCTGGGTATGGATTTTCATCACTATGTTCTTCACAGCTCCATCTTGAATGATTGGAAAGTCTCATGATGGATGAATGTGCTAGCCTGATATTTAAACTGCATCGTCAATTCATAAACTCATTTCCTCTTCAAGAAGAGCCAAATTCACAACTGTGGAGTGGGCGTGGCTTCCAAGGTCTGGAGCCAGGCTATGAATATGCAGGAAAGTGCCAACAAAATGCATCTCCATGTTGGCTGGCTGTAAAAATGTTACAACAAGGACCAAAGTGAAAATATTAAAAAGCCTTTATGTACAGTAGAGTTAACCAAATCATATTCTATCTCACTTTTATTTCACTGTTAATTTTATGCAGAAGCCAATGGCTGATTTGCTTGGACTTCCTTTCTCTTTGATGGCGTGTCACAGCCCTTTCAACACTGTGCTTAGCCTGGGGGCAGACAGCAGTCTGGACTGTTTTGAACCCGAGGCCAACGGGCGATACGAATTACAGCTAAAACCATTCAACAAGGCTCGTAATAGTGCTGTTTTACTCTAGCCCAGGGGTGCCCACACTTTTTCAGCTTGGGAGCTACTTTTAAAATGACCAAGTCAAAGTGATCTACCAAACATATTTATTTATATATATATACACTGAGTATGTATATGTATACTGAGTGGGAAACAGTGGAAAAACAGTGGAAACAGTGGAAAACAGTGTTTTTTTTTTTTTTTCCTCTCCTCAATGCCATGCGATCTACCACACTACCTTCGCGATCGACCGGTCGATCGCGAAGGTAGTGTGGTAGATCGCATGGCTGCTCTAGGCTAACCAGTGCAGTGTAAAGAGGGACTAGACACACTTTTGCCCAATCCTTAGCCCAGAGGTTAAATCTGGGCTAAGAATAGGACGCACCTCTCACTTTCTGATCCCAGTCTAAGTGGCAGTGAGTTAAACACCATGGCATTGAATACTAAGTGTCTACATGGGCCTCATCTGTAGTCCCTCAAGCTGTGAGACAGTGTCCCTCTTTGATGCTTCCACACTCTCCTTCTGTCTCTTGCATCTAGAAGAATGTTCTTTCACTCTGATATACTGTGTGGCACTTCCTCTGATCCTGCTCTCCCTCGTCCCTGGGATCCATATTCTTTTCTCTGTTCAGCTTCTCTCTCTCTCTCCATTACCTCAGTTTGACCTTCAGTCTCTTCCTGGAAGGCGAGCTCGCCGCTAACTACATAGATTGGAAGGGGAAAACAACACTGTGGATTTACGGGGATTAGCATTTTAGCTAGTTTATCTACTTTAGCTAAGGTAATGTAGCTTTTGTCTACCGGGAGAGATCGGGATGTTTTATTCAGGATTAGAGGTGGATGGCTAGATGGAGAAAGCCCAAACAGAATGCTAATTCTTCTTCTTCAGGTGTGGCTGCGGAGACTGTGATGCACTAACTGGGCAGCAGGGGGGCACAGTGAGCGATGGAAACGTCCTTCAAGTTCAAGTGTTAATAATCATTTACACAGCTGAATTATCCGGACCAAGCCGGCAGCTGCTATCCCTGCATTTTGATCTGCGTGTGGGGCAAGGGAAAGTGAAGTTTCCTTCAGGGATCAACAATCATTATGTTGTGTTTGATTAATTGATTGATTGATTGATTGATTATATGGTCCAATTATCTTTCATGAAACCAATTTGACTTGTCCTGGAAAGTTGACAGCAGTAGGCTATACACACTAGACAATCTCTGAAGTCTAGTTTGATCAAAAGCCATTGGCCTAAATGCTAACACTACTAGGCTATTGTAGATGTCATCAGTTTCCCACCAAAATGTGTGTCACGTTCAGTAAGGCATGAAGTTTGGGAACTTCATTAGAAATCTCTCAAATCATTTGCAGAGTGCTTGTTCAGCAGGCCTGGAGAACAGGATGACTGAGTGAAATGCTCTGTGAGCTGATGCACTAATGACTTATCTTGGCTAAAAATCCAGAGGTAAACAAGTGCCTGGGTTTGTGAGTCATATGAGAAATGAGTCTGAACAACATCCTCATTGGGACGGTGCAAAGGTGACTACTTCATAAATCAGTCATTATTGAAGGCATTCATCATGACTATATTGTAGTAATGTGACAGGCAGTGTACATTTGAAAGAAGGTAACTGGAGCGGACACCCGGCTTGTTCCACAATACTTCCTATTCATCAGAATCCTAATTGAAAAGCAACATTTGGCAGCAAAAGATGACTTAAGAGCTTTACTGCTGGGAGAGAGTGAGAGGCAGGGAGAGGAGGAGAGGAGGAGGGGAGAGGGAGAGAAACAAAGTGGAACGAAAGAAAGAAGAGAGACTGCTGGAGAGAGCGGGAAGCACATAAGAGACAATAGAGTGAGATAAAGAGCGAGAGAGGGAGGAAGAGAGACGGGGAGAGAGAGAGAGAGGAACAACACGTGAATTATTTAGAGTCAATTTGTTGCTGACAGGACTCTCCCCCCCCCCCCATCTCCATTAACACCAGTGCGCCCCCTCTGCCAGGGATAGACAGTCACATCACCTTAAGTCAGATGACAGGTCACGCTCATGGCTAGCCAACCCAAACCAAATTGTTTCCCCACAGGCAAGAAAGGCACCGTTGTTTTTCCCCCCTTCTGGCCCCAAATTCACAAGATTGATTTTACCATTTGTCCAAAGATGCAAATAAGGGAGATTTTCTTTCCGCATCAATTCCAATACATAATAATGGCAGGCTGTTTGAAAGCCACATTGATCCTCTGTTCTGCTGCTTTGTCAGCAACATTTCAACCCAAACTGCTCTTAACTCATTGAGTGCCAATGACGACGCCTGTCGTCAAAGTAAATAGTGACGTAGAGTGCCATTGACGATAGCTGTCGTCAATTGCCTTTTTTGACGGTGGGACGTCGATCAAAGCCTTATGTATGTCCTGTACAAATATTGTAGCTATTGAAGCTGTATAACCTATTTTACGGACTCATCAGGTGGCGACAGTGCTCTCCAGATTATAGAAAGGTCCGGAACACAGCCTGAAAAAGCCCCGTGATCAAACAGAAACCGCTCATGCTGCAGCCCAGAGCCATGTGGATTGCTCTGGCTGGAGCTGACGGTGCCTGGCAACAGCAGTCAATCCGCGCACACAACTGAGCTCCTCTGCCTCTGTCTGTCTGTCTGCATAGTTTCTTCACACGATTAGCCACTAGAAAAGCAGCAGCCGACACTGAAAAGCCAAACCTTTTCCTGCAGTCCGGGTTGGCATTTCCTTGTCCCGCTGCCTGGGAGGCGGCGCACAAAAAGCATTCCGAAAATAGACGCTGGGTGCGTGAGGCTGTGTGTTACTAGTGTGGGGAGGAGTTTTCAGCTGAGGGGGGGAGAGGGGGGTGGGGCACGCAGGGCAGCACACAACTACACCACGTCACTACATCAGAAAATATTAGCTAGAGTCAGTGAATGTGCTTGAAATGCTGCATTTCACAAAAGGCTCATTATCTCAGCTTCTAGAAAAAAATGGCTGTTTTTGGTTAAATCAAGCTATCTTCTCCGGCTCATAACTAAAGAACGGAAAATGGGATCAATAAACTTTTTTTTGCAGATGATAGAAGAGAGTCTCCTCGTTCTTTGTGCGTGTTCGGTGTTTACATAGTAATATCACACAATATTCTGTGGGCCTCGAGAAATCACTGAAAACGCTCTGAAACTCTGGCACTGGGAGCGTCCGTTCTCCAAAAGTGGCTGGCACTCAATGAGTTAAGCAGGAAATGTACAGTAGGCTTTATTTGTTTTAATTGGCCGTATAAGGTCAAAGAATGTGCTATAGCTAGCGTTAGCCAACTTTAGCCGTGAAATCTAGACTCAGGCCTGGTCATTGTCCAGAGTTACCCTTTCAGACTAGAGGCATTGTTTCGTGTCATTTGTTTTCACATGTATGGAGAGTGCACTGGGGCGGGGGACTTGGTGCTGCTGGAATCGCAGCGAGAGATACTTTTAATTAAGCCCATCAATGTCCACCAGCTGTGGTACGGCACTGTGCGGCTCTGGTACGGCTGTCGGAACTCGGAACTCGGAAACAGACTCACGCCCAGATGGGCAACGCAGATGCGGATCGGCAAAAATACACAGCTGGTCTATTTTTTGACAGATCCGCATGCGTCTGATAGATCGCATGGGTGTGGGTCCGTTCAGGCAGCCGCACGGAGCCGTGCCGCAGGTGGTGGACAGAGGCCTTTATGTTTTTCAATGTAGACTACATCAGAGATATTTCTCAAAAAGCTATTCTCCACTCCATGAAAAAAGCTTCCATGCAACCCCAAACATGGGGTGGCGATGTGCCAAAAAGTGAGCCGTTTGCGCTGTACCATAAAGTTGCCTGCCAACTAGTGGTCACGGCAATGTTAAATGCTGGAAAAAAAGGCGATTTTACAGCCAGGTTGACACGTGGCATTCAAGACATGTCTGACCCATTTTCAATTTATTTCTCCTCACAAAAGTTATATCTTGAATATCAATCAATCAATCAATCAATCAATCAAATCTTTATTGACAGACACTTAGACCATAGATGTCACATACACAATTACAAAGGACACAAAGCATGTAAGAGCACAATAAAAGAACAAAAACATTATAAAAGAGAATCATACCAGAATTTCCACATATGTGACTGGTATTTCACAGTGCTTAGCCCAGGATCAGTGAGCAACATAATAATGACATTCTGAGACACGTTCAAACGACAGATGAACCTGTACCTCAGATTTCTCAGGAGCGCCTGGAAAGTGGCCACCCCCGCCTTACAGAACAGGTCACTAGCACTGCTCCACCTGGGCTTTTTCAGCAAGATGCGCATGCAGTCATTATAGGCAACCTGAAGTTTATGGATGCTCGCCTTCTTAAACTTTACCCACAAGGGGGCAGTATAGATAGGGGTACAGTAAGCCCTAAAGAGTGTGATCTTAACATCATCAGAACAGGAGTGGAATTTCCTGACCAACATGTTGGCCTGAATGTATAACACACGTCGCTGTCTATACATATCATCATCATCACCCATATGGTCAGTGATGAAGTGGCCCAGATATTTAGTTTGATCACAGACACATAGATCATGCTCAGACAAAAGAAAAGCAAGATCCCTGTCCTCTTTCGTTCTACAGATCATAACAACACTCTTCTTATATAATTAAGCAATATCACACGAGAGGGAGTGCATTGTTGGCTAATATTGGCAGTGGCACTGCTGTGATTCGGTCGCAGGCACGAGGCCGCAGGCCGAGTGCCGTAGATAATCACAGCAGTGCCAATATTAGACAACAATGCACGACCTCGAGTGTGATATTGCTTTTATACAACAGTTCTATTAAACAAAGCTGATTAAAAAAATGACAAAAAGCTGAGAAAATAGATGATTTCTGTATTTATTCCTCCGCCAACAAAAATAGTCCCCCCAGCTTTCCCTTTGCAGAAAATGTAGCCTAATCAGCCTAATTAACTGCAGGCTGTCTACTTTACTACTGTCTACTCTACAGCTGTGAAGCACTTTGTTGATTAGGGCAGCTGTGAAGCGGAGTGATCTACACACAGTGAAGCGCCAGTGCATTATCATGAAATATAGGCACTCGTAGGATCCCTCTTGTCCAATCAAATTGCTCGGCCGGAACTACCTGTTGTATAATATAATGTATGTAGCACTATCACCTCCTTGTTGCATTTTTACTATACGAGACAGGCAGACTGAGAGGAAAAGAAACCCTTCAACTTTGACTAGTTTATTCACCAATTTGGTGTTTTCCCTTCCAAATAATCCAGCCACGTAACTATCCATTCATGAAATAAAATCGCACGGGAACATGAATGCTTTGTAAAAGTGCCATTTAACAATATAAACGGGATGCGCAGCAGAAGTGATCCCAATGTCATCAACACGCCCACTCACTCAGTCTGGACATTAGGCTATGCTGGAGTATTCAAACATCACTCACTCTCTCTGGACATTAGGCTATGCTGGAGTATTCAAACATCACTCACTGGCTCTGGACATTAGGTTATGCTGGAGTATTCAAACATCACTCACTCTCTCTGGACATTAGACTATGCTGGAGTATTCAAACATCACTCACTCTCTCTGGACATTAGGCTATACTGGAGTATTCAAACATCACTCACTGGCTCTGGACATTAGGTTATGCTGGAGTATTCAAACATCACTCACTCTCTCTGGACATTAGGTTATGCTGGAGTATTCAAACATCACTCACTGGCTCTGGACATTAGGTTATGCTGGAGTATTCAAACATCACTCACTGGCTCTGGACATTAGGTTATGCTGGAGTATTCAAACATCACTCACTGGCTCTGGACATTAGGTTATGCTGGAGTATTCAAACATCACTCACTGGCTCTGGACATTAGGTTATGCTGGAGTATTCAAACATCACTCACTGGCTCTGGACATTAGGTTATGCTGGAGTATTCAAACATCACTCACTCTCTCTGGACATTAGACTATGCTGGAGTATTCAAACATCACTCACTCTCTCTGGACATTAGGCTATACTGGAGTATTCAAACATCACTCACTATCTCTGGACATTAGGCTATGCTGGAGTATTCAAACATCACTCACTCTCTCTGGACATTAGACTATGCTGGAGTATTCAAACATCACTCACTCTCTCTGGACATTAGGCTATGCTGGAGTATTCAAACATCACTCACTCTCTCTGGACATTAGGCTATGCTGGAGTATTCAAACATCACTCACTCTCTCTGGACATTAGGCTATGCTGGAGTATTCAAACATGAGCCCCTTTGAGCGACACGCAGGGGCTTGGGTGGTTAAGCCCTTGTTCACACCATACGCCAATCCCACGCTGAAGCCACGCTGCGCTATGCTTCATTTTGCTGACCTTGTTAACAGGCGAGACCGTTCACACCAGCCGCATGCCACACCACGCTGAAGCGGCTTCTGTTCTATTTTTCAAGCATGCTGCGCGCTGCACCTAAGCTGCCAGGCATGAAGTCAATGCAAGTTGTGGGCGGGGGGAAGGCAGTGCCGACTGCAGAGTGAGGCGCTGAGGAAAAGAGAGTGCTTCTTGTGTGACCGGTTTAGCGTGACACTCAGCTTGTGTTCAGCGCAGCTTCTGAATAGCGCCCGGTGTGAACCAAGGCTAGGATCCATTTGTGCGACCAATTAAGTTCATACATCAACCCCATCCGAGTAATGTCTGTATATTCACTGCATGAGTTCACTGCATGTCTGAAAATGGCTTATTTCTGTGTTGATATTCTCATTCGAAAGATCACGTTTCAATGAAACCATCACAATGCATTTATGCATTTCATGTATTGGTTATGGTGTTGAACATGAAGGAGCACTCCAGTCACAGATTTGTATGCCTCCGCTGGCGATAGCCAGGCCGGAGGCATTATGGACGTACGTATGTCCGTCCGTACGATGTTCGTTATCTGAGGAACACCTTGACGGAATTTCATCAAATTTGCCTCAAACATCGACTTAGACTCAAGGATGATCTGATTAGATTTTGGTGGTCAAAGGTCAAGGTCACTGTGACCTCTCAAACGCCATTTTCAAGCTTGTTAACGCGATATCTCAGGAATGCCTTGATGGAATTTAATCAAACTTGTCTCAAACATCAACTTGGACTCAAGGATGAACTGATTACATTTTGGTGATCAAAGGTCAAGGTCACTGTGACCTCACGAACGCCATTCCCAAGTTGGTTAACGCAATATCTCAAGAATGGCTTGATAGAATTTCTTCTCATTTGGCTCAAACATCGACTTGGAAGCAAGGATGAACTGATTCCATTTTGGTTATCAAAGGTCAAGGTCACTGTGACCTCTCGAATGCCATTTTCAAGCTTGTTAACACATTCAGTGCCACAGCGCTTCAGTAAAATTGTCTGGAGCCTGTGCCAGATTCACTTCCATTCAGTTGAAAACAGCTATAGAATTTTTTCTATTATGGCTATATTAACGGGGCTGGACTTTAATGAAACATTGAACACTCCTGCTTCTTCCAAAGAAGAAATTTTGTTTCTAGACAGTTCCATTATGAAATTACAGCCTCTCAAAAAAGTGCACTTTCAAGGGTTTTCTGTCGTTTTTTTTTTCTTTCCAAGATATAGCCCCTTTTATGAATACCTTTTGCACCCTAATTTCGAGCACATTCACTGACTCTGGCTGGTGTTTTCTGATGTGGTGGCGTGTGGTGTGGTTTCTGTGCAGCCACACACCCCTCTCCCCCCCCCCCCCCCCCCCCCCCCCCCTCTCCACCTCTGAGCTGCGGGCTCCTCCCACACGCACAGAGTTTGCTTTCTTGACTCTGTTTTTGCCCCGGACAGATCCCAGCTTTGCTGCGCGCATCATTTCCTTGATGGGCATCAAGGAAATGATGCGCGCTGGCAAACGCGACTGAACGAAAAGGCTTGGCCCGTTCGGCTTCGGATGCTGGCTTTCTAGGAAATCGTGTGGAGATAGATAGAAGCATAAGAGCTCAGTTGTGAGCGCGGATGCAGCCGAGCCCACTCTCGCTGTAGACGGAGCAATATATACGGCTCTGGCAGAAAGCATGCATCGGTTTCCACGGCTTTCTCCGCTGTCTCCTGTACAAAGTAAAGGATCTGAGGTGGGTGGAGCAGCTCCTGTGACGATGTTTAAGGTGGCGCCGTGTGATCCCTTGAAGGGATTCATGCTCACTGGCTGGGTACGACCTTAAACAGCAGAATTATGGAATAATATGAATTATGATTTTAGGACGTCCACAGACGTCCTTGGCACTGAACGTTACTTTTTTTTAGGACGTGCACAGACGTCCTTGGCACTGAATGTGTTAACACGATATCTCAGGAATGTCTTGATGGAATTTCTTCGAATTTGCCTCAAGCGTCCACTTGAACTCAAGGATGAACTGATTACATTTTGGTGGTCAAGGTTCAAGGTCACTGTGACCTCACACACCCAATTTCCAAGCTCTGTAACGCAACATCACAGGAGCGCCTTGACGGAATTTCTTCCAATTTGCCTCAAATGGCGATTTGGACTCAAGAATGAACTAATGGCGGAGGCATAAGTCCGCGTTGCGGTCATTCTAGTTGTTTTATTTTAGTTAGAAAACATGGCTTTGGTTCCCCATTGCTTGGTTTTTTATATAAATCTTTTGGTTTTTGTTTCAGGTGAAAGTGAAACCCTATTGCTGCCCCGAAGGGTACATTTGTCTTTTGGCTTGCACCCTGCACTGTGGAGTTAGCTTTGATATTGATTCAGTTACTAGAGCAATACTGTTGCTTGATTGGTAAAGGGAGTAGTCAGACCTCCTGAGTCCTCTGGGATAACCTTGAGTCAGGAGGAGACAGGCAGACAGACACAGAGAGAGAGAGAGAGAAAGAGGAGGAAGAGAGAAAGAGAGAGAGAGAAAGAGAGAGAAAGAACAGAGAGAGAGAGAGGGAGAGAGAAAGGGAGAAAGAACAGAGAGAGAGAGAGGGAGAGGGAGGAGAGCGAGGGAGGCATTTGAATAACATGAAAAGGTTGACTTTCCCACAGATGTAATCCCCTTGGGAGAATTCTCCACTTAGCTTTTACCACGCCACACCCACACACCTACCCACACCTGAAAACACACACACACACACACACACACACACACACACACACACACACACACACACACACACACACACACACACACACACACACACACACACACACACAGCATAATACTGTATGCACACATGCTATGTGATGATGCATCAAATAATATGCTTCTGTAGACAAATGCAAACTAACTTTATATTTGGACATGCATTCATTAATATGCACAAACAAACACACACACAGACACACACACAGACACACACACACACACACACACACACACACGCACACACACACAGACACACAGTTACATGGGTCTGTGCAAACATGTCCCAGCTAATGTAGACACATTTGCATGCTCACATACGCATAAACAAATATAAACAGACAGCACTTCCCTATAGAATAGCTGATATAATACAGTAGGCTCTGCATGGCTTAGAGGCGTGTGCTGCCCCAGCAGCAGCACAGAGTGGGATTTGTACAAAGTGTATGTGCATGTGATCCAGCAGATCTAGCTTTACATGAGCCAGGCTGCTGTCAGAGCCAAGGAAGGTGTGAGGAATTATCTGTCCCTCAAGGTTTTAACATACGCTATGCTGAATATGTACACTGCATGTTTCAACATCTGTGTGTGTGTGTGTGTGTGTGTGTGTGTGTGTGTGTGTGTGTGTGTGTGTGTGTGCGTGCGTGCGTGTGTGTGTCTGTGTGTGCGTGCGCATGTGTGTGTGTGCGTGCGTGCGTGTGTGTGTGCGAGCTAGCATTTGAGTGAGTGTTCATGGTCTATATTCACACGTTTGAAATGTGTTTAAGTTGTCTGTGTGGCTCCACGGCACAGTCGTGTGTGTGTGTGTGTGTGTGTGTGTGCGTGCGTGCGTGTGTGTGTGTCTCACAGCCATCTCTCTGCTCTCTCCCCTGCTAAGGCAGCTGACAGCACCCCGGGAGCAGAGGAGCAAAAGGATGACAGGGAGAAAGAGAGAAAGAACAAAAAGCCTTCTCCCTGTTCCATGTTCCACTCGTTCTCTTTCTCAAGCTCTCTCTCTTTGTCTCTCTTTCTGTCTGTCTCTCTTTCTGTCTCTCTCTTTCTGTCTGTCTGTCTCTCTCTCTCTGTCTCTTGGTCTGTCTCTCTCTCTCTCTCGGTCTGTCTCTCCCTCTGCAGAGCTTTCATGTCAGAGGCCATCACCGCCTCCCTACGCACACCATTATTCATTTCCTCACCTGAGTGCTGGCAAGCTACATGCTGCGTGCGCACGTGCACGCCTGTGTGTGTGTGTGTGTGTTTGCGTGTGTAATGCCAACACACAAGGTAATTATTCTGAATTGGAACAGGAGATGTGTGTGGCTGTGTGTGTGCGCTTGTTTCTGTCTGAGGGATGAGCAGTATTTTCCTTACTTCTGTTTAGCTATTTAATTGCTTTTGTGTATTTTACCATTTCATTTGAATTATTAGATTATCTGGGTGCAGTTCTGAGATACTGAGCATCAATGTGACATCCCATCGTTTACCCATCAATGCTTTAAGTTGGGAAATTAGAGCAGTATTTTATCATAGAGGCCTTTTCAGAATATAAGTTATATTTATAATTTTTACAGAAGTTTGAAACACAAGACTATTTAAATCCACCATTTTGTTTGTCTCCATAATTTTGAGTACCGTAGCTTGAAGGGAAATAACAATAGACCACCACATGCTCACATACTGTATATGCTTTGGAAGCAAATGTAAGATGTTTCTTTGGAGTTCTGTAATTATAAGAAGGAATGAGTAACTTACATTGTGTGCTACAACTTAGATAGTCAAGGAACAGATGGCATAAGAAAAGAGACAACCGCCATTTTATACATACCTTTTGTGTATACCCCGCTAGTCTGCACCAAAATACTAGTCGGATGTAAACACAAGCTAGCATGGTGGTGGAAAGTGGGAGTGGACAGAGATGATGTATCATTAAACCAGCGCAGTTAGTATTTTGATCTAGAGAATTTAAATTAGTTTGTAGCTGATGTCGGCTGTCAGATAAAACTGGCATATGACGCCAAAAAACAACAACAACAAAAATATGCAGAAGATCGTCATCTGACCAGTGACGACAACATTTGAAGTTGTTCCCCGGGCGCTGTACATAAGAAAGCTGCCCACTGCTCCTGGCTGCCCCCCGGAGGAAGGACAAGCCTGGATGGGATAAATGCAGAGACTGTGTTTCACCGGCCCACGGTCAGCCTGTGTGTGTGTGGCTGGCCGCATCCGTGGGTTGGGTGTGTTCGTGTGACAAATAAAGACGGGTTTGTCCGTCCAGTTCTTCTTCATAACCACGTTCAGTACAGGCAAGTGGATGTTAACTTGTGAGGACAGCAGGCTCCTGGTGTTAGCTAGCACTGCTAACGTTAGCCACACTCCATACCGTTTATTGTTTACCCAACATAACACAGCTCATCACGGCAATGAATGACTGCAGATATGCTTCCACTCAACGGTGTTGAACGCAAAGGCTTCTGAAAGTAAATGGACTAATCAAGCCCAATACACCGGAGTGACTGGCCTGTTTTGGAATGTACAGTGTTGATAATAAACGCAAGTGCAATCCACCATTTGATTATTGAGGAGCGTAATTAACTCATTCACTGCCAATATCTGACTGGCATTTTTGGCACAGGCCAAGTATTTCCATAATGTTTGGTCATCTTTCAAGACCCACAGTAAATTCTGTACTAGGACTACAGTGATGTCCACCTCGAAATGAAGATCTAAGTCTCTACTTTCACCCCCAAAAAGAAAGTTAGCTTTTAGCATGTTCTGTACTCTACTTATAACCCTTTTTATACACCCCATGTTCACCAAAAAAGCCTGTCTGGGAAGAGAAAAGGGAGAAAAAAGCATTTTTGTAAAAGGGCACAATCTCAGGCATAACTCACTCTCAATTCTTTTATTTTGAACTGTATTGACATCAGACATGTAAATATTATTCGTTAGGACACAAATGACAAAAAAAAAATATATATATATATATATATATATATACACACATGAAGTGCTTTTTTTTTACATTCAACAATACAGTTTACTCGGTGTGAGTGTGCAGACAGACAGACAGACAGACAGACAGACAGACAGACAGACAGACAGACACACCGACAGACAGACAGACAGACAGACAGACAGACAGACAGACAGACACACACACACACACACACACACACACACACACACACACACACGATCCCCCTTTTAGATTTCTAACCCAACATAGGATAAGCAATAACCACGCCCTGTGGCGCTGGGATTGGCCAGGAGCAACACTGGAGGGCACGCAGCCCAGCGATTTCATGAACCAACTGAAGAGCTCTTGAGAAGGACAGCGGGCTGCTGTGAGTGCCTTCTGCCCGCTGCTGCCTAGCTGTTCCTGTGTTTATTTTTGATTTGTTCTGGTCCATGTCTCCCTGTCATATCAACTCTGCTATTTGATCGTTCCCGTTTTCCCCTCGGCTATTCAACACGTCCTCACCGCCCTCGCAAACTGATCGATCATTTCCTCATTCCTCCGATGATCAAACACATCTCTTGATTACTTTCTCCCGTTTTCTCCTGGCTGGCACAGAGGAAGGCGACTCCAGCTCGTGCAGCGCGCCGAGGGCGTTTCAATGGCGTTTCTCCTGTCTGCACAAGGAAGCGTTACCCGTTCTCTGCTTTTCCTCTTGCTCAATTTCAAAACAACAGCTGCGGTATGTGTTTGATCGCGTGCTGTCGGCTACCCTTTGAAGGCAGGGACCTGTGTCTGTGTCACAGGCTGGGCAAGTGTTTGCTGCAGGCGCTGCACCAATAAAAACAAAAACACGTCAAACACGTCTTTGGCGTGGATGGCTATTTCTGATAAGACGTCAAAGACGTCTTTGGCGGTGAATGAGTTAATGGTTTCAAATGGCTCTTAAATACACATTTTTAAGACGTTTCAACCTAGAGTCAATTGTGCTCAGTTTTCATTGTTTTATGAGTATTTGCTCCTTATAGAGTCGACTAGTCTAGAATCCAAGAGTCGCCAACAGCTTGGGTGTACACACATCACAGGCTACGCACACGCAAACACACCCACTTGAAATCTTACTACAGTAATATCCATCTTTTTAATAACATAACAAAGGTGATGATCAAACAGTCTTGGATAACAGGTGACACCACTAAGACCTTATTTAATATTTTTTAACACATAGCACTTCCCTAGAGCGCATGAGCACAGTGAAGACACACTGAAACACATACACTAGTACAGCTGCTGAAAATACACACCAAAACCCACCAGACAGACAGACAGACAGACATTACCCACACACCCACACACACACACACACACACACACACACACACACACACACATACATACACACACACACACACACACACACACACACACACACACACACACACACACACACACACACACGTGCACCTACGAACGTGTGTTCACGCAAATCCATGCTGAGACCATCCTATCTTATCTGGCTCTAGTTTTCCTCAGGAGAGGAGGCCAGTTACTTGACACTTTATAGCTCTTGCATGCTCAGCTCAGCTCAGTTCTCTTCTCTCTCTGTCCCATAGAGGATTCAAGCAGCCAGGTTAGCGCCTTTCAATGAAATTCCGTCTCCCCCGGCATTTCCACTCGGCCCCCTATCTGTGTTTCATTTTCATCCATTTCAGAGTTTTTCTCTTTCTCATCCCTGTTTTGTATTCATTGCTCCATCCTCTTCTAGTGCTTTGCCCCTGCTCTTCCTCACTTCACCTCTCATCTCTCCTCCCCTCCTCTCTCCTTTCTTCCTCTCCTCTCCTCTCCTCCTCTCTCCTCTCCTCTTCTGTGCCACTCCTCTCTCCTTTCCTCCTCTCCTCTCCTCCTCCCCTCTCTCCTCCTCTCCTCTCCTCTTCTCCTTCCCTCCTCCTCTCCTCCTCCCCTCCTCCTCTCCTCTCTCCTCTCCTCCTCTCCACCTCCCCTCCTCTCTCCTCCTCCCCTCTCCTCCCCTCCTCTCCTCCTCTCTTCTCTCCTTTCCTCCTCCCCTCCTCTCCTCTCTCCTCTCCTCCCCTCTCATCCCCTCCTCTCCTCCTCTCCTCTCTCCTTTCCTCCTCCCCTCCTCCCCTCTCCTCTCCTCTCTCCTTTCCTCCTCTCCTCCTCTCCTCTCTCCTCTCCTCCCCTCCTCTCTCCTCCTCTCCTCTCATCCTCTCTCCTCCTCTCCTCTGCATGTGAGTATATGCACTCAAGGAGCGTCACAAACCTTTATCTTTATGAGTGGCCTCCACTTGCGTGTGTGTGTGTGTGTGTGTGTGTGTGTGTGTGTGTGTGTGTGTGTGTGTGTGTGTGTGTGTGTGTGTGTGTGTGTGCGTGCGTGCGTGCGTGCGTGCGTGCGTGTGTGCAGGCGAGCGCCGAATTCTCCAAGAGCGATATTCAAATCTCATTTCACACAGCCGAGGGAGAGAAGACCTGACACAGCACTCTGTGTGAGAGAGAGGGAGGGAGAGAGAGAATGAGAGACACAGAGAGAGAGAGAATGAGAGACACAGAGAGAGAGAGAGGGGTCGTGAAGGAGGGAATGTGAGAGGGGAAGAAAATGATGGCAGACACAGCAGTGAGAGTGGAGGAGAGACACGATGTGGGAGAGCGAAGAGAACAGAGGCTGCTGGCATTAAGCTAAAAGAAAGAGGGAAGAATGGAGAGCTGGAGAAAGGAGAGAGATGACAGGATGAGACATCAGGGTAGAGGGAAGGATGATGGCTCCTGATGCTTTTTTCACTGTCAGCAGGCATTGTGCTTTTGTCGCAATCACTTTTCTTTCCCATTTCCAAAATTGTGACTCCCTCTCTTTCTCCCTCTCCCTGTGTCGGGGGGGGGGGGGGGGGGGGGCAGCTTTCTCCCTCTCTCTGTGTCGGGTGAGAGACCCCAGCTTTCTCCCTCTGTGTCGGGTGAGAGACCCCAGCTTTCTCCCTCTCTCTGTGTCGGGTGAGAGACCCCAGCTTTCTCCCTCTCTCTGTGTCGTGTGAGAGACCCCTGCTTTCTCCCTCTCTCTGTGTCGGGTGAGAGACCCCAGCTTTCTCCCTCTCTCTGTGTCGTGTGAGAGACCCCTGCTTTCTCCCTCTCTCTGTGTCGGGGTGAGAGACACCAGCTTTCTCCCTCTCTCTGTGTCGGGGTGAGAGACCCCTGCTTTCTCCCCCTCTCTGTGTCGGGGTGAGAGACACCAGCTTTCTCCCTCTCTCTGTGTCGGGGTGAGAGACCCCAGCTTTCTCCCCCTCTCTGTCGGGGTGAGAGACCCCAGCTTTCTCCCTCTCTCTCTTCTGCTTCCTCTCCCACCTCCTTCACTCTTGCACAATATGCATTTTTATGCAAATGAGGTAATTATGGAGCTGCTTGGCTTGCCTCCAGCTCTGAGGCTTGAGGAGAGGTGTGGAGAAGAAGAAGAGAGAAAGTGGACTGATAAGGGTTGTTTAAAGGCTTTGGTGTGTGTGTGTGTGTGTGTGTGTGTGTGTGTGTGTGTGTGTGTGTGTGTGTGCGTGTGTGCGTGTGCATTTACACATCCATATATTACCACACATTCCCCTCCTCTCTCCTCTATAGCGAGCGTATGTGTTTCACATGGAAAGAGGCCCTTTGTCACAGCCAGCCAGCTCTCTCTCTCTCTCCTTAGTTCTCATCTCCTCTCCTCCACCTGTCTCCCTTCCTCACCTGCATCCCCGGAATGAGTTTTGGTGTCTGTGTGTGTGGGGGGGGGGGTGCTTTGTGTGTGTGTGGGGGGGGGTCCAGCTTTGGAAGATGTAATCGAGTACACAGGGATGAGAGGCTTACCCAGAAATCGCCGCCATGCTGGTTCGTAAGGGGAAAAGGCTATGGGATTTTAGAATGGGGATTCGGTGAAATGCATGAAATAAGGTCTGTGGTTAACAGAAGTTTATGGGAGTGGAAATTTGTAAATCGAGCGGTGCGCGATGCTAAGGGTAGCGCTGCCGCGTATTGGGAGGCAGCACTCTCCCCATAGAAAACAATGGCACAGCGGACGCGCAGAGCTGTTTTAGCGCGGATCATGTATGGGGGAGGGGCTTAACTGTCCACTCACTTTTTTTGGTTGCTCTTTTGTTTTCCTTTACTGTTGCTTTGCTTTTCCTTATTTATTGTTTGCTTGTTCCCTTTCTCTTGTTGTTATTATGGTATGTTTTTATTATGGTGTCGTACGGATTATTATTAGTATTGTTTTCTGAGGTAGAGACCCTGTATAAGCCCACCTAGGCTTTCCTGTCTCTACCCACACATTCTTTTTGTTGTTTTCATTTGGTCTGTTTCTGTTTTTAAATATATGCAAAAAAGAATAGAATAGTTTCTAATAGAATAGAATGGGAGATGGTGAATTCAGGAACGCAGTCCCAAAGACAGTGATGCTAGTCCCATTAATCCTAAAATTCAAACGGCTACATGGTCCTTTTTTGCAGCAGCCATTTTGTGTCTAAAGGCAGGTGCAACCAAAACATGAATGAGGGCTTCAGCACTGGAACAGCTAATTGGATTGGAAGTTGGAAACCCTCATTAATGTTTTGGTTGCACCTGTTTACCCTGCCCTTTAGACACAAAATGGCTGCTGTGAAAAAGGTCAGTTATTAAATATATGAGTGAACTAGTGGCTCATGGAAGCTGAATCTGGGTTACCTACTAGGTCCTTACACACTGGGGGTGTTTTTTTTATATGTACGTCAATAGTATTTTTCGAACTTACTGGTATATCCAGTCAATGCAAACGTGCATAGAGACAGTCTGCATGTGTGGGAACATCCACAAAATCTTATACGGCTGGCGCGTGAGTGGGGTAAAACCGCCCATATATCTCAATGGGCTGACTCACCAAAGGTGCTGTGACTCTAAACTACAGGTTTGGGGATTCTAGAGCAGAACACGAGACATCTGTTCAGATGTGCGTTTACTGCAGTGGTTAAATCCCCAATCGTGTCTGCCTGGGCTGGGCTAGCAGCTAAATTCTAACTTTGCTGAGTGGATAGAACGGGGGATTTACCCCACCCTGACCACGCCCCCAGCCAGGCTGAGCCAGCTAACCCAGCGTCTATGACGAGACATCGCCTCAACCTATACCAACGGCAAACTTAAAAAAAAGATTGGACCGAGGTAGATTTTTCAGAAATTCGCTTCCAACATGCTGTGAATAGTCAAGTCTGTGCTGTCACATCCCCTTTGTGTTTAAAAGCCTTAACTCAGTCACACAGTTTCTCACGCGCACAGGTGTGCACGCACGCACACACACACACACGCGCACGCACACGCACGCACACGCACACACACACACACACACACACACACACACACACACACACACACACACACACACACACACACACACACACACACACGCCATGAATTACCAATGTGAAAGTGATTCTAGCCTATTAAGGAACACCTGTGACAATGATAACTCTTACTGTCCTCATTACTGCTACTGACTAGCTACTGGAGCTGATTTATCTTGTGTGTGTGTGTGTGTGTGTGTGTGTGTGTGTGTGCGTGTGCGTGTGTGTGTGTGTGCGCGCGCGCGCGTGTGTGCGTGCGTGCGCTTGTGTGTGTAGGAGAAGAGCGAAGAATAGAGGAGAGTCAAGGATTGAATATGGAAAACAGGACACGTGCTCACAGACACACGCACGCACGCACACACACACACACACACACACACACACACACACACACACACACACACACACACACACACACACACACACACACACACACACACACAATCTCTCTCTCTCTCTCTCTCTCTCCTGTAGCCACCTAAGTGTGCTCCTGTCTGTCCCTAATGCGAATTGATCACCCTTGGTCCCACTGCCACTGCCAGTGTAGTCAGCAAACGGTGGCTGGGCGCTTAACACACATATACACACACACATGCGCACACACACACACACACACACACACACACACGCGCACACACACACGCACTCGCACACACACACACACACATCTATACACACACACACACACACACACACACACACACACACATGCCTCTAAGACTGAACGTTTGTTTTATTTGACACGCCCACAAGTGTGTGTTCTCCCTCCGTCACATGGACGGCCTGAGGGAAGCATATGTCATTTGTCAGCATGACAGAATGACAGCCAGAGCTCTAATAGTAAATCATTGGCAGCATTATTGGACCTCCTCTCCCTCGCCTATGGATCTGCGTCGGGAAGCTGGCGGGCCCCGCAGTAAATCAGTCAATAACACACACCCAAGCATGCACACAAACGTCTATACACATAACCACCAATAGCTCTCCTCACAGCCTCCTTTATACACACACACACACACACACACACACACACACACACACACACACACACACACACACACACACACACACCAAAGGTGATAAATCTGCTGATAGCCTACAACAGGAGTTGAGTTTTTCTTGCTTGCATCACGCATAGTGTCAACACTGCTCCCAGGCCTCTGCAATCCTCTTGTTGAATTACGTCAAAGGCAGCAAAGCAGACTGTGGCTTGTCTCTTCAAGTGTGCATCACATATCCTACTAATCATTTTATACCTAAATATTCATAATGAGTTGTATCATTATTGGGGAAGCAATAGGGAACTGTAAGCTGTAACGGTTGTCGTTAAAGCCAGCCATGGATGCCACTCGGCTTCAGTTCAGTGCAATAGGAGCAAGTGTAGTTTATTAGGTTTATTATCAAGTGCCGGGCAGTGAAAAGAGAGATGGCAGCAGGTTCCTCTGTCTAGCTTGTCCAACACAAACCCACCACTTAATAGAGTTATATTTATGGTCTTTACTCAACGTCTAGACTCCATCTTGCCTGCGCACTGAGCCGTGATCCAATTTGTGGGTTCCTAGCCTGCACTCTGCTAGCTCACCGCTTCTCTCCAGCTCATTTACTCCTGTCTGTTCTCCTGCCACCCAATGAATCTGTATCCTTCAACCTGTGGTGGGTGACTCTTATTGAAAGCTTCATGCTGATGCTAACACCAATACTGTAGTCGTGACCCCCTTCAGTATATAAGCAGCACTACATGTAGCGTAGCGTGCAGTGTTGATTCACACAACAGACCGCTCGTGTCAACTTCATGACACAAAGCTCTGCTTGATGGCACACATCCACTCAAAGTGCATGCAGAACACAGCCACCCTCACAAACTGAGAGCTTACCAGCTCTTTTACTACTATGGCTTAGAAATCTTACTGCCAGCCACTTATTTTTGCACTTTAAAACTTGCACTTTCAATTCAAGCTAGGTGATTACCGGGCTTATCATGCATGGGTATCTGTTTCTTTCTACTCTATGTTCCCCCCCCCCCATTACTGTTTATAGTATAAACTTTATACTGCCTTCTATGTCGTCGGTTTGATTTATTATTTGTTTTTAAAGTCGAGGTGAACCCGTTCGTCACGTGCATCTGAGTCCGTTTCAGACTGAAAACAAATTGAGAGGCGGACCATATACGGTGTCGATGATTTGATTTGACAATTCTGTCGACTGGCTTTGGCATCGGCCAATCCTGGCGTGTTCCACCCCCAAATCGGGTGGGATTCAGCGTGTTGTCGTGTTCCGCGAGTGGGATCCGCGGAGTACCAGGCAGCCACCGGCTTCGTGCGGAACGAGCGGACAATCCGAAGCATGGGTGCTGCCCGCCCGCCTGGAATCTCCGAGAGACGACCCCCGACAGCCAGGGAGGCTGTCAGGCTCGGAGGCGCGCGCCATTATCGTTATAAATGTAAATAATATTCCTGGAATGCGTGTTTTAACGAGCCAGTTACATTTCTTTGCATTCTTAGACATTACCGTTTGATTTAGTTTGCATAATTGCTCAAGTTAGTAGTTAGTTTATGGGCTAGAAACTCTGCCAGATGACAGGCACTAGGCGCCATTTTCCCCTTCATTTGGAAGAGAAAATGATCCTGAAATGAAGATTTGATTGACAGCTGCATGTCGTGAAATGATTGGTTGAAATGGGGTAGAAATTTGATAGTACTAGGTGACGTCAGCAAACTGTACATTACTGTTATCAATGAAATCTTGAAAAATGAACTTTTGATGTGAAAAAGTGTGAAAAACTAAATCAATTAGAGTTTTGTGATTTATTTTGCATACATTATTAAATAGGTGCACTGCATACCCAGGTATTTGAACTAAAATAAAATAAGTCATTTTTGGGTTCAGCTCGACTTTAAGCTCTTGCACCCCAATTCCAATGTGGTTCCTACTGCAAACGGTAAAGAAACTGACTCTGACCTCTGACTCTGTGAAACTGGTCTCGCATGCTGAAGCACTATAGCTTCGGTTACTTGACCAAAGTTAATGCTGTTGAAACAGATTAGTTTTATGGGGTAAACTGCCTCAGTGTAATCCACTGACTGACAGCCACTCTGTGGAGGTGATCTCTGACACAGCTCAATACCCCTCCCCATCAGAGAGAGAGAGAGAGAGAGAGAGAGAGAGAGACGGAGAGAGAGAGGGAGGGGGAGGCAGAGAGAGAGAGGGAGACAGAGAGAGAGAGAGAGGGAGAGGGAGACGGAGAGACAGAGAGAGAGGGAGCGAGGGAGACAGAGAGACAGGGAGAGGGAGTGAGAGAGACAGGGGGAGAGAGAGAGAGGGAGCGAGGGACAGATAGAGACAGGGAGGGAGGGAGGAGGACTTCAGAAAGATTTTAGAGAACAAGGGTGGCAGAGAGAGGAAAGGATGAGACAAGGAGGAATGGAAGAGCAGAAATTGAGAGAAAATTGATTTAACTAAATCATAATTAGAAAGTTAGAATTCTAAAAGGAAGATGCTGATAAGGAGCTGGATTACAAATGAATCAGTTTAAAGGAGAGGCAAAGCAAAGCTTTCATCAGTCGCTCATGATTAAGAAGAATGATAATATGCGACAAAGGCCAAACAATACTGAATGTACTATTTGCAAACATACCGGTACACAGGGCAGGTGATTGTCTCTAAAAAATTAAATGGACTATGAATTGACTGAATAATAATGATAATAATTAAAAGAAATCTTTGGTTATGCCAAAGCAAACTCTTAGAGCAGTGGAGTGAACCGTGCTTATTCTCCACAGAGCTTGTTGGCTGCCACAGCAGCTTACCCGTAAACACTGAGAAACATTCTGACATACATTTCTGCAAAATGGCATTTCAGTATGAAACAATATGATGTTGCTTTGGAGGAAGCATATGGCTAACAGACAGGAGATAATTCTGCTCTGTGATCCACAGCTAATGGCTGAGTGCATCTGGCTATTCTGCCCAGTCAGGATAACAATAGTGAGAGCAGGAAATGAGCCTTATGTCACCTACCAACTGGAATACTTTACACAATCTGGTTGTGGCTGCATTTTACCGCAGAGGCTGTGGAAAACACACTGAACAAAAACAATGCACGATAAAATTGGGTTTGAATCCAATATATAATGAAGCATGTTTTTTTTTTTATCCTAATGTGGCTGTTCTCCAATAGAAGTGTGATCTGTGGCACTGTATTATGCAGTGTTGCATGCATTGAATTTATCCCACTGTTGTGTTGTGTTAATAATAGCTTAGCTAAGTGTTATCTCTACAGTACACCATACAATAGAATAGTAGGTGAGATAAATAATAGTTAAATATTAGGTTGCATAAACCATCAACAGATGGATGCAGAACCCATTGTGATTGGTCAGCTAACACTTTATGTGGGACCCTCTTAAGTAGTTGACATTTTCAACTACTTTATGAAGCACTCCAGCTCCGCTCTGCATTAACCCATTGATACCTGATGCAGCATTTGTGTGTGTATCCCTTTAAGACCGCAAACTGCGTTAAGGGATACGCACACAAATGAGGGATATACACGCAAATGCTGCATCAGGTATCAATGGGATAAAGGATGCAAGGGGCAGTGTCTTTTCTCTGCCGTGTGCCTCGGGCCGCTCTCTTTTACAGCAAGACGTTTCAAAGCAGGTGGTGGCATTTTGAAATTGTGGAATAAACGTGGCTACAGACAAATCCAACAAATAATGTGGGTGTTGTTTTACCTTTTTAATGTTTTGATCGTACATTTTTATAGGTCAGGACTTTGTGTGTACAGCACTCTCTGTGTTGTTCTTGTTATAGCAGCAGGCTTGGTTCACTATAGCAGAACCGTATAGGACTGTATAGGACTAGCTCAACCTCCTCTTTATTCCACTGTAAACCAATGAAGCACAGCTGGTTTTATAACTAAGAGGCTTTGGGGCAACTCAGCCTCGTTCAGTTCACTTCATATCAGATCAGTTCAGTCTAGTCTTGCTGTAGTTTTCAAACAAACTGCAGTGTTTTTTTTGGATCTTCCCAGAATAGATTTGTCATCACAATACATTTGTCTTCAGTTCAGGTCTATTAAATTCATCTTTTAATAATCACCACCCCATTTGCTGAGCCAAATTCACCAGTGGAGCGAGGCTGAGCTCTGGGGACTGTGTCTGTCACAGTCTGATTATTATAACTTGAATTTGGCAAACCATGGAGCATTGGAATTACTGAAGGCCTTGCATGGCGCCCTGTGACAGCCAGTCACAGATAGTGCCGATGCAGCATGTTCTCTGCCTCGTTGACTTTCTAAGGAGAAATATTCTCGGTGCTGTGCCCCAGTAACAATGGCTGAGCTCGACAGTTACACTGATTTGTTTTGTGTTTTTCTCCCCCTGCTCTTCAGATGTACCAGGCCGTTTCCAAGTAGAGCATATGGGTCATTATAATTGTGGTGCTATCAAGACTGGAGCCAGGATGGTGTAATACTGTATGTCGCCATTAGAGCTGCAATGATTAATTGATTAGTTCAACTAATCAATTAATCAAGTTGAATAATTTTTTAGTTTTTAAGTAAAAAATATATATTTTCTCTGATTCCAGCTACTTAAATGTGAATATTTTCTGGTCTCTTTACTCCTCTATGACACTAAACCGAATAATAGCTTTGGGTTGTGGACAAAACAAGACATTTTAGGATGTCATCTTGGGCTTTGGGAAACACTGAATATTTTTTCACCATTTCCTGGCATGTTACAGACTAAACAACTAATCAATTAATTGAGAAAATAATCATCAGATTAGAGAATGAGTAAAATCGTTATTTTGTCATGATATGTCCTAGTTCAACCGTCCTAGTTGTCATGATATATGAGTCAAATGAAACCTATTGATTCAATGTCATGACAGAAGCAAGGCAAATGAAATCAGCAAAGATTCAAGCCAGGGGAGTGATTATTTCCATCTGCTCTGCAGTTTTATCAAATCCGATTGACCTACTTGCACTTCACCATCTCCGTTAGTCCATTTATGTTGGCATACTTAAATATTACAATGACTCTAAAGTAGACAGATTAAGGTTTGGCAAAGTTGCCATTGCAGGATTGATGCTCTTCTGGGCTGCCTTTATGACATACTCACATTTATCACACTTTAGAAGGCTGTTTTATGGCGCTGTCAAAAAGCCATCCATCTTATTCACTGTTGGCTCCTCTGTCAGTAGCTAGTTGAAAAATACATTATAGTCTATCCAAACTATTGATAGTCTCAGTAACAAAGTCATGTTGTTTTGATCACTCAGCAATAGGTGTCAAAGCTGGTTTGTCTCAGGTCACTGTATGAAGAATTGCCTGACATAGCTGACATGACAGGTGTGCGTGTGCGTGTGTGCGTGCGGGTAGTATTGTGAGTAGTGTGTGTAATCATGTTGTTGTGCACAACGACTCAGGAGTGAGTGATTCTAATAGCATTAGCCTGTCTGTGTCTGAATGGTCCATTGGTGCATTAAAGTGGCTTTCACACCAACCTCGTTTTCAGTTTGATCCAAACCAAAATGGCAGGTGTGAACCCTCCCCCGGTCCACGGTCCGGACCAATGGTGGACCAAACTCGGCTGTTTTGTCTGCCGAAAAGAGGTGGTCTCAGTTATGGATAAAACCGCACCATGGTGCGGTTTGTTTGCAGTGTGAAAGCATTTTTTTGAATTTATTTTTTGAGAGGATGGGAGAGCGTGCTGCACGCCACCCAAAGTAGTCCATTAATTATCCGACAACACATGCAGGTGGGGGGGAATCCCAGACATGCTGGCATTCTTTCAGCTTTGAGTTTGGATGGCAGTACTGTATATTGTAGGCTGATTTGATAGTTTTTGCGATTGGTGTGGTGTGAGTCAACCTCCCAAAATGCCGTTTTAAATGGCAAAAGAAATATACCAACAAACCCATTCACAAAAAAAGAAAGAAAAAACATTCATAACATGCCGAGGTCAGACGCATGCCCATCTACAAACCAATCAATGTCAAGTATAGGGAGACACAGCCCACACCGTACAGTAGGTATGTAATTTAAAGTAATTCGGTCCACTTGCATAATTGCAGTACGAAAGCAAACCTAACCCAACCAAATGTAACAAAAAACATGAATTTGGTTCAGACGTTGTTTCGGACTTTTAGGAAGCCCCCTAAAGCTGATTTTATGGTTGCTATTGTGAAATATAACATCACGCTCGTCGCGTTGGCAGAGATGGGAAAGTACACACATTCTTTACTTAAGTAGAAGTACAGATACTTGTGTAAAAAAAGACTGGGAAAAAGTACAAGTACTGATTCAACTTGTTTAAGTAAAAATAACAAAATTACAGGTTCTGAAATGTAATCAGGTATAAAAGTAAAAAGTATTTATACTGGCTCTTTCTGTGCAAAGCTAACTGAACCTGACGTCATATTAAAGGAGAATTTCGGTTTTTTACACCACGGTCCTCATTTCCAGTTTAGAATATGATGTTTTACTCACCGAAATAGTTTTGCGTCATTTCGGATGCCCAGGGAAGATTTTGAGCTCCGAGTACACTCTTCAAACAGGCTAGAACCGCTAGAACGTGAGCCCACGGGGCATTCTGCACGGCAGTGCACGCGCTCTCTAAATGACACTTTTTCTGTCAGATCACGGTTCATTATGGTTGTAAATATAATTATCTAGCTAATAGCTACAAGCTAGGCTAACAACAACACCGGAGTCAGCGTTGATCTGCCCCGGTGGGGTTACAGTGCGTATCGTCCCCCTTCTGTGGTTTCTCTGAAGAAGTGGTTTCACAGAGGGGGACGATACGCACTGTAACCCCACCGGGGCAGATCAACGCTGACTCCGGTGTTGTTGTTAGCCTAGCTTGTAGCTATTAGCTAGATAATTATATTTACAACCATAATGAACCGTGATCTGACAGAAAAAGTGTCATTTAGAGAGCGCGTGCACTGCCGTGCAGAATGCCCCGTGGGCTCACGTTCTAGCGGTTCTAGCCTGTTTGAAGAGTGTACTCGGAGCTCAAAATCTTCCCTGGGCATCCGAATGACGCAAAACTATTTCGGTGAGTAAAACATCATATTCTAAACTGGAAATGAGGACCGTGGTGTAAAAAACCGAAATTCTCCTTTAAGATAAACATAATTTTTGCGCACTCAATTCTGGGGTGGGGATCTCTGGAGACGATGACCCGATCACACACGAACACACAGCTCTCCAATGATAGCAGTAGGATTGGCTACATTACATTACATTATTACGACATTTGGCAGACGCTTTTATCCAAAGCGACTTACAATAACACATTTTTCTCAACAATAGAGCAATCAACTATGCAACACAGTCTATGACAACTATAACATCTGAAGGAATAGTGGTAAAGTTAAGTTAGTATTTTTTTATTATTTTTTTTTTTTAAGAGGGAAAGAAGTTAGTTCAAGAAGGGCCCAGATGGAGCATGAAAAGGTGTGTCTTTAGTCTTTTCCGAAAGATCGGCAGTGATTCAGCCGTCCTGACTGAAGGTGGAAGCTCGTTCCACCATTGAGGTGCCAGGGACGAGAAGAGTCGCGATCGGGATGAGCGACTTTTTAGCCCCCGTAGCGAAGGAGGGGCGAGGCGTCCTGCACTAGTGGAGGAGCGAAGGGAGCGGTGAGAGTTTTGGAACCTGACCATAGATTGCAGGTACAGAGGAGCTGTCTGGTGTACTGCCCTGTAGGCCAGTACCAGTGTCTTGAATTTGATGCGTGCCGAGATGGGAATCCAGTGAAGGTCCCGGAAGAGGGGAGTGACATGAGAGAATTTGGGTTGGTTGAATACCAGACGGGCTGCAGCGTTCTGAATGAGCTGAAGCGGTCGGATATCGGCGACAGGTAGGCCGGCCAGGAGCACGTTGCAGTAGTCCAGGTGGGAGATGATAAGTGACTGGACCAGGAGTTGAGTTGAGGCTTGACTCTTGCAGTCTTTAGAGCAGGCGGAACAAGACCAGAGGACAGAAAGGAGTTTATGAAGGTAGTGAGGAAGGGAGATATCAGGTGAGATGGTTTGGAGGAGAGAGGAAGGGATAGGATTGAGGGGGTAGTAAGTGGCTCAGTTAGAGCTGATGGGTTTAATTACTTCATAAGGAGAGAAGGGAGAGAAGGAAGTAAATCCGGGGACGGGGGGCAGAGAAGCAGGATTGGAGTCTGGAGTGTTAGTGAAGGTATCTGGAGGATGGAAGGAGGAGCTGAGATCATCCACCTTTTTGGTAAAGAAGGTTACAAAATCATCAGCAGAGAGGGAGGGAGGGGGAGGGGAGGGAGGGTTGAGGAGGGTGGAGAAGGTGGAAAACAGTTTACTGGGGTTGGACGCAGAGGACTGGATTTCAGAGATGAAGAAGGTTTTTGCTTTGGAGACAGCAGAGGTGAAGTAGGAGTGAATAAGGTGGTAGGAAGAGAGATCTTCAGGGTGATGTGATTTTCTCCATTTTCTCTCAGCTGCCCGAAGCTCTGTTCTGTACATGTGGTGTATGCTGATGGTATTTAATGTCTGGTCCTGGATTTGTTTGAAACACATAGGGCTTTCACACCGGCAGGGCTCCGTGCCGGTTCCGGTTCCAGAACCCTAATCTGAACTGGCCGGCGCGTTCAGACCGAAAAAATAATTGGTTCGGAACCTGAAAAGTTGGTTCTCAGCGGAACCAAAAAATTGTTGGTTTTCCTTGGGAACCGTGACATCATCAGTGGGCGTGTCTCATTCTAGGCTGTGAAAACGAGCAGGAAGGAGAAGAAGGCAGTGACAACACAGAGAAAAATAATTTGCAGTGGTCTCCTGAGGAAACCAAATGTTTAGTGGCGATTTGGGCATCTACCGAATCTCAAGAAAAGCTAGAAAGCAGTACAAGAAAGAGCAAGTCATTTGCCGAACTTGCAGAAGAGAGGGCCAAGGCTGGGTTCACTCGAACGCCAGACCAAATAATTAATAAACTTAAAAAAATAAAAAATAAACTGAAGGACTACCGAATAATGTCCTCCCACTTTAGTTCCGCTTAAACTGGTGTGAACACGGGCTGGTTCGCCAGAAAGCACCAAGGTTCTGAGACTCCAGAACGGAGCCGGAGCCAGAACCAGAACCATGTCTGTCTGAAAGCGCTAACAGTTGCTGAAGAAATAAATCTAGGAAATGAAAATAAATAGACAGTCCTTCAAGTCAATTTTGGTGGAGCACGAAATCCTTCATCACTTGTGTTAGTGGTAGAGAGTGGACTTGGTTCAGGCGATGTGTGCCCAGTGCTTGGCGGATCCGGAGCCGACACACGTGGGCCAGACTGTGAGGACATCTCTTGGCTTCCAGAAAGACCCTGAGCGCTTCGGGATCCGCCCTCTCCTCCAGCTCTGCCTGCTTCCAGGTCACCCGGGCCGGGTCGCCGCCGTGGTCCAGGAGCAGTTGGATGATGGCCACATCGCACCTGAAGAACAGCATCATATTCAGCAGGAGAGAAGCCACGTCATGGGTCAGAACACCTGCAGCCTGGAGCAGCAGGCAGAAGCAGTCCAGGTGGTGCTCGGTGGCGCTGATGTAGAGAGGAGAGCTATGGGTGTGAACGCTGTCTATGTCAACGGGAACAGCGACATGGAACCTGATGAGTTCCTGCAGTATGTCCAGCCTTCCTGTCGCAGCAGCCCAGTAGACCGGAGTGTATGGGTATGAGGGGCATCTTCTTCCGTTGGGGTTGGCCCCGGCTTCCAGGAGGATTCGGACGCAGTGCAGGTGACCGTTTTCCACGGCACAGTGGAGAGGCGTGCGTTCAGCAGCTAGATCTACCTGGGCTCCCTGGGTGATCAGGTAGGCCACACAGGCAGCGTGACCCCGCCTAGCTGCGTGCCACAGAGGGGTGACCCTCCAATGGTACTCCACACACTGCTTATTGATCCGCCTTCTGAAGTGCTCTTCCTGCAGCAGGGTCCTCAGTTTGTCCAGGTCTCCTGCCTCGGCGGCATCATGGAGCTGCCTATCGTCTTGCCCTGCTAGAGCAGCCATTGGTAAAGTCTGTCACTGCGTCTGAAATGCAAGCCTTTATCAAGGGACAGATTGTTCGAGTGACATCACTGATCATATCACTCACTGATGACGTCACAATTGCTGGGGTGACATCACTGGTGACATCACTCACTGATTACATCACAATCGCTCGTGTTTCATCACTGATGGTTTTTACAGAGACACATGTAATAATAATAATAAATATAGCCGCAAGCGGCGATGCGGGGTCCAAGCTTCTGCTTCAAAGCTTCAAGCTTTATATAGTACCAGGAGAAGGGCATTTATGATGTCATTTATGATGTCATTTATGATGTCATTTATGATGTCATTTATGATGTCATAACTGACGTCGTCATAGAGAAGGTGACAGTCTTGTGACATCACTGATGATGTCATCTATGATGTCATCTATGATGTCATCTATGATGTCATAACTGACGTCGTCATAGAGAAGGTGACAGTCTTGTGACATCACTGATGATGTCATCTATGATGTCATCTATGATGTCATCTATGATGACATAGTGTCAAAGTTTAAACATTTATCATTTCAAGACGGTTTCACGTATCCAAATTCTTTATACAACTTTAGATCAGGGAAGTCCAGAGATGACACAGAAAAAGTGTGGGCTCATTCGGGCAAATGGCCTAGGACGAGTTCGTTTTTTTTTTTGGAAAATCTAGCAGGCTTAAATGGGTGTGAGTTATGGGTCAATACGCAAAGGGGTCTGTTATAGCGCCACCATCTGGCCAATATGGCTAATTTTTTGTCTCTGAGCAGTGGGGCACATTTCCAACCTATGTGCAAGGTCTGGCTACTGTAGCCCTTACGGTTTTTGACGTGCATGCTGTTTTAGGGCAGAATAATAATAATAATAATAATAATAAACATTACAGATACAATAGGGATCCACGCACTTCGTGCTTGGACCCCTAAATATAGCCGCAAGCGGCGATGCGGGGTCCAAGCTTCTGGTGACTTGGGGGTTATATGTCAGATAATATAGACACTGAATTGCACATTTAGTCAGAGTTGATATGTGCACAAGTGTACCAAGTTTGTAGTAAGTAATATGTAGTAAGTAGCAGTGGTGGTGGTAAGCCAAATGGTGGCTGTCAAGCCTCTTTGATGATGTCATTTATGATGTCATTTATGATGTCATAACTGACGTCGTCATAGAGAAGGTGACAGTCTTGTGACATCACTGATGATGTCATCTATGATGTCATCTATGATGTCATCTATGATGTCATCTATGATGACATAGTGTCAAAGTTTAAACATTTATCATTTCAAGACGGTTTCACGTATCCAAATTCTTTATACAACTTTAGATCAGGGAAGTCCAGAGATGACACAGAAAAAGTTTGGGCTCATTCGGGCAAATGGCCTAGGACGAGTTCGTTTTTTTTTTTGGAAAATCTAGCAGGCTTAAATGGGTGTGAGTTATGGGTCAATACGCAAAAGGGTCTGTTATAGCGCCACCATCTGGCCAATATGGCTAATTTCTTGTCTCTGAGCAGTGGGGCACATTTCCAACCTATGTGCAAGGTCTGGCTACTGTAGCCCTTACGGTTTTTGACGTGCATGCTGTTTTAGGGCAGAATAATAATAATAACAAGTTACTTGCCTCCTTGCTGTTGTGAAGGAGTGGATGAGGTACTGCGAGAGCTGATGTTAGATGCACTGGAGACTGAGAGAGCTGATGTTAGATGCACTGGAGAGGGTGGCTGAGTGAATAGTAGCCACTTGGGGAGTTTGTGTCTTCTCTGTCCTAGGGTTCAGCTGAACCGTTGCTTCCTAAAACACAAGAAAATACTATTATATGTTAACACTCATTCTAGGGCTAGAAATATTTCTTCATCTCCAGAAAGGTGTACAGACAGACTAACAGATAGACAGACAAACAGACACTCAGACACACAAGTTACTTGCCTCCTTGCTGTTGTGGAGTGGATGAGGTACTGCGAGAGCTGATGTTATGTAGAGGAAGGATGAGCTACTTTACTTGCCGCAGGTTTGCTCTGGAAATGCTGGATGAATGCAGGATGCTGGCACGAGGTGAGTGATGACTGCACAAGTGTGATTTAAGCTGTGGTGATGGGGGCTTTATATAGTACCAGGAGAAGGGCATTTATGATGTCATTTATGATGTAATTTATGATGTCATTTATGATGTCATTTATGATGTCATAACTGACGTCGTCATAGAGAAGGTGACAGTCTTGTGACATCACTGATGATGTCATCTATGATGTCATCTATGATGTCATCTATGATGTCATCTATGATGACATAGTGTCAAAGTTTAAACATTTATCATTTCAAGACGGTTTCACGTATCCAAATTCTTTATACAACTTTAGATCAGGGAAGTCCAGAGATGACACAGAAAAAGTTTGGGCTCATTCGGGCAAATGGCCTAGGACGAGTTCGTTTTTTTTTCTGGAAAATCTAGCAGGCTTAAATGGGTGTGAGTTATGGGTCAATACGCAAAAGGGTCTGTTATAGCGCCACCATCTGGCCAATATGGCTAATTTTTTGTCTCTGAGCAGTGGGGCACATTTCCAACCTATGTGCAAGGTCTGGCTACTGTAGCCCTTACGGTTTTTGACGTGCATGCTGTTTTAGGGCAGAATAATAATAATAAACGGAACAGATACAATAGGGATCCACGCACTTCGTGCTTGGACCCCTAATAATAATTCATTTATTTTATATAGCGCTTTTCAAAACCCAAAGACGCTTAACAGAGAAACAAAAGACAGGTAACATCTCTTAGTTAAAATTGGTGTCTGTGGTGGCGGTGTAATCAGTGAGGATGTCATCAGTGATGTCATCAGTGATGTCCAAACGTCTGGGAATTTCACTGTCAGAAATTGTCTCTCCGAGCCCGGCGAGAACCGCCGGCAGCAGACACGCCTACATTTATTATTACAATTTTATTTGGTAGCGGCAATGCCATTTATCATAGTCCTAACACAGAGCATGAAGCTGATATGCTCCAAACAAAATTTATAGCTGTGGTTTATTTTACAATAATTTTTCCTACCCGGAAGTGGTCCGCTTGCTACTGTGAAGTCATCAGCAGGCTCTGTAATGTAGCCTCGGGAGTCGGGTTTATCGCTGGGGGAAAGACCTCTAGCCGCCGGATGAAACACGTCCTATTAACAGGTTATGTTTGTTTCTAAGTGATTAATATGTTTCTCCGCAAATGCGACGATGTTTTGCGAGACACCGGTTCTGCATGAGAACTGCCCCCAGAAAGCAGGCCGGCCCACAACACTCATGATTGGTTCTCCGATGCAAGGCTTCCAACAGCGCCACCTAACGTTATGCAAAGATTTAAATAGTAATATTCTCAGTCTTACAGGAGTGAAACGGATTAAGACTGAGGGCTGAGTCTATCAGTGATGTAACTTGAGCAATTCTGATGCCATCAGTGATGTCATCAGTGATGTCACGCATCATCTCCACAGTCTCCACCCTAGGAATCAACCTAGTTTCCATTAAAAAAGGGGAGGTCAACCCACACTGGACCAACAATCTTCGAGGCGATCGGAGCAATGGCGCATCTTGCAACTCCAGACAGACGTGTGTGTGTGTGTGTGTGTGTGTGTGTGTGTGTGTGTATGTGTGTGTGTGTGTGTGTGTGTGTGTGTGCGCGCGCGCGCGCGCACAGACTACTAAGAAAATCTTTGGTTGAGGGCAGGCCTAATAGCGGTCCATGTTGCCGTGTTATCGTTGCGTTTACTCCCTCTCTTGTTGTGTTTGTGGTCTTGTGTGTTTGTGTTGGTCTTGAGTGTTTGTATTGGGAGGGCACCTATTGTTACAACGTTACATAGCATACAACTCGGCTCAGTTAATAGTAGACACCAGTGTTGGGGGTAACTCATTACAAAAGTAACATATTACATCTAATATATTACTTTTAGCAGTAACTCAGTAATATAACTTATTACTTATAGGATTTCAGTAATATTATACCAGTTACTTTGTCAAGTAACTGAAGTTACAAATTGAGTTGCATTTGATTAAATCAAAGCACATATTTAAAAAAGATACAATCATTTCCTAATAAAACTGTGTTTTTATGCAAACAACGACTATAGATGACAATAACAAAGGAAAAGAATAACATTTAGAATGGCAATGTCATTGTGCTGCTGCTGTTGTTTTGGTCAAAGTAATGCAAAAGTAGTGTAATAAGTAACGAGTTACTCTACACAGAAAGTAATATTGTAAAGTAACTTATTACTTTCAAATGAAAGTAACTAGTAATATGTAGTATATTACATTTTGAAAGTAACTTGCCCAACACTGGTAGACACCAGCTGATCCAATTTAAAGTTACTCACCGTCTTCACTATTCTAAGCAGAAGTTGCACAAGATTTACCCATCTGTCTCACCACTGTGTGGCATGTGTCAGGTGTCGGAGGGCACTCTGTCTCATGTCTTCTGGTCCTGCCCTTTACTAACCGGATTCTGGGCCAAAATATTTGATTGGTACTCTAATGCCAGGATCAGACTACACGATATTTTTTGTCGTTCACGATGTCACCATGTCAGACGAGGCCGTCATACTGCCATAAATTCGTGACATGTCTTGGTCGGGAGACTGGCCACACTACAAGTGTATTCTCGCTTAACACCGACAGAGCATCGTATGCCACCGTCATCACGTCGTCTGCTGTCGTCAGCGAGTTCACAGGTCGTCGGGGAGGCGGACCTGTGAACGAAATCTCCCAGCATGCATTGAGGCCACTACATTGACAAGAAATAGCAACCAAATCAGCCTAAATAGGCTAAAGTGGTAGATATAATAATGTTTATGTTAGCACAACATGCTAAACGTAAAACATTTCAATATTGGGCAAAATAAAACATTGAAATCCAAACACAACCCTATGTGAAACATGTATGTAATCCAGGTGCTATATATATCCCTTGCAGAATTAACGTTATTTGGATGAGTGACAGGCTCTGCTGTGATGCACTGTGATGTCCGCTCCAGCCTCCAACTTACTTCATGTGCACGCCCACTATTTTCTTGCCAGCTGCTGCGAGACGAGAAGGAAGAGAAACGAACATGCAGCCGACTCTGCTGAGCTCATGTTATTTGTAGTGAGCAATGCCCATTGCCCAGGCGTTTAAACGTAAATGAGAACACCCTGGCCTTTTTATCTCTTTTATTCTTTTGAGCGGAGCGGAGCGGTGAGTGCGAGCGGGTGAAATCTGTATCGAGCGGGGAGCGGTCTCCCCAGGACCTGATACCTGTCTTCCGGGGTGTCACACTAGGCGAAACCAGGTCCAAAAGACTGACATGCCAGTCTTTTCGTCAGGGCGTCGTGAGGCGTCCTAGACGTCCCGACTGGTCCTGACGCTGGTCGTTGATTATGTCACACTACAAGAGGTGAAGACGGCCGATCGTCGTCCCCGACGGTCATATTCGGGCCCGACGCTGAAAATCTGTCGCGCACGACCAAATCTGTCTAATATCGGGCTGAATTCGTGTAGTCTGAACCAGGCATAAGACCTACAAAATAACCCTTCAGCCGGAGGCAGAACTCGCCATCTTCGGTTGCTCGAAATCCTCTCTGGACTTCCCTACAGCTGTGCAACAATCTCTGACACAGGGGACAATTGTTGCCAAGAAACTCATTCTGCAGAAATGGAAGTCCCCCTCTCCACCCTCTTTTCAGTTGTGGTTGGCGGACATGATCTCTACGAATGGAGAGACTCCGTTTCTTGAGGACCAACTTACCTGGGAGATTTCAAACTATTTGGGACCCGTTTCTGGCCTACCTTGACGAGGTTAGGGGTGACAGGTGATTCGCCCGGCCGGTCTCTTTCCCTTGTGTGGGATCCCGCTCATATATATTATTTACAACCACATAAGCTCTGTATGTAACTGGTGACACTGTGTTGTAATTTTGGAGTGTATGTATGTTTTTTCTTTATTTCTTTACTTTTCCTGTATCTGAGTTTGTTTGTTTTTCTGTGTTACATAGCGATACAGTCAATTGTCTTGCCACATGCGGGGGTCAGGAAAAAAACAATGTTACAAACTGCCTGAAAGTGCAGAAGTAGTAGTCTCAGAAGTAGTAGTCGTAGTAGTAGTTACACAACATTGTAAATTATAGTCATTGGATAAATAGATTTGGAAACTCATGTGAAAATGAAGTGACATGATTCCTTATCTCAAGCCTCTCTGCTTAATTGACTTGATACCCCCGAGCTCATTCAATGACTCATTGAGGTTTTTACTCATTATTTTAACCCCATGGGTTTTACACGTCAGGTTTCCACATCTTGAGTGTAAACACCCAGCAAGGGTTTAAAATACAGCTTCGCACAGCTTTTTATATTCAAATTGGCAATGCTTGGATCTCATGTTCACAGTCAGGAGCCACATTTCCCAAATGGATTGAAATGTGAAAGAGTGTTTAACCCCCTCATGAATACACTGTATGTAATGAAGAGTCATGCAGTGCGCTGGTTAACCCCCTCATGAATACACTGTATGTAATGAAGAGTCATGTAGTGGGCTGGTTAACCTCCTCATGAATACACTGTATGTAATGAAGAGTCATGTAGTGGGCTGGTTAACCCCCTCATGAATACACTGTATGTAATGAAGAGTCATGCAGTGGGCTGGTTAACCCCCTCATGAATACACTGTATGTAATGAAGAGTCATGCAGTGGGCTGGTTAACCCCCTCATGGATACACTATGTAATGAAGAGTCATGCAGTGCGCTGGTTAACCCCCTCATGGATACACTGTATGTAATGAAGAGTCATGTAGTGGGCTGGTTAACCCCCTCATGAATACACTGTATGTAATGAAGAGTCATGCAGTGGGCTGGTTAACCCCCTCATGAATACACTGTATGTAATGAAGAGTCATGCAGTGGGCTGGTTAACCCCCTCATGGATACACTATGTAATGAAGAGTCATGCAGTGGGCTGGTTAACCCCCTCATGAATACACTGTAATGAAGAGTCATGTAGTGGGCTGGTTAACCCCCTCATGGATACACTGTATGTAATGAAGAGTCATGCAGTGGGCTGGTTAACCCCTTCATGAATACACTGTATGTAATGAAGAGTCATGCAGTGGGCTGGTTAACCCCCTCATGAATACACTGTATGTAATGAAGAGTCATGCAGTGGGCTGGTTAACCCCCTCATGAATACACTGTATGTAATGAAGAGTCATGCAGTGGGCTGGTTAACCCCTTCATGAATACACTGTATGTAATGAAGAGTCATGCAGTGGGCTGGTTAACCCCCTCATGAATACACTGTATGTAATGAAGAGTCATGTAGTGGGCTGGTTAACCCCCTCATGGATACACTGTATGTAATGAAGAGTCATGCAGTGGGCTGGTTAACCCCCTCATGAATACACTGTATGTAATGAAGAGTCATGTAGTGGGCTGGTTAACCCCCTCATGGATACACTGTATGTAATGAAGAGTCATGCAGTGGGCTGGTTAACCCCCTCATGGATACACTATGTAATGAAGAGTCATGCAGTGGGCTGGTTAACCCCCTCATGAATACACTGTATGTAATGAAGAGTCATGCAGTGGGCTGGTTAACCCCTTCATGAATACACTGTATGTAATGAAGAGTCATGCAGTGGGCTGGTTAACCCCCTCATGGATACACTGTATGTTTCGCTCTCTTCCATCGAGAGTCTGTCTCAGACTGCCGCAGTGAGTGTGTGTGGGAGGGAGGGGGAAGCACGTTTTCCCATGGCTCATCACAGCTTTAGCACGTAAATATAGTCACCTAAATGGTGACTATATCTGTTACCCCAATTAAGGGCGGTAATGTGTGACTGTGTGTATGTTGAGGGAATATGAGTGTGTTTAAGTGGGTGCTAGTCTCTCTCTCTCTGTCACACACATGCATTGATCAGTCGTCGTCATCCTACACATGAAAGACACTGAGCCGAAGCTTAGCCAGTGTGTATGAATATCATGCAGAGAAATGGGGGCTGAGGGAGGAGAAAGACATAGAAACAGAATAGAAATGCATAGAGGATTTTTTGGTGCACCCCTAAGAGGTTTTGGCCCTCCTGTACTCTCCTCCTCCTACTTGAAGTGTGAAACTTGGGGTGCTTTAAAAAACACATTGCTCCATGAGTTCAGTCTTTATGCCAGCTGATCATGCTCGCCTCAAAGGCCCATTCTGATGCACCAAATATTGGGTACACAGTCTACATACATTATACAGTACATGTACACAGTGCACACACACACATAGGCATACAAACTTCTTATACAGAATTAAACAATACTCCCTCTCAGCACATCTACAAAGCGGTCTGTTTACATCTAGTCTAGCTATAGCTGGTGGTGGTTGGGGGGGGGGGGGGTGGAGACTGTCTAAGAAGCTTTTTCATAGGAATACAACATGAGCTAAACTTCCTGCCTTGACAGGAAGCAGCTGCCATGGTACACGTACCTGGAGAAACATAACACTAGTTCAGTTTCAATAATAGTTTGCCTACTGTATACTGTAAGTGCATCTCGGCATGCTGAACTGCCAACTCTGGCACAAACACTGCATTCAACTTCACCATCACAGACTGTAGCTGCTGCGGTAATGGGCCAATCACATGTTGCATACATTCAAAGAACCTTTGCAGTGATTGGCTGCGAGCAAAACCATACAAATAGTATATCGAGCATAGCGATAGTTCTGGCAGTTCACAAAGTTAACCTCAGCTCACAATCTAGGCTTTCAATTGGCAAATCTCACACAGCGCGCCCTATTTAAGGCTGCGTTCACACAGGAGGTGTGTGAACGCTTTGGAAATCATGTCGAGAGCGTGTCCATTGCACACAAAACACAGCACACGGAGCGTTTTTTTTGGTTTGTTTTTGTTTGTTTTTTTTGTTTCCCCCTGCAGTACAGTTCAGGACCCGACAATCACATGGACGGTAGCCAGCTGGTTTCATCTGTTTGATGTTGTTGTCTGTGAACATGAAAGCCAGATTATTGCCAATTCTGGGAGCAACGGAGGTTGAGGATCCCTCTCGGAGGAGAAGAGGTAGGAGTGAAAAGACGAGCAGCGCGCTTTTCCAGCTTAAAACGCCCAGAGCGCTCCGCCCAAAAAAACGACTCCACCAGCGCTTATATGCCGGGTGCGTTCCTTGAAAGAGGAGCGCGCTTAGCGCGTCCTTAGAGAATGAATTGCAGAAAGACGCTGGCAGCTCAAATAAGCGCGTTGGGTGTGAACGTCGCCTAAAGCTGCCTAATTTCCGCATTCTTTTTCGGCTTCTCTGCAAGCCGTTTGCAACCCACTTCCACCCAGCTCCTCCTTTCATGCTGTGTCTGACTTAAATAATGTAATTTCTGTTCTCATTGTTGCTTGCTCTGTTCTGTACCTGAGGGTCTTTGCTGCTGCTCTTCCTGCCGTCAGGCTTTGCATATAAGCACATGGAAGGGCAGGGAGCTCACAGAACAGAGCCATACCGCCAAATATACTGTAAATAGTGCATAATGTAGCTAATACATTAATTTTGACTATAGTGGTCCTGGCACTGGCTGGCAGAAATATTTTTTAGATCTGTGTACAAAAAATGGCGAATGCAGGTATTGTTTGACTGGAGGTGTTGACACTACGGTACTTGTTATTTCAGTCGATACCTTATCGATAACCAGCCCTAAATCAAGTGTGGTATGTAGCAATCTCCTTTTAAATGCTATAAGCCATTTTTGATGTACCCGCCTGGTTTAAAATCTTGTCAGTGGATTAGCTTCACAGCCATGAGAAAGAGACTCCTGAATCGACACTGTCCTATTTTCCTAGCTTGTAATGAATAGCCTTTAATAACATTATCCTGCAATAAACAAAGAGCGCTCCCCCACTGGCACCTAATCCTACTGTAGGATTTAGTACAAATATAAACGCATTCACTTATGCATGCATTCATATTCACATGCTCGTGTTGATAGTACAGACACACGTGGAGATACATGCAAACGTCACACAAGCAATCACACAATGATAAACATGCACACACACACACACACACACACACACACACAATTATGCAACAATGCAAGTCTGAAACAATAAAGTAGGAGTGTGTGTGTGTGTGTGTGTGTGTGTGTGTGTGTGTGTGTGTGTGTGTGTGTGTGTGTGTGTGTGTGTGTGCGTGCGCGTGCGTGCGTGCGTGCGAGAGTGAGTATGCGTGTCCAATTATGCATGTCCAGTCCAGCCTTTGCTTGGCTCCCTGCCCCTTGCTGGCTGCCTTTCTGGGCTGCCAGTTAAAAGCGAGACGACTACCCAAGTCCAATATGTTATTTATGCATTCATTTAGACTCCTGCTGCCACGGTTGGCTTGTGCTAGCCAGCCGGCCGGTTTGAGGCATGGACGGGTGGATGGGCTGAACGGATAGTTTCATTCAGAGTCAGTCAGTCTCTTTCTTTCTGTGCTCGTTTCGCTCACCTTCATCTTCTTCTTCTTCTGCCTTTTTGAAAGCTGAAGACACAAAATGTGGATCACCTTGCCAGCGATCACTCGACGGTCTTGACAAGTTCTGTGCAGAAGCTCAGCAGTATCTGTCTGCTTTGCTTGAGTTGATGTACTGCAAGCAGAATGTTATGCACAATTGTGTTTTTCTGTTTTCTGTGTGCAATAAGCTGCATATTGATACACTGCCTGTCAAAAGTTACTTTGGACACATATGATTGAATGTTTATTTCCCCCACCTCCCCTCCCTTTCATTATTCATCTAAGACACGGGGTTCCACCTCCCCTCCCCTTCATTATTCATCTAAGTCATGGGGTTCCACCTCCCCTCCCCTTCATTATTCATCTAAGTCATGGGGTTCCACCTCCCCTCCCCTTCATTATTCATCTAAGACACGGGGTTCCACCTCCCCTCCCCTTCATTATTCATCTAAGTCATGGGGTTCCACCTCCCCTCCCCTTCATTATTCATCTAAGTCATGGGGTTCCACCTCCCCTCCCCTTCATTATTCATCTAAGACATGGGGTTCCACCTCCCCTCCCCTTCATTATTCATCTAAGTCATGGGGTTCCACCTCCCCTCCCTTTCATTATTCATCTAAGACACGGTGTTCCACCTCCCCTCCCCTTCATTATTCATCTAAGACACGGGGTTCCACCTCCCCTCCCCTTCATTATTCATCTAAGACACGGGGTTCCACCTCCCCTCTCCTTCAATATTCATCTAAGACACGGGGTTCCACCTCCCCTCCCCTTCATTATTCATCTAAGACATGGGGTTCCACCTCCCCTCCTTCATTATTCATCTAAGACACAGGGTTCCACCTCCCCTCCCTTTCATTATTCATCTAAGACACAGGGTTCCACCTCCCCTCCCCTTCATTATTCATCTAAGACACGGGGTTCCACCTCCCCTCCCCTTCATTATTCATCTAAGACACAGGGTTCCACCTCCCCTCCCCTTCATTATTCATCTAAGACACGGGGTTCCACCCCCCCTCCCCTTCATTATTCATCTAAGACACGGGGTTCCACCTCCCCTCCCCTTCATTATTCATCTAAGACACGGGGTTCCACCTCCCCTCCCCTTCATTATTCATCTAAGACACGGGGTTCCACCTCCCCTCCCCTTCATTATTCATCTAAGACACGGGGTTCCACCTCCCCTCCTTCATTATTCATCTAAGACACGGGGTTCCACCTCCCCTCCTTCATTATTCATCTAAGACACGGGGTTCCACCCCCCCTCCCCTTCATTATTCATCTAAGACACGGGGTTCCACCTCCCCTCCTTCATTATTCATCTAAGACACGGGGTTCCACCTCCCCTCCTTCATTATTCATCTAAGACACGGGGTTCCACCCCCCCTCCCCTTCATTATTCATCTAAGACACGGGGTTCCACCTCCCCTCCCCTTCATTATTCATCTAAGACACGGGGTTCCACCTCCCCTCCTTCATTATTCATCTAAGACACGGGGTTCCACCTCCCCTCCTTCATTATTCATCTAAGACACGGGGTTCCACCCCCCCTCCCCTTCATTATTCATCTAAGACACGGGGTTCCACCTCCCCTCCCCTTCATTATTCATCTAAGACACGGGGTTCCACCCCCCCTCCCCTTCATTATTCATCTAAGACACGGGGTTCCACCTCCCCTCCCCTTCATTATTCATCTAAGACACGGGGTTCCCAACCTTGGGGTCACAAGCCCAAGTGGGGTCGCATCGAATTCCAATGAGGTTGCCTCAAATTATTATTTTAGTTTTTAGTTTTTTTTTTTAACACCGCACACAATTTCAAACTACAGAAGAGGATTCGGACCACATGTGAAAGATTTATTTGTGTTCTGAGTTTATATATATATATATTTATTAGGGATGTTCATTTTGAACAATTTCCATAATCGAAAATCGGGAAAATTAACGATCAATTATCGATTATCGATAGCGTTATAATAATATATATATATATATATATATATATATATATATATATTATACTCTGGTCTGGTAATAACGTTGCGCGTTCTCGGCCAGCTATAATGGCGATGCCGCTGTGTAGTAAGAATATCAGACACTAGCGCTGTGGCCAGGTAAACAAACATGTTACATGTCAGGTTACATGATGTAAGGCAATCGGCGTCTTCCAGCTTAGCTGACAGCACAAGAGTCAAATCAACAGGCCTGAGCCTCACTGAGGTCTGCAGACCGCTGGGTGTGTTTGTTTGTGTCCCCGGCGCATGCCGGTGTGAATTCCCCATGTTTAAAACAGTTTTGTTGGCACAAAGGCCCGTGCCCAGCCAGAAAACTAGAGACTATATGAAGCTCCTCCTAGTCCGCAAAAATAATAATAATAATAATAATAATAATAATAATAATAATAATTCCACATGATCGATTCAATTCCTTAACGATCAATTATCGATTTTCGATAATTGATGAACATCCCATATATATATACACACACACACACACACACACACACACACACACAGTGTGCATGTTTATGGATGTGTGCTGTATTCATAGAAAGTGTATCCATTCATGAGCTAAGTGGGGGGAGCTAGAAAGCCATTTCCTCTCCCACAGCACTGTGATGGAGCTAAGTGAGTCGTCAATGAATGTGCAATGACTGTTGACACTGATTTAGTTTGCGCTCTCGTACTCCTCTCTGTGTGTGTGTGTGTGTGTGTGTGTGTGTGTGTGTGTGAGAGTGAGTGAGTGAGAGTGTGAGATTGTTATCAGTGAGCTGTGTTCTGCTGACACACTTGTTTACCATAAATGCATTTGCTTTTGCAGGGCAAAGAGACAGCAAGAGACTAATGGGCCTTTGGGGTATTAAGCTGGCATTAGAAAAGGAGTAGCATTAGATACCTCCATGGTAACAGTGGTTAGGTGATGTTATGGAGTTAGATACCGGCATGGTAACAGTGGTTAGGTATCTTCATGGTAACAGTGGTTAGGTGATGTTATGGAGTTAGATATCTTCATGGTAACAGTGGTTAGGTGATGTTATGGAGTTAGATAGCTTCATGGTAACAGTGGTTAGGTATCTTCATGGTAACAGTGGTTAGGTGATGTTATGGAGTTAGATATCTGCATGGTAACAGTGGTTAGGTTATGTTATGGAGTTAGATACCTGCATGGTAACAGTGGTTAGGTGATGTTATGGAGTTAGATATTGTCATGGTAACAGTGGTTAGGTGATGTTATGGAGTTAGATACCTGCATGGTAACAGTGGTTAGGTATCTTCATGGTAACAGTGGTTAGGTGATGTTATGCAGTTAGATATCTGCATGGTAACAGTGGTTAGGTGATGTTATGGAGTTAGATACCTGCATGGTAACAGTGGTTAGGTGATGTTATGGAGTTAGATGTCTGCATGGTAAGAGTGGTTAGGTGATGTTATGGGCTTTGGCTGATATACCAGCCTAAGTAAGTAGGCATGGAGTGCCTAGCTGTCCAAAAGCCTCTTTATCCGATCAAACTTACAACACACATTCAACATGCAACCCATTTGCTGTGCTGCAAATCCTAGCAGGCATTAAATTAGCTGTCGTTTCTGAAACCATGTGATAATGATGTGACATGATTCATCTTAACCCACTGTCAACCCCCGTTGTCTTTCAGATTTGCGCTGGGTTGCCATGACGAGCGAGGAGTGTCCTGTGCCGCTGGGGGCGGGGCCAGGGCTGTGCGACGACTACGGCTTGGCACCGGCTGATGACATCATCGAGGAAGTGGGGCCGGGCGATGATGTCAGTATCGGCAGTGACCTAAGCACCCTGGTGGTGCCCTTCCCAGAGCTGGCACCCGTGGTCTTCTTCTGCCTCAAGCAGACCACTTGCCCTCGCAGCTGGTGCATCCGCATGGTCTCCAGCCCATATCCTTTCATAAAAAGACCCTTTACCTGAACCATCCAACTCCATTATCCTCTGCTCTAACCATAACCCTAACGGTTCACCTACCCATACACATGGTAAGTATGTTCCTTACCTACCCATACACATGGTAAGTATGTTCCTTACCTCAGCCAGTGTTTGCTCATGGCCAGCAATCCACTCTCTTCCTCTCTGTCCGTCATTCTGTCACCTTAACCCAGGTGTAGGTCACCATGTACCGTGGTGTCTCAAGAGTCTGCCGATTTGCCTTCCAAATAAAGACTCCACCAGCTGATTTCACTGATTGGTTCCTCCTCTCTTGTTGAAGTGTTGCTAATCAGTGAGATTGGCTGCTGTAGCCTTTGGCTGGAGTGCCAACGTGCAGATGATTGGTCCTCCACGGCACCTGTTTGTCTTCCTTTATCCTTCCTCTCTGTTCGCTCCCATCATAGACCCTTCTCACGGGGGCCCTTCTATTAGCCTATTTCACATGCAGCCAAATCAGCCATTGTGTGTCTAAAAGCTAGGAAGTAAAGCAGGTGCAGGCAAGACATTGATCAGAGCCCCGGACGTTCAGGCTTCCAGTTGGCTGCTTGTAAGGTTGAAGCCTGAACGTTCGGGGCTCTGATCAATGTCTTGCCTGCACCTGCTTTACTTCCTACCTTTTAGACACAAAATGGCTGATTTGGGTGCATATGGAATAGGCGTATTCGCCCCTCTCTCCCCTCCATTCACATCTCTTCCCATCCTATTATCTAACCTCCCCTCCATACCCTCCTCTTTTTCCCTCTTTATCCTTCACTCACTTTTGCAACATCACTATCTCTCCTCTCTATGGTACGTTTTGTGTCTCTTGTTGCATTTTCATCCATCTTGACCCCTGCTGACCAAACCTTCTTACCTCGCTGCCCCTCCCCCTCCTTATCTCTGTGGATTTGTTCCTCCAGTGTACAGTAGCAGACATTCCAGTATCTTCTCAAAGTAAGTGCCGAATTTGGCATCTTTCTATAATCGCGCCCAATGTTCAACATTGCACTGCTCCAACTGTGTGTGCGTGTGTGTGTGTGTGTGCGCAATAGTGCAGACCCTTTTGGATGGGTTTTTAACTCCTCACCATTCATCCTTGAGCTAATAATTCTAATAATCCATGTAAAAGCAAGACATTGATTAGATTGGAAGCTGGAAACCCTCATTAGTGTTCTGCTTGCACCTGCTTTACTTCCTGCCTTTTAGACACAAAATGGGTGATTTGAGTGGGATGTGAATTAGGCTAATAGGGCTGGCAGTGCCGGCTCATTATTGTGCTTAATGTCATCCAACAATAGGTTATGTTTATGCGACAAATGCTCAAATAGTTGTCTGTCAATTAAACTGTCATAAAGTAGCTCTAAGTAACGTGAGTTGATCTTGTTGACATCACATCCAAAAATGAAATAATTTGCACTTAAAAATCAAATTGAAATAATGTGGGTTGGCTGTATTAGTTAGTAGTATATATAACGGGTATTATAATGACTTGGCAGTAGCCAGTGTACCTGCTTTCCCTGTTTGTTTCATGTCTCTCAATGTCTGGCCTCCAAAAGCAAAATGAAGACCTCGCAACTAATAAGTCAACATGTGCCAGATTATAATTATTATAATTACCCTTGGACAGCATGATGCTTTTTATCCATGCCAACGTTTGGAGGCGAGTAACTTTCCAAGAGTGTCTGTGTGTGTCGCCCATCCAGACCACAGAGAACCAGACTGATCCTGTTCAGACCACCTAGCACATTGCCATGTTGCTTTAAAGGCTAGCCGTATATCTGTTGTGAATTATTACAAATACTCTATGTCAAATGTTCACAGAGGAGTTATGCTGTCTGCCTTGACACAAGAGAATAAAATGGCTGATTGACACTTTTATAGAGATGCTGGGAACTGCAGAGGCACTGCACGCCGTAAAGACTTGGCACATTGTTTAACCAAAGTGTGGTGCTGACAGATCGACCATATATCCTAATGACAGCTTAATGGCACCTCGCTCTTAACCACCTGACTTGTTGATGAAGATACCTGTGTTTGGCAGTAATGATAGCAGCCTGTCTAAATAGGTAAACTGATAATAATAATAAGATTAAACCTTATTTGTAGAGCACTTTTCTAAACACAAGTTACAAAGTGCTTTACAGGAATACACAAATAAGTGATCACACTGCAAACAGTCTTGTTCTGAATAAGAAGCTGTGAAGTATTGGGGAAATAAATACTGCAGTTTGCAATGCATTACATGCACACACACAAAATGCAAACTCTTTAGTACCTATATGTTAAAACATCCATGAATCACAATCAAAATCAATTGCATGACCAATAGAATTCATGTGGCCTGGTGCCTGGAGAGTAAATACCCATCCCACCATATCCCTGCTATTTGATTACATAATAAAGAGAAGGGAGTGCACTGACATGATGGTAGTTTGTAGGCTATTCTAACTTCATGGTTTTGGCGGTTATGACATGTCAGAAGTATGACTGGGGAAGCTAGTGAAGTCACACAGTGTTATGGTTAGTGCCATGTGTCTGGTGTTTGCAGTGTTCACGGCAAGAGCCTTCCCTCCACAGAGGCACAGCATTTATGGTCAATGTAGTACCAGCACAGTGTCCACAGCCAGCACAGAATCAGCTGTCACTTTGTCAGTTTGCATGAAGAGAACACTTCCCTAGTAACCAAAACACAAACCTGTAGCTCAGCCTCAGAACTGACCGTGGCGCTTGCAGAGACCTCCACGGAGTTTTGTGCACACTGCAAACACAAACACACTGCAGTAACCATACGTTTGCTTTAATACCAGGTGATATGTGTTACTGTCAAAGCAGACAAATAGGCAGCTAGAAAGTCATATAGACAGAAAGCTGCAGGCAGACAGACTAAACTGCTAGGTGAGACTTTTAGTGGGTCGTTGTGTTTGCCTTTCAGACTGTCTTTGATGTTTAGAGGAAAATAGGTTTTAGATGGATGATGGATTTTACTCTGCTTCCTAATGGCTCTGCTACTCTCAGCCGGCCCCTCACCACAGGGTACAGACACACCGCTGCATACACACTCTCTCTCTCTCCCCCTCTCTCACTCACTCATACACACACTCTCTCTCTCTCTGGCTCTAACACACACTTACACACACACACTCACACACACACACACTCACACACACACACACACACACTCGCCAAATCCTATTTCACATCGGCTGAGCTTTGACCACAGTCCATTGGTTGCTGGACACCCATGGTGGCTCAAACTGCATGTGAATGGAGAGACACCACTGCGTCTGTGTGTGTGTGTGTGTGTGTGTGTGCGCGTGTGTGTGTGTGTGTGGGGGGGAGGGGGGGGGTGTGTGGGAGAGAGAGGGAGAGGGATTGTATGTGTGTGGGTTTCGGTGTGTGAAAGTGGATAGTTGAGGCGATTTTCCTGCGGTTGAATCTCATGGGCTCTTTTCACAGCAACCGTTTTGAGGCAGCAAAGCAGGAAGTAAAGCAGGTGTAACCAATAACATTAATGAGGGCCCTGGCACTGAAACACCTAAATAGAATGGGCCCATCATTAATGGTATTGGTTACAACTGCTTTAATTCCTTGCTTTACCATCTCAAAACGGTTGCAATGAAAAGGGTCTATAGACATGCACGCACGGACACACGCACGCACACACACGCACACACAATACGTAAACTCTTATCCTTATCTCATTCATTTCAAACTCTATTCTTCATCTCACAGCCATGTTTCACATAGTTTATTTGATAGCTGTTACTGTTATCAGTTGGCTATTGTTTGTGTCAGTATGTCTCCCTTCATTCTCCATCCCTCAACTCTCTCCTCCATTTCTTCCTCCGTCTCTCTCCCCTCCCTCCCTCCCTCTGTCCCTCTCTCTCTCCCTCATCCCCTCTCCCCCCTTTACTCCCCCACTCACTGTCTGTCTGTAATAGGCAGGTATTTGACCTGTCTTTACACCTGTTACAGTGTACCTGTTTGTGCACTGTATGTCCCTGTCAGTTGACATGGGAGGCTTGTTATGTGTGCTGCTTTGCCTGGGGTTGGCACAGAGAGATGGCAGCTGTCACTTCACTCCCATTGGGGCTGATAGCAGATTAGATGTGTCCCCACACGCTCTCACTCACCTTCAGTGGACTCATTACTATGCCGCGCACTGACACACACACACCATCACTTTTACACCCATCTAGGCAGTTACATATATCAGCCTTGAAGCACAGACATAAGCACTCAAAACATATAGGTACACACACACACACACACAAACACACACACGACGGCACAGTGGCTCAGTGGTTAGCACTGTTGCCTCATAGCAAGAAGGTCCCGGGTTCGAACCCCGGTCCGTCCCAGGTCCTTTCTGTGTGGAGTTTGCATGTTCTCCCCGTGTTTGTGTGGGTTTTCTCTGGGTGCTCCGGTTTCGTCCCACCATCAAATGGGTATGTTAGGCTTAATACTCCTGTCAGTGCCCCTGACCAAGGCAATGGCTAAAATAACTGGAGTTGGTCCCCGGGCGCTGCACTGCGGCTGCCCACTGCTCCTAGTTCTAGGAAGGCTCCTAGTAGAGGATGGGTCAAATGCAGAGGATGAATTTCCCCATGGGGATAAATAAAGGATAACTTAACTTAACACACAGACACGCACACAGACCCAGACACAGACACACACACACACGCATGCATGCACATACACAGTGATAGTACACTGGTCTCTGGTGAATGCAGACACCCACCCAGTATCTCTAGTATGCATTAGGGGTGGGGGGAAAAATCAATACACCATAATATCGCGATATTTTGCCTGACGATGTTGTATCAAGTAAAAAAAAAAAAAATTGCAGGCCATGCCATGCCAGGCCACAGGGGCTGCTATAAACTTTAGTTCCAAGGCCAGCAGTAAACAAACGGTAGAATATTTTCATTTTGTTTTAACAGTAACAGTTTTGTCATAACAGTAATTCACAAATTCCCCAGTTACTGAATGGGCTGCCCAAGATGTTTTGTGCAAGTGAAGTGAAGTTGCATTGTTCAAAAACTACCTAAGTACAGTAGTCCACACACACATCCAGTTAAGGTGGACTGTAAGTAGACTGTAACAAACAGTTCAGTTTGTCAGGTGCATGCAACTATGACATGACTTTATGAAAGTTGAAGTCAGATGTACAGACTGGAAAATTGTTCTTATATAAACCAGATGTTGACAAAGTTTTCCTTTGGGGACATAATTTGCAGTTGAAAAAGTAAGAAATCGCAATATGTCGAAATATCGCAATATTCAATATATCGCAATATTCAATCTATCGCAATATCGGCGATATCGCAATACTATCGTATCGTGACTCAAGTATCGTTTTAGTATTGTATCGTGGGCATCTGGTGATTCCCACCCCTAGTATGCATATGTTCTTCTTAAGATATATTTGTTTTTTTCTTTTATACATACAAGTGAGACAAAAATAATAATCAGACAATTAACATAAAATAACAAAATAAAAAAAGTAAAAAATAGATAAAAAATACATGAGACAATATTAATACCTTTTCCAATAATCTGATCCAACCGTGCCCTTTGGCATCTGTCTATACATTAGAGCTGTGTCACATTACATCGTCACAGTTTGTCTCCATAGATGAATGCAGAATGTCGCACATCCGTATGTTCTACCACCTTTCCAATATTGATTTGCACCCACGTTTGCACAGTCCATGTTACCGTTTGTAGTCTCAAGGCTTAGAAACCCTTCTTCAGTCGGGCTCCTCCCCTTCAGCCACATGCCTGAAGTGGACTACATGTGATACTGTATCAATAAGAGATCATATAGCTTTCACCCCGTCAGTTTTCACACAAAGTCAAACACAAACAGTGTTTTGTGCACACAGTGGATTGTTTGCTAATTGCCCATCGAACTCAACCTATTGTATCTCATTAAAGGGTGACGATTGGCTCTCATCACCATCAAGATGAGAATGTGTCAGATCAGTCACACACTCATTATACATCAGACAACACAATTAGTGGCATTCAGTGTAACCTGAGCAGCCACCAGTCACTCATGCTAGCAAAGAGAGATGGCAGCTTCTGTGAGTGTGTTGGTGAGTAGAGAGACAGAGACTGTCACTCATACTAGCAGGTAACACAGAGAGCAGTTTCTCATCTACTCAAGTGTGTGACAACAGTCAAGCATTGTCCTGAGCATCCTCTGTCATGTACCGGCCTGTTTGGAAGTAGCATCCTCTGTCATGTACCGGCCTGTTTGGAAGTAGCATCCTCTGTCATGTACCGGCCTGTTTGGATGTAGCATCCTCTGTCATGTACCAGCCTGTTTGGAAGTAGCATCCTCTGTCATGTACCAGCCTGTTTGGAAGTAGCATCCTCTGTCATGTACCAGCCTGTTTGGAAGTAGCATCCTCTGTCATGTACCAGCCTGTTTGGATGTAGCATCCTCTGTCATGTACCAGCCTGTTTGGAAGTAGCATCCTCTGTCATGTACCAGCCTGTTTGGAAGTAGCATCCTCTGTCATGTACCGGCCTGTTTGGAAGTAGCATCCTCTGTCATGTACCAGCCTGTTTGGAAGTAGCATCCTCTGTCATGTACCGGCCTGTTTGGATGTAGCATCCTCTGTCATGTACCAGCCTGTTTGGAAGTAGCATCCTCTGTCATGTACCGGCCTGTTTGGATGTAGCATCCTCTGTCATGTACCAGCCTGTTTGGATGTAGCATCCTCTGTCATGTACCGGCCTGTTTGGAAGTAGCATCCTCTGTCATGTACCAGCCTGTTTGGAATTAGCATCCTCTGTCATGTACCAGCCTGTTTGGAAGTAGCATCCTCTGTCATGTACCGGCCTGTTTGGAAGTAGCATCCTCTGTCATGTACCAGCCTGTTTGGAAGTAGCATCCTCTGTCATGTACCAGCCTGTTTGGATGTAGCATCCTCTGTCATGTACCGGCCTGTTTGGAAGTAGCATCCTCTGTCATGTACCAGCCTGTTTGGATGTAGCATCTTCTGTCATGTACCAGCCTGTTTGGAAGTAGCATCCTCTGTCATGTACCAGCCTGTTTGGAAGTAGCATCCTCTGTCATGTACCAGCCTGTTTGGATGTAGCATCCTCTGTCATGTGCCAGCCTGTTTGGATGTAGCATCCTCTGTCATGTACCGGCCTGTTTGGATGTAGCATCCTCTGTCATGTACCGGCCTGTTTGGAAGTAGCATCCTCTGTCATGTACCAGCCTGTTTGGAAGTAGCATCCTCTGTCATGTACCGGCCTGTTTGGATGTAGCATCCTCTGTCATGTACCAGCCTGTTTGGAAGTAGCATCCTCTGTCATGTACCGGCCTGTTTGGAAGTAGCATCCTCTGTCATGTACCAGCCTGTTTGGATGTAGCATCCTCTGTCATGTACCAGCCTGTTTGGAAGTAGCATCCTCTGTCATGTACCGGCCTGTTTGGAAGTAGCATCCTCTGTCATGTACCAGCCTGTTTGGAAGTAGCATCCTCTGTCATGTACCAGCCTGTTTGGAAGTAGCATCCTCTGTCATGTACCAGCCTGTTTGGAAGTAGCATCCTCTGTCATGTACCAGCCTGTTTGGAAGTAGCATCCTCTACGGAGTTCTATGGGTTGTCCCTTTGGGCATGTAGTTTTGGAGGGCGAAAAAACATTTGTTTTATTTTAGATTGTAGTTTTTAGTTGTAATATTCCACACATTGTTGCACTGTAGTCTGCTGCCCGATTGGGGCAACACTTTATTTGGATAGTCCACCTACAGAGAGTCTACAGAGTATTTGTGACATTTCAGCAGCTTATTAGTTGACATTCAATGATTCAACTGTTTCATTTTTGTTTGTAGATGTTTAACAAATTATCTAGATTAGGCTAGATGTGACAAATGATGAACATACATATTCTCAGAATAATTTAGTAGCTCCATGTGATGAGAATCAGGTGTGGAACAGGAAGCAAACAGAATATGTTAAACATCTACAGACCAAATTGAAACGGTTGAATTGTTGAATGTCAACTAATAAGCTGTTGAAATGTTACAAATACTCTGTAGACTCTCTGTAGACGGACCACCCACATAAAGTGGTGTTACCCAATTTGTTTTTTGCAAATTGGGACAGAGATTCTGAATGCTTTTACTGTCACACATTTTGTGCACTACTTTGGATAATGGCAACGGCTAGACTCCTTACTTGTAGTGTAATTGCAAATCTGGCACATTGCATTGGCCTTGTTTAGCTGGGTGTTTCAGGATGGAACTGAGTAGCTTAGAAATATAGCCTATATGACCTGTTTAGGTGCAGGTAATTGCTAGAGGTACCCCTATGGGGCGCTGTCATTTCTGAACCCTTCCCATCATCATTACCACCCTACTCACTTCATCTTATCTCTCTCCCCCCTCTCCTGTATCCCCTGCATGCACTTCTCAGACCTACACCCTCTGCCCCTCTTTTCTCATCATCCTCTCGTTCTACTATCTATTTGCTCTTCTCAGACCTACACCCTCTGCTCCTCTTTTCTCATCATCTTCTCTTTCGTTTCTACTATCTATTTGCTCTTTGATTCCCCCTTCTTTTCTTTTTTTGTGCTTCTCCATGTATCTATCACTCCTCTGACATCTCTCTCTCCCCCCTTCGCTGTCCCTCTCGGGCTCTCTGATTGGCTCCTGTGGTGTTCCAGCAGAGTGACTGGCCTCTGTGGCCCATGATGCTCTTTGGCCCGGACAGCTTGTTATCTCCATGGTGACGGATGGCTGAAGCACTGCAGTGCCTTGCTACTAACTACTGCTGAGGATATAGTGCACACCTGAGACACATCACCTTCTCTCTCTGTCTCTCTCTGGTGCTCTTTAATTCTTTTTCTTTCACTTTCTTTCTGTCTTCCTCTGGTTCTGGTTGGCCATGAAGGGGTTAATTTCCTGACTGTGGGGTTATGTAACCCATTATTTGTCCCTTTTTCCTGTTCTCCTGTCCTACTTTTTACGCTGTAAAAAAAAGAGCACACAGGTTTGAGTCTTTGCCAAAAAACAACATTATTTAATTAAAAACAATGGATTAAAAAATGATTCAAATAGTCCAGGCCTAAAGTCTCGTTAAAATCACCGTCCACAGCACATTGATATGTTACAGTCCGGGGTCCAGGGAAAAGCCTCTCCTCCTCCTGCGCAAGGCTCCAGACTAACTTTTCCACTGGTCGCACTGGTGCTACCAACTTTTTCAGTTGGTCGCACCACCACAGATTTGGTCGCACCCTCTCGCCAATTATAATTAACTTATAGAGCATTTTTCCATTATCATTATGTTGGCTATATGAACATTATATGACACAGAAATGAGACACACCCCTTACCTCAACATAGCCAATTAGTATATTGGACGGTTTTCCATTTTCAATGACACGGGCATAGACGATCTCACATTCTTTGGTGGATACGTCGGTGGCACCGTCTACATGAATGAGAGGTGGGGCAGAGGCGATTTTGTCACCAGTCATTTTCCTGAGATTGTCTGATGTCACTCCTATAAACTGTGCACAGGCCATGTCATTTGCATATTTTGGATTCACACTCAATCCGTTCTTCATCAGTGTGATCTGGGATTTGAATTTCGCGATGTTATTATAGGCAGTGTTGAACTTGATCAGCAGTCTCATCTATCCGCTGAAATGAAGTGGGGAGGGGCTGGGCACTTGGGGTGATGCTGCTGTCCCTGCACGTCTTGTGTTTCTTGCCGTCATTGTGCAACTTCAACCTTTCAAGCTTGAACTGTCGACCCGGTAACAAATTTAGATTTGCCTGCAACGGACGGGCCAGATTGCTTGCAATACACACACAGCATGGCATTCCCCTCGTATCGCAACCGCGGGTACTGCGTTAGCCATTGTTGTTGAAAGGAGTACTTTCTCTTCTTTGACAGTCTCTTTCGCTCTGTCACCTGTGCTCTCACTTCCATCACTCTCAGAATCGGAGGTTCTCGTGGGTTCTTCTTCTCCACCAACCTCATCTCCAGCAGCCTCCTTTGTCTGCTCTGCTGCATTTATGTTGTTGTAAAATAATCAGCTATAGACGCTTCATCATGTCTGCATCTTTGGAACACCGTAAGACAAAATTGCTTAGCGCGGTTCATTCAGTGAGCACGCCGCGTATGCGTGGGTGTGCATGATGAACGAGCAGGCAGGCAGGGAGAGAGAGAGAGACCGACTGAGCCAGAAAGAAAGTAACATTTTATTATCAGCCACAACCATTAACGCACTAACATAGCTGTGCCTGAGGCGGGGAGTGAAAAAAAAAAAAACATGATTATCAGGCACTCGCACCAATGCGACGTCTGTGAAATGTTTACTTGCACCCTCAAGAAAAAAGGTTGCATATGCGACCATTTTGGTCACAGTCTGGAGCCCTGCTCCTGCGTGATGGGACTGGGCCGTGTCCAGGAGTTAGGGATAGCCAAGAGCCTATGTGCAGACAGGCCTAGGTGCAGAGACCCTATGTGCAGACAGGCCTAGGTGCAGAGAGCCTATGTGCAGACAGGCCTAGGTGCAGACAGGCCTAGGTGCAGACAGGCCTAGGTGCAGACTGGCCTAGGTGCAGACTGGCCTAGGTGCAGACAGGCCTAGGTGCAGACAGGCCTAGGTGCAGACTGGCCTAGGTGCAGACTGGCCTAGGTGCAGACAGGCCTAGGTGCAGACTGGCCTAGGTGCAGACAGGCCTAGGTGCAGACAGGCCTAGGTGCAGAAGCCTAGGTGCAGACAGGCCTAGGTGCAGACAGGCCTAGGTGCAGACTGGCCTAGGTGCAGACTGGCCTAGGTGCAGACTGGCCTAGGTGCAGACTGGCCTAGGTGCAGACTGGCCTAGGTGCAGACTGGCCTAGGTGCAGACAGGCCTAGGTGCAGACAGGCCTAGGTGCAGACAGGCCTAGGTGCAGACAGGCCTAGGTGCAGACTGGCCTAGGTGCAGACTGGCCTAGGTGCAGACTGGCCTAGGTGCAGACTGGCCTAGGTGCAGACTGGCCTAGGTGCAGACTGGCCTAGGTGCAGACAGGCCTAGGTGCAGACAGGCCTAGGTGCAGACTGGCCTAGGTGCAGACAGGCCTAGGTGCAGACAGGCCTAGGTGCAGAAGCCTAGGTGCACAGAGGCTATGTGTACAGAGGCTATGTGTAGAGACGCCAAGATAAGGGCGGAATAGTTAGTCTTAAAGGTGGCTCTTAATGCCACACATACACGCATTAAATAAACAGCCCAAGGGCACAGCCCTCCAGATGCAGTGGGTCAAGTTATTATACTTTAAATCAAACAAACAAAAACTCCAAATTTGAGAACAAATGAATTAATAAAGCAAAACAAACAACTACTTGACCCTAGCATATGGTGAATCTGCTGCTGTGTATGTTCCCTTGGGCTGTATTGCAGAAGACAACACAAAAACGTCTGGAATCACAGAGAATTAAGGAGAGGTACTTAACTGGGAGGAGAAGTAAAGCGTACTTCAGCCCTCCACAGATTCCACAGGACCTCCTCTCTCATCACACACACACACACACACACACACACACACACACACACACACACACACACACACACACACACACACACACACACACACACACAGAGACTCCCTCAGAATCACTCACCTCACCTCCATGTGAGGTGAGTGATTTGATGGATGTGTGAGAATTGTTTTATTAAAGAACATCAAAAGTCAGCCTCTCCCTCGTTCTTCGACTCACCTGTCTATTTCTTTGTGACTTTCTTCGATCTCAACCTTGTTCTCCCGTCCTGCCTGTCTATTCTCTGACATGTCCTCCCTCTTCTCTCTTTCTCCTCATCCCTCAAGCATGTCTCCTCTTCCTTTTATGTCTTGTAATATTTTAATGAGCCTCTGTTCTATGTAGCGCATGCATGGTTGTCATCTTACCCCCGGGGAAGGTCTCCTTTGTAAAAGAGGTGCCAACATCAGTGAGACAGACCTCTGTAAGGATAAATAAAATTAGTTCTATAATGCAAATGCTTACAGTATACTTCCAGAAATAAAAACAATGCTAATACTAGCACTGATACCAATACCTCTAACTGGGTTTCCATCCAAAGGTATCGCAACTTTTAATCAAATTTTCAGAAAGTCGGCAAAAGAAAATGGGATATTTTGCATGTTTCCACCCACTACAGTTATGCGTAATATCAGGAATGGTGAAGAGGAGGCAATTAATTGACGTGATTAAAACATGGCCAGACACCAGTCAAACCCTCAAACGAGGGAAATTAACCCCGTTCTCTGAATAAATGTGAGGTAAAGAGAAAACATCCTAGCCTGATATTCAGACTGAAGTGGAGGAAATCATGATGGGAAGCTTGGTGACGGGGAGCGCACTGCTGTCTGCCTCTGCTAACGTTACACGTGCGTGTTGTCTCGCTATGAAAAACATCACATATTAATTTAACGGTTCTCGATTATAGACGGTTTTCACGGAATGGTCAGTCCTGCACTTGAATGTTTTTTTTTTCTTTTATGTCCATAGCAAACACTGCAACAGGAAGTGAGCGGGGGTTCAATTTAGAATGTTTTTGTTGTCAAGTTAAAACCGTCTATACAGAGGTACGTAAAATGTATTACCAGACGCCACAATTCAATTCGGCATATATATAATCCACGGAGAGGTTTAATGTAAGTGAATAAAATGTCAATTCTGGATGTGAGTCGCTTGTTATCCCGCTGTCTTCCTCCATTAAAACGGCACATTTTTCAATGGAGTTTGGTTTCAGATTCGCTAAAGCTGTTTCCACTGCACTTATCGCATTTCCTTTTATTGATACAACCTACTTTTCCGCCTCCTTCAAGCATGGAATCTTTTTTTGCAATATTTGGAGGTTTTATCAAATTTTCTGGTGTTTCCACTCAGGATGTGTATGCACAATATCTTTTTTTGCATAAAAACAGGTGGATGGAAACCCAACTAATGATTCCCACCTTAATATCTCATTGCTCTTCTTCACTTATCCCTCCTTCCCTCCCTCCCTCCTTCCCTCCACCTCCCTGGTCCCTGCATGGCTGTCTTCTCAGCTCTCCCTCAGGCCTAATCCAGACTCCATTAGTGCCTGTGCTGTCAGAGAGCTGAGGAGGAAAGAGGAGAGGAGAGGAGGGGAGAGGAGAGAGGAGGGGAAAGGAGCTCAGGAGGGGAGAGGAGCTGAGGAGGGGAGAGGAGCTGAGGAGGAGAGAGGAGCTCAGGAGGGGAGAGGAGCTGAGGAGGAGAGAGGAGCTCAGGAGGGGAGAGGAGCTGAGGAGGAGAGAGGAGCTGAGGAGGAGAGAGGAGAGAGGAGGGGAAAGGAGCTCAGGAGGGGAGAGGAGCTGAGGAGGAGAGAGGAGCTCAGGAGGGGAGAGGAGAGAGGAGGGGAAAGGAGCTCAGGAGGGGAGAGGAGCTGAGGAGGAGAGAGGAGCTGAGGAGGAGAGAGGAGCTGAGGAGAGGAGAGGAGCTCAGAAGGGGAGAGGAGCTGAGGAGGAGAGGGGAGCTGAGGAGGAGAGGGGAGCTGAGGAGGGGAGAGGAGCTCAGGAGTGGAGAGGAGCTGAGGAGGAGAGGGGAGCTGAGGAGGGGAGAGGAGCTCAGGAGGGGAGAGGAGCTGAGGAGGAGAGAAGAGCTGAGGAGAGGAGCTGAGGAGGAGAGGGGAGCTGAGGAGGAGATAGGAGCTGAGGAGGGGAGAGGAGCTGAGGAGGGCAGAGCAGCTGAGGAGGAGAGGGGAGCTGAGGAGGAGAGAGGAGCTGAGGAGGGGAGAGGAGCTGAGGAGGAGAGGGGAGCTGAGGAGGGGAGAGGAGCTCAGGAGGGGGAGAGGAGCTGAGGAGGGGAGAAGAGCTGAGGAGGAGAGAGGAGCTGAGGAGGGGAGAGGAGCTGAGGAGGGCAGAGCAGCTGAGGAGGGGAGAGAGGAGAGGAGGGGAGAGAGGAGAAGGGCTTACAGTGACTCTAATGACTGCTACAGCTACAGTGTCTCATGCATTGACTGTATGCTCCATGCTCTCTCCTACGCTCAGTGTGTTACTGTGACGCGCTTTACATGCTGTGGCAACACACAGTTTAGGGGTTTTAAATAGAGGACAATACTAAAACAGTCAATGGTGCTTTTTATTTTTAGACATTGATATCCATTTGTTCCATTTCCTTGTACATGTACACTGAGTGATATAAGAACTTGTATTTTTTTAAGGTTATAGTATTCAACAACATAAACATTCAAGCCTTCTTCCTGGCTATTCATTGGCTGTGTCACGCATTTTGGACCTCCGCTGGTGCCACTCTCTTACTAGATTGCTCTGGGAGAGGACTGACAGGACCTCTCTGAAAACATCACAGCAGACAGGAGTGACAATTCCGTGAAAACCATCTATCGCAACTTGAAAACTATTGTGAGCGTTTTCCATGAATCTGAGAGCGACATTCATGTTCTTAGAAGATCTGTAGACGTTGGTTAGGACAAGCTAGGAGAACAGCAGGCTTGACTAACCAGCTTCCATCAAAACGGCTTTGTATAACTGATGGAGGTAACACAGTGTCGTACCACAAACCATGCTTTCCTCTTTCCAAAAGCCAACCGTCTGCTTGTGCACTGCTTGTCAGGCAGGGGCATGCTGTCTGCCAGTCCTCTCATGACGGTGGATTGCGTCTTCATGGAAGCAATACATTAGAAAGCTCTCTTCTGTGTGTCTGACACACTTATCGACTGTTTAGATTGGGGGAGAATGCCATGAAGGAATAGTGTGGGTGTATCTGTTCCGCTCCGGTCTCAGGAGCATGCTTTATGTATGCTAGATTTAGATTTGATTTCCCTCCCCTCCCCTCCCCACCACACAAACACATAAACCACCGCAAACCATCCTCACTTATTTTTATTCCTCATTTCTCGCGTTCTTAAAAAAAACTGCTCCCTGACATCAAAGCTGTCACATTGATTTGTTTTCTCAGCAAGAGGTGTGACTTGTGATCAGGCAGTAATTAAGAAAGCAGGGAATCTCTCTCTCTCTCTCTAGCTCTCCCTCCCTCCCATTTCAATTCAAGGAGCTCGCTCAATCAATCAATCGATCAATGAATCAATCAATCTTGTGTGTGTGTGTGTGTGTGTGTGTGTGTGTGTGAGAGAGACATAAGGCAGATCTGTATGCTGTACAGTATGTGTGTGTGGGGCATAATGTGTGTATCATAGTTATTTATGCGTGTGCATTTCCCAGTGTGTATGTGTTAATGTGCCTACTGTCTATTAGGGCTGTGGCGATTCACTTATCTCCCGATTCGATACTATCACGATTCTTGGGTCCCGATTCGATTTATATTGCGATTCTTAAGTATTGCGATTCTACGATTTTTGCGATTCGATATTGCGATTTATTGCGATTTTTGTTTATTTTTTTCTTTTCTTTTTTCAGTTTGTTTGCTTTTTTACACTAGATTAGAACATGGGAAAAGTTGAATCATACACTAGAGACTGTATATTATATATCATGAGTAGGGCTGGGCGATATAGTTAAAAACAGGGGCGGACTGGGATCATAATTCAGGCCGGGCATTAGATACCAAGCAGGCCAGGGTGATATGGGCCAACGCGCGTGAAATTTGGGCCGTTTGAAGCCAGATTTGGGCCGTTTGAAGTCCAATTTTACAATGAGATGCACCCACTTTAACCCTGAAGTGTAATTATTACTTCAGACTAACTAATAAAGTAATAAAACCACTAGTAAACCAGTAGGCGGCGCCTGGTCTGCTGTTCAGTGAGTGGCCTGACTGCAAGCACCCAAAAAAAAAAAAAAAAAAAAAAATTAATTTGCGATTATCGATCCTGGAATAAAAGATCGATCCAAAAAATCGTGACGTTAAAAATCGCGATACTTAGGTGAATCGATTTTTTCCCCCACCCCTACTGTCTATGTATGTATGTATGGCTCCACAAATTCACGCACATGTGTGTGTCTATGCGCGTGTGTGTCTGTGTGCGTGCGTGTGTGTGTGTGTGTGTGTGTGTGTGTGTGTGTGTGTGTGTGTGTGTGCGTGCGTGTGTGCGTGTGTGTGTGTGCATGCATGCGTGTGTCCCATCACGATGCAGCTCGGTGTTGGATTATGGATTATGTGATCAATGTTCTCATATTGCAGCCATAATTGGGATACGGGTTAGTTCAATGGCAGATTCTTAGAATAGAATTGCATATAGATGGCTGGATGCCATTATCCTTATAGTTCTTTGGCACTATACAGAGCAGCTATGCTTTATACGGCACTGCCTATTTGTCTGCACTCAATAGCAGCAGGCCAGATTGCTTTTAGATAAACCGCACAGATAAATGTCAGAGGTGGGAAAAAAGAACACACACACGCACGCACACACACACACACACACACACACACACACACACACACACACACACACACACACACACACACACACACACACACACACACACCCTATTTCAATCACTCATGAATCTGCATTGACAAGAATTCCATATGCATATAAATGTGACCAAATCTTTACATTAAGCTTAATTTCAGAAAAAAAGCTTAAAAACAGAATGCTTTGCATAAATTATAAACTTATGAACAAGAATAAAATTAAGTACTATAAAGACAAGTACAGTAATGACAAGTAAGTAATGTCATCCATCCATCTTCGTGGAGGTAGCAGATCCAGCAGGGGACCCCACACCTCCCTTTCCCTGGCCACAATATCCAGCTCTGACTGAGGGATCACAAAGCATTCCCAGGCCAGAGTGGAGATGTAATCACTCCCCCTGGTCCTCGGTCTGGCCTGTGGTTTTTCCCCAGCTGGACGTGTCTGGAAAACCTCTCTGGGGAGGTGATCAGGAGGCATCCTTACTACTGTTAGATGCCTGAACTGGCTCCTCTCTATGCGAAGGAGCAGCAGCTCTGTGCTCCGAGTCTCTCACAGGTGACTGAGCTTCTCACCCTATCCCTAAGGGAGAGCCCAGCCACCCTGCTGAGGAAACCTATTTCGTGCCGCTTGTGTCATGTGACATGAGAGGACACTTGGGCTAGTGCAAAACATACTTTTCTCTCCTTCTATTTCTCTCCCTTCATCCCCACATTTCTTTTTAACATGCATTGCTTGCTGCCTCATTATTCAATTTATAAAAGAATGATGTCTTCCTTTTTATGTCGGCTCAACTCAAACATAACATATTGCTTTACACAAACTGGGACTCTTGAGAGGATTACTGCAGCAGGGCCGGGCATTTAGCGGCTCCATCACCACTAACTGCAGGCTACGCTTTATTCAAGTGAGTGCTTTGTAGTTTGCCATTTCTCATCTATTATCCACAAAGTGCTGTATTAACTGTGTGAGTCATTCTGCACTGCAGTGAGGGGGTCTGCTCTTAGCTTTCTACCTCCCTGAAATTCTCCTGAACAGATTTCCAATGTTCAAATAGAGACTCATTAGCCTGTGGGTAAGGGTTTGAAGAAAGTTACAGCGAGCACAATAACAAGTCTAAATCCAGGCGATGGCGCCTAACTGGCTGCCTGGTCAAGTTGGCTGTCGGCCCCCTGCTAGACCTCAGCGGTATGGGGACACTGTCTATGGCAAGTCAGTGTGTACGGGCAGACAAATGGCGGTGGAACGGTACAGAGGAGCTCCAGGGGGTCTGTGAACAGATTTGTGGCTGGCTGTCATCAGACCTCCCCAACATGCCTGTCCCTGCCTCCGTACAGTCAGACTGTGGCCAGCCTGTGGTGCTATACATCATTATACTTCCAATAACTTGATACTATTTTGGGGTATTGAAATTGTCATGTTAATAATGAGAATTAAGGTCATAATCAGAGTAATGATCCAGTTAACACTTTTTAATACCTTGCATGTTGACTTTTTCAAGCTGCTCAATTCAAAGGTCACCAGATGCAGCAATTTGGCATTTCCAAAACAAACAGCATGAGGCAGTGTAGTGGAGTGGCAAGTGGCAGGCCCATTATGAAATGAATCCATGTTTAGCAGTTTATTAGAGACATCATGTTGAAGTTGAGTCAGAGACACTTCAGAGATTGAACCCAAGTTATATTTGGTGGAAAAGCCTCTGCTCTTGAGGATGCTCCCACATGAATCCAAGCAGCATGTGTGGGAGTGCAGGCAGATGCACATATCATTAATAATATGAAGCAACATAAAATATAGAGATAGCTTGCACAAGCATCCTGGGAGCAGATGATGATACAGCAGGAGGTTGGGGTGGTGGAACGAATGAACGGCAGTGTGAGCTGGCAGATTATAAAGACCGCCTCATGTTTGATTGGTGATGAGAGTGATCTTGGATTGGACAGCTTATAGCCAATCAGCTCAGCTGATAGTGTGCACGATTTCAGTGGTCTGCCTCAATCCGAGTGATTAAAGTGGCGCCAACCGATGTCCATAATGCTTGCTCGTCACGTGACTCGTACCTGTTCACTTTATGTAGAAGAGACAGTCTGGCTTGAGAGACTAACAGGAAGTGTAAACACAATCGGAACCAATTGTGTTTATACTTCCTGTGGCAGTCAGAGCTTATCCCCGCAGCCTGCTTCCAGTAAGTCACTATAGCTTTGACCAGAGACGATCTCTTGTAAAGGTAAAACAGCCGGCGTTAACACAAGCAGGGCTATATAAAGTGAATAGTGTGTGTTGGGGAATAGGTCCCGCAATTACGTTTGAATGCATAAAATAATGCTGATAATATACAATTTGATTCTTTAAACGTCTTACCCTTTCAACATCACAAACGATCCATTCTGCTGTGAATAGAGATGATGCAATTAATATCTCTATGACTCTGGCCTGAACTAACGCAATGCTTCATTTGACAAAGAATAAGCCATACCTTGATTTGACTAATCAACAATATATCCAGGACAAAATGGTGTTACTTCGAACCATGTATCCATAATCAAAATATTACCATATAAATGCACTCCATGTCAAGTCACCTCTGGACTCCCGACCAAATGAAAATGACAGCAGTAGAAATTACCTTCTTCTCAGTGCACCATGATTACAGATTCACTCCCCATCTTCCGTCGTATTTTGGAAACTCATCTTTTCCAGAAGTACCTCATCAAGAAGCCATTCTCTCCACGCTGAATATCCTCTCTCCTCTTCACTCTAATCATTCCCCCAAATAATCCCTTCTACCACTCTGCTGCTTAATTCATGTCTTTTCCCTGCTCTGACTTACATGGTAATTCTGTGCTCTCAGTCTAACATGCTCATTCTGTGCTCTCAGTCTAACATGATCATTCTGTGCTCTCAGTTTAACATGGTCATTCTGTGGCCAGGGATATTCGCAGGCTTCTGCCTTTAACTGTTGCACTCCTTACTATTGTTGCTTGTAATTTTGGCAGTGTAGGAATTGAAGCTTAGTCTACCATTGCAATCATAACTCACTCTGTTTAAGAGTATCAGCTAAAATATAAATGTAAATGTAAGGATGTCTTGCTTGTCTTGCTTGTCTTGCTTTTATATTTATTATTCTGCTTTCAATGCTTTTGCTGTTAATTTTCTCTACTTTTCTTGAACACTTAACAGCACTGATACTGATCAGTGGATCATCCTGCATGTGCACCAATGCGACTGCGTGCAATTTTTACCCACACACTCTAATATACAACCATTTTGCAGTCTGGAATCCTGTACTATATAATAAGGCAGATTCCGCAGTGCAAAATTACTCAACTTTGCTTAACTGCGCATGCTCAGAATGGCGCTAGAAATGAGCGCGCAAAGCGCGATATTGCTATTGCTACTGCTACAATAATAGTAGTAATACTAACACTAATGTTAAGACAAAACTGTGATGTCACTCGAGCGGCAGTAAAGTCATCTGTGATGTCACTCTAGCAACTGTGATGGACATTCATACATTTTTAATGTTAGAACAGTGATATCTGAATTAATCTTATTTGGGTGTGTGTGCTCTGAAAAAGACTGCGGGCCACTAAATGCCTTCCAGAATGTTTAGTGTGTGTGCCTGTGTGTGTGTGTGTGTGTGTGTGTGTGTGTGTGTGTGTGTGTGTGTGTGTGTGTGTGTGCGTGCGTACATGTGCGTGTGTGCATGTGCGTGCGCGTGTGTGTGTGTGTGTGTGTGTGAGACCCTACACATACCTTATTCAGCCTCACCTCCCTGGCATTGCTCAGTGCCACAATCACACATCATCCATGATTACTCAACCCTGAGTGACATGGAGAGAGAGAGAGAGAGAGAGAGAGAGAGAGAGAGAGAGAGAGAGAGAGAGAGAGAGAGAGAGAGAGAGAGAGAGAGAGAGAGAGAGAGAGAGAGAGAGAGAGAGAGAGAGAGAGAGAGAGAGAGAGAGAGAGAGAGAGAGCCAGGCGGTTAACAGGGGAGAGAGAGAGAGAGAGAGAGAGAGAGAGAGAGAGGCGGTTAACAGGAGAGAGAGAGAGAGAGAGAGAGAGAAGGAGACGAGATGGGAGAGGAACATCATGGAGGTGTAAGAAAAGGAGCAACATGTGTGAGTAACACCTTGTGTCATTAAAGCATCATTAACAGGTTATTTCTACCCCTTCAGCACCTGACACATTATCTTCAGTGCCATTTGAATATTGATGGTGTGTACATGGGGGGTGTGTGTGTGTGTGGGTGTGTGTGTGGGTGTGTGTGTGTGTGTTGTGAGTGGGTAGGTGGGGTGGGGGAGACAGATGCAGAGAAGAGAATGCTAAGTAATGAATTAGACAACGATACACATCAAAGCTTGTGTGCTGTAAGATGAATGGAAGGAAGGGGAAGTAGTTGTTGTAAAATCATAAACTATGTGATTGAAATATCTTGTAATAGAAGGAATGCAACCAACCACTGCAACATATGTGCAGGGTTTAGTTTCAGCCTGTTAAAGTGAACACACTAAAGTCATTTTCACATTGTACTTGTGTTTTAAACCCTGACACCAACTGGGTTCAGTCTTGTACTAACTGCTGGTTAACACTAACTGGGTTCAGTCTTGTACTAACTGCTGGTTAACACTAACTGGGTTCAGTCTTGTACTAACTGCTGGTTAACACTAACTGGGTTCAGTCTTGTATTAACTGCTGGTTAACACTAACTGGGTTCAGTCTTGTACTAACTGCTGGTTAACACTAACTGGGTTCAGTCTTGTACTAACTGCTGGTTAACACTAACTGGGTTCAGTCTTGTACTAACTGCTGGTTAACACTAACTGGGTTCAGTCTTGTACTAACTGCTGGTTAACACTAACTGGGTTCAGTCCCGTGCTAACTGCTGGTTAACACTTGGACACTGTAGGTGGGCAAACTAAAGACACGCATCCTTGTTTAGCAAGCCTTGCTCTGCAGAAGGGTTAAAGCCAAGTTTTTCTGATTAAATAAAACATAGTAATGTAGTATGGAAATGAAGTTAATCAGTGATGGTCCAGCGCTTAGCCTACAGTTAAGGACCAGCCTTGTCCAACAATGAAAGCACTTACTGACTAAATGTGTATTTTTACTCGCTCATAACTGAAAAGGGAACTCTCAGCAGCTGCTGCCTTGAAACCAAAGGATTTGAACAGAAGCAACAAAAGCTTACGTGGTATTGCCAGAGGCAGCTGTAAAGGCAGCTACAGTACAGATAAGGAAAGCAATAATTATGCTTTTTCAAATGTTCTTGTCTTGTTAGACTCGAAAAACTGAAATGCCAGAAGACAGAGTTACTAATACATCAAATGTGACAGCGCACAGTCTCTCCTTATTTTGTAGAATCAAATTGCCTGTCAAGATACATTCTCCCATGTTCTGCACAAAGCTGGAGTGCATCACTTTTACATAGAAATGAGCTTCTGTTACATATTGGCAAATTAGTTCCCAGAACGCTGATGAAGCCTATCAGCAGATCTCTATCAGACCAGACTAGTTGATGAAGCCTATCAGCAGATCTCTATCAGACCAGACGAGTCGATCTGGTGTCTGTGGGGGCACGGTGGCTCAGTGGTAGAGCTGTCGCCTCGCAGTCAGAAGGTCCTGAGTTCGATTCTCGCCTGGGACACTGCGGGCACTGTGGTTGTGTTCCCCCCATATCTTCAGTGCCTACTGCCCAGGGGCCGGTTGCACCAACTGGTCTTAACTATGCCTGGTCGTAACTCCTACGTCGGTCTTAGTTAAGACCAGTCTTTAGAGTGGATTTACGCCTGTTGCACCAACACGGCTTACTCTGGTCTTAACTACGCTGGTCGTAGCAATGCGCGTTCATGTGAATTGTCGGGGAATGCCCTCTGATTGGCCCACATGTGCCTCGCGCCGTCACCCACTACTGTATGTGCGTCACTACACCCTCCCTCCTCCCACCCCCCTCCTCCTGTGGAAGCCCCGGGGGAAAATGGCGGCGGCGATTAGTGTCAGGGAGTCTGAATGAAATTGAATGTAACGTTCCCAATTCTATGTATTACATTCTAAAAAAGTAACGGCAACATTTGGGAAGGCTAAGCCACACAACTAGTTAGTTATAATCTAACGTCGTGCTTTCAAAGACGGCGAACTGGCGGTGTTACGACGATGACGGTCAAAAAGGTCTCCGCGGAGATCTCTGCTACGCCTCCTCCTGACGAGGCGTAGGAGTTACGCCTGGTCTTAGTGAAAATAAGGCTTAAGTCGTCTTGGTGCAACCGGCGTAGCTGTTAGGTCGTAAAGTTACGACCAACTTAGCTTAAGACCAGTGTAAGACCAGTTGGTGCAACCGGCCCCAGGTGGGGTATCTCGTCGTAAGGGCCTTTCTGTCTGTGTGGAGTTTGCATGTTCTCCCCGTGCTCCCCCAGGGGGGTTCCTCCGTACATAACCCCCCCCCCCCCCATTAAAAACATGCAGAAGATCAGATCGTCATCATCATCCGACCAGTGACGACAACATCCGAAGTCGGTCCCCGGGCGCTGTACGAGAAAAGCGACCACTGCTCCTGGCCTGCCCCCCGGAGGAAAGGACAAAGCCAGGATGGGTTAAATGCAGAGGACAAATTTCACCGGCCACCGTCAGCATGTGTGTGTTGTGGCCGTCCGTGCATGTGTTGATGTGTAACCGTGTGACAATAAAAGACGGGCTTGTCCGTCTGAAATCGTTTAATCGTGTGGTGTTAACCCCGTGCTGGCCTGGAGCATGTGCACCAGAAACCTCCGCCCAGCTGAGCCGGCTAATTCCCGGTCAGCCCTCTGCTAACTTGAATGGGGGTCCTGCGGCTCTTTCAAATGGACTGAATATAACACGTTCTGATTTCGCGGGGTTGATTTTGAGTCATTTTCGGGGGTTGTGTGACGCTCAAAACAATTTATTTATTGTTTTACAGCCGCGACAGAGTAGGTAGGCTACGGCTAGTCTATGACAAATGCTCCATTCACGTACTGCTCGGATGGTCCCGTTTCCAGAGTTGGGAAGTCGTTCTTCTGACTTCGGTGTGTTCATGAATGAGATTTAAAGTCGTACAGTAATGTGGAAATAACATGGATGCTACAAAGACGATGTGTTGTATTTTATTGCTCAGACTGAGCATTTTCCCGACACCACATGAAGGCAGCGCATGTTCCTTCACGCACCAGAGGGAGACAAAGCTTCTGCATTACAAAAGTTACACACTCCAGCTTTAATGCTATAAAACAACTTAATGAATAGCTAATGGTTGTATGATCAAATATTATATATATTTTTCAACATTAGAGAAATTGAGAGATTCATTCTAAAATATCCACCATTTGACAGGGGGGGAAGCCTCTTTGATGCACAGAATCTTAGCGAATTATGGTACAGTACTTTTAATAACACATGGTACCTGAAGTCATTGATTGATGGAATATAATAACACTTTAACTGACTGGAGTGTCTATACAGTATTTTGATTGCGTCAAAGAAGATAATTTTCATAAGGAAACGGGAAGAACCGACAGCTATTATGAACCCTGGGCCGCCTGGTTTGAGGTTTGCCGGTTTGTCGGAAATGTGTGTGACATTAATGGATGGATATTCTTCTTTCTGATTGATAGTCAGCATGTTTGAGCAGAAGCCATTTGCCAACTGGCTTTGCCGGCTTTGAGCTCTGCCCTCCAGTAATGAATACTTATGAGCACATCAGCAGACCAAGAAGACTCATTATAATATGAAGGAGCGCGGCGGTTCACATGCCCCCTTTTGTGCCTTTGAGTGGAAGAGCTGTCTCTGCGTCCTACATGAGGCAGCAAGGTCACGTCGTGAGCTCTGGGCGACAACTCCACGGGTTGATATGATGCCAGACTCAGATCAGGGCAGGACCCGGCCCACGCATCCTCACACGCTGTATAGGTCACATCTCGCATGATGACCCCGTCCACACATCCTGACAGGCTGTAGGTCACATCATGCAAATGAACTTCACTGCAGCCTTCAGACGGTCGAGCCCTAAACTGCCTTTGCCTCCGCAGAGCTCCGCTCCGCCGGGTGATTGACAGTCATTCACTGCAGCGGCGCTAAAGTAGCACGGAATCCGGCTTCCCTACGCGCTGTCATGCGTGACGGCAGCCTCGCTCCGCCGCACACTCGGAAATGAACGACGCGGAAGTGCTCACAGTCGCACGCCGGCTGCAATATGAGAGCGCCTGTCGAAAGGCCTCTCATCTCCTCTGATGAAAAGAGAGCAGGAGGCTTCTGGCCAAGCCGCTGCTCACCTGAGAGAGATCAAAGCCCAATGAGGTTCAGAAGGCAGGCAGATGGAGAAATTTAATTTCTTCGAGCCCCTCTTGATATTAGAAAGTGATATGACTTCATGACTGCCTAATGGCCTCAAGGGCCAACATGAGTACGCAAGGCATGATTGGTTTTTGGGATGCCCATTATATTCGACACAATATAACAGGATAGGTGAGCTTATTGTGAGCCTATTCCCTTCACTTTCAGCGTCACGCTATTTTCAATCTATTTGACTGAGGAGCGAGAAACCACGAGCAAGAAACAGATGCAGGCATGAAGCCAAGTTCTGTTCACGTAATTGCAGCTGAGGGATTCAATCTCATCTGCAGTCTGAACAGCACTGCACATCTCCAACCATCTTGCACATCTCCAACCCTCTGTCACAATTAATAGTATTGCTAGAAAGAGCTGTGCAACTATGTAGGAAATTCCTGCAAACATATGGTGTTATGGTATTATTAACGAGGGACACGCGTGTGAGATAAGCAGGGGAAGATAACAGAATGAGGAGGAAAAGAGGGATGAGATGGAGCTGGTGGAGGAGAAGGAGTCATTATTTTACACATACAGTGGAGGGGGAGAGAGAGCTGCATTATAAGGAGAGCGAAGGGCGAGCAGGCACCTCTCTCTGAAAGACACATGAAAGAGTGGCAAATAGAGAAGAAGAGAGAGAGGGATGATGGCAGTGGGAGAGGCAGACAGAGAAGAAGAGAGAGAGGGATGATGGCAGTGGGAGAGGCAGACAGAGAAGAAGAGAGAGAGGGATGATGGCAGTGGGAGAGGCAGACAGAGAAGAAGAGAGAGAGGGATGATGGCAGTGGGAGAGGCGAACAGAGAAGAAGAGAGAGAGGGATGATAGCAGTGGGAGAGGCAAACAGAGATAAGAAGAAAGAGAGGGATGATGGCAGTGGGAGAGGCGAACAGAGAGAAGAAGAAAGGAGTGAGAGATGGCTAGTTAGCACCTTTCTTGAAGAGGCAGAGTGAGAGAGACAGTGTGAAGGAGGAGAAGAGGGAGGGAGAGACAGGCAGATAGTTAGCGCTGTGGCAGCGTGAACTTTTGCCCGGTGCCTGTCGGTACAGGGGACTGTGTGTGTGTGTGTGTGTGTGTGTGTGTGTGTGTGTGTGTGTGTGTGTGTGTGTACATATGTCTTGTGTGTGTGTGACTTGAGTGTCTCCTCTTGACAGGGAGGAGGAACATGAAGTCTCTAATTGCTCTGGTGACTGCATCTTCAGACCTCAGACAGAGAGGGGGAGACAGTGGGAGGGTGGACAGACTTACATTGAGAGATGGGGACAAAAACAAGACGGAAGGTTTTAGTAAATCTCCAAACAGACAGAAAAACAACAACACACAAGCCAAGTTACATTACAAAGTGCATGTATGGGTTGTGTAGTGATAAAAGCACTCGCCTACCACCATGGAGACCCGGGTTCAATTCCTGGCAGCAGTACAGACGTTCCTATACACAATTGCCCATGTCTGGGAAGTCGGTGGGCTATGAGTCCTGGTCGCTGCACTAGCGCCTCCTCTGGTCAGTCTGGGCGCCTGTTCGGGGTGGAGGGGAACTGGGGGGAATATTGTGATCCTCCCACGCGCTATGCCCTTCCGGCGAAACTCCTCGCTGTCAGGTGAAAAGAAGCCGCTGGTGATGGCGACTGCACATGTATCGGCGGATGCATGTGCTAGTCTACAACCCTCCCCAGATCGGCAGAGGAGATGGAGCAACGAGCGGAGCAGCAGGGGGGAAATGGGGGGGGGGGATTGTAAAAAAAAAGAAAAGAATATTAAATTAATTTAATGGAAATGTATGTGGCCACACTGTGATGGAGCGGGCTAAGGGGAATACCATGTAGTTGTGACTTTGAGAGAATATGACGCTTTCAAGGCTGTGTACATCTAATATTATTAACAGTTTATGACAGCAATAATATAGCCTACATAAAACATCATTGATGCCTGTTCAAATTTTTTAACTGTGTGTAAATGTTTGAAAGTCCTGTCTTAGATGACAAGAAATGTCCAATAGGACAGACTGAAACATGTTTGAAGATATGTGTTACGCACTCTGCCATGTCTTCTAGTTTTGTAGTTGTGAACAATCTATGGGACACCAGTCGGTCGTTGTCGCTCTTTCTTACAACGCATGCAATAACAATAGCATTTTTATTCATTACACACACAGGCACCATGTGCTTCATGGATAATCTGAGTATAACAAATATCAGGACCACCTGCATGATGTTGCACAAACATTTTCATAACCCATAGCTTAATTGCCGCAAGAGGTTTTGCATAATAATCCATTTAATATAAATAAATGTCCATTTGCTACTCTCTAATCCTTATACAGTATAACAAAATAATTATTCACCCTATACTGAGTTAATGAAAGTGTTTACATTGGCTGTTCTAAATATGTTTTTTCCCCAGGGGGGTCTTCTGGTCCACAGTGATGAACTGATGTGTTTTAAGTTTCTGCCATGATGATTTGTTTGGTAAAAATAGAATAAGATCTCTGCATTGGAGGTGCAGTGTAAACAGCACACCATTGATCGCTTACCATAACTTTGCCAAGCCAACCGGGCACCACTTTAAAACCTTTCAAATCACTTATTTTCCTGTTAACACCATCTTCAGCTACATTGCCCATTCATCACTGAAGGGGGCCGACTAGGTAAAAGTAGAGTCGTAGGGTTGAGTCACTACATGCCCTGGTGACTGTCTTAATGTATAAAAGTGCACGCATTGACCTGTTGTACAGGTACAGTAATCTATCCTTCCAGCCATGACCCCCAGCATGCGGTCGGGCCCTGCCCACTGACCCATACTCTCACCTGGGCTTATCGCTCTGTCAGCTCTGGAGGCAGCAAGGAGGGGAGTGAGGGAAAGAAACCACCAGAGTAAGAGAGGGAGGGAGGGGGATAGTGAGCGCTAGGGACCTGCTGAAATGTCCCTGCTTTGTCACTGTCTTACACACACACACACACACACACACATACACACACACACACACACACACACACACACACACACACACACACACACACACACACACACAGAGAGAAGGAGAAGGATTTAGGGTGACTATGATCCATATATGTGTAACGTATATTTGACAGCTAGGATTATGTGTATATATACAGTATGTGTGTGTGTGTGTGTTAGTAGGTAGGTGTGGGGGTGGCATCTGTCGGGGCGGATGCTAAAACCCTTCTTCTGGCCAATGATGAAAGCTTAGCTAGTGTGTTTGCGTGTGTGTGTGTGTGTGCGCGTGCGTGTGTGTATGTGTGTGTGTGTGTGTGTGTGCGTGTGCGTGCGTGCGTACATCCCATCACCCTGATGTTTGTACATGAGTTGACTAGTATTTGCAGCTCAAATGAGCCGTGGGGCTTAGGTCATTAAAGACCGGATTTACACACACTTAAACACACACACACACACACACACACACACACACACACACACACACACACACACACACACTTATAGCTTTTGATGGTCTCCCCAAGTAGCTGAGTTGGTAAGTTGAATTTAAACTCAGCCTAAGTCGCTGACATGGACTGCAGGAAGCTCACGTGCTACAGCGGAGAGGAGAGGGACATGCAGGGCCGGCCCTAGTCATATTGGTGCCCTAGGCGACATTTGAGATTTGCACCTGGCCCCTAAACTGTCTGTGCACATCTCTGGATCCAGGCAGGCTCGTTACTTGCACGTTTGAACGCCCACCATCTGCTCTGCTATTTCACTCGCGTCTTTCTCTTCTCCCTCCCTCCCTCTCTCTCTCTCTCCCTCTGTCAATAGTCACAGCTCACAGCTGTATCTGTAGGTTCTTAACTCATTGAGTGCCAGCCACTTTTGGAGAACGGACGCTCCCAGTGCCAGAGTTTCAGAGCTTTTTTCAGTGATTTCTCGAGGCCCACAGAATATTGTGTGATATTACTATGTAAACAATGAACACGCAAAAAGAACGATGAGACTCTTTTCTATCATCAGCAAAAACAGGTTTATTGATATCATTTTCCCTTCCCTTCCCTTCCCTTTTTTTTTTTTTTTTTTTTTTGTTTATTTATTTAGCACATATTCAAACATACAAAAATACTGATAGTTATCAACACGACAATAAATGTGCAAAGTAGAGGCAGGAGACCCGCAAGGGCCTATACGAGGCCTCTACTTGTATAACATCATAAGTAGAAATAAAATCAGTAAGTATGAAATAAAATTAAAATTTAACGAACAAAAAAAAAGAAAAGAAAGTAAAGAAGAAGAGATAAAAACATGTATGCAGATAAGAGATGTTATTGATTTAACAGGGTTTTTTTCATTCTTGATTTAAGAATAGGCAATGATTGACAGGTTCTGATTGAAGGGGGGGTGGAATTCCATAAGGATGGACCTCTATACCTAATGTTAAATTGACCTAAATTTGTGCGGGAAAATGGAAAGTGAATGTTATGTGATTGTCTGGTTGGATATGAGTGAACATTAGAGTTCAGTACAAAGAAATTATAAAAGACAGTAGGTAAAAATAATTCTTGGTGCATACATTTATACATAAAAACAGTAGTCTGATATACGTTTATATCGAAGATTGACAATATGTTTAGTTGCCTGAACAGAGGGGCCGATGGCTCAAAACGATTTGATGACGTAGCCAGTCTAAGAAATTTCTTTTGAATTAGCAGGATTTTCTGAAGAGAATAAGGATATGTACTGGCCCAAACAATATTGCACTATGATAAATAAGGATATATCAGACTATAATATAGTGACAGAAGACAGGAGCGATTTACCAGTGATGAAATCCTTCTGATAATGCCATAAGACTTCATAATTTTGTTACACACATAATCAATATGGTTTTTCCATGATACATTTTCATCAACTAAAACACCAAGAAATTTTGAAGAAGATACCTGTTTTATTTCAGTATTATTAATGAGAAGTTTTGAATTCTGCTTGGAATAACTTTTGTTTTTATTTCTGAAAATTATGAAATTTGACTTCTTGGCATTCAAGGAAAGCTTGTTTAACTGGAACCAACTTGAGGTGTATGTTAAAATTGTATTGGCCTCTCTGATCAAGGAATCAAAGTCCGAATGTGCGACAGCAATGTTGGTATCATCTGCAAATAAGATGGACAAAGCAGATTCGGACTTTAATGCAAAATCATTTATAAAGATTAGAAATAAGAGAGGCCCAAGGATTGAACCTTGGGGCACCCCATAATATAACTTGGTTCTATTGGAATTATGACCATTAATACAGACATATTGCTCCCTGTTTTCAAGGTAATCACCAAGCCATTTGAAGACAACATCATGAAATCCATAACGATGGAGTTTTGACAGTAGGATACTATGGTCCACTGTATCGAAAGCCTTCGATAAGTCCAAAAAAATACCAATTGCAAACATGTTATTATCCAAGGCTGCAGATATTTTATCAATAAGTTGCAAGAGAGCCATATAAGTTGAGTGGTTTTTACGAAATCCATATTGGTGTTTGTACAGAATGTTATTGTCATTGAGGTGTTTCAACACTCTTGCATAAACCAGTTTCTCCAAAACCTTGGAAAAACAGGGTAGAACAGAAATAGGACGATAATTGTTAAAGACATCAGGATCACCTTCTTTAAAGAGTGGTAAGACCTTTGCTACTTTAAGGTCACTTGGGACCACACCAGTTTTTAAAGAGACAGCAAGGACATGAGTTAATGGCTTACTAACTAAGGAAGCTACTTCTTTTATGAGCTTGGTCTTGATTTCATCATGACCCGCTGCTGAGTTGTTAAGTTTCATAATAATGTTGTACACTTCATTGTATGTAGGAGGTTCGAAGCTACATAGGGCAGGAAAGTAGCCAGTAATATTATCTATAGGGCTGGCATTTGTAAGTGGAATTTTTTTTGCAAGGGTGCTACCCACATTAGAAAAGAAGTCATTGAAACCATTTGCTATGTCAGAGGGACTAGAGGACCGTTCTTTAGTTATCAGCCGGAGAAGATAGCTTGATTTAACAAAAAAGAGCAGTTTTTTTCTAGAAGCTGAGATAATGGCCCTTTTGTGAAATTAAACATTTCAAACACATCACTGACTCTGAAGCTAATTTTCTGATGTAGTCACACCTCAAAAATAATTTCCTTCAATAAAACAGTGAAGGCCAGTGAATTTTGTTTGGCAGAATAATATTTTTAGCTGCAACCAGCAGCGCTGGCCCCTGCGTGCGCTGCTGGTTGCAGCTTCTTGCTGATCTTGATTTGCTGCTGGTGGGCATCGGATATTCTGGCTTGCGTTTGCCAACCCTGTCCTGCTGCCTGGGTCTGTCTGGGTCAGTGTTGTGTGCTGCTCTGCGTGCCCCCCCCCCCCCCCCCCCCGCCCCGCCCCGCCTCAACTGCACACTCCTCCTTATGGGAGGTGGCTCTCTGCTGAGTTTGCTCTGCACTGTGAAGGGTGCGCGTCGGCGACATCCAGCTTTTTCCGCGTGTGTTTGTCACCGGCTACTACTGTATGCTTCCAGTTGAGAATAATAACGGCTGATCATGCGAATGGGCTGTCGGCAACAGCCTGTCGCAGCGGACATGGAGGAGCTCAATTGTGGGAGCAGATTGGCTGCTGCCTGCTGCAGGCACATCTAACGTTAAAACGCTTCATGCATATCGATGCATACGGATGCGATGCGATTTCCGTTTCCCCAACGACTTATTCTCTGTTTTTCTCTGCCTTTCTGTTAACCTGGAGAGCACTGTCGCCACCTAAGGGTTCTGTAAAATAGGTTATAGACCTCCAATAGCTACAATAGTTGTACAGGAGCTGCGGAAGGCTTTGATCGACGTCCCACCGTCAAAAAACGCATTGGACGTCGAAAGACGTCCGTGGCACTCTACGTCACTATTTAATTGGACGTCGAAAGACGTCCATGGCACTCAATGAGTTAACAATAAAAATTGTCCGGGTGTTTTGTCAATGAAAGTTCACCTTATATGAATCAGCAGTCATAAGGAAATGTTTAAACAAGGCTCCAGACGACTGAAAGTGATCAGCATTAAATGCTAGTCTAGCAGATGTCAAACAGAAACAAAACTAAAAAAGAGGAAAACTAAAGCAGCCTAGCCTATACAGCCTTTTAAAAATGTAAGTTCCTGGTTCACTTTTGACGGGGAGAAGAAGGCAGGTGAAGTGAAACTCAGACACTCACCACCCCCAACGTAGGCTACTCACCTGCTGCAGCTGTACTGACGCTGCACCTGGATCCTGTCTGTGACAAGCGGCTTGTCCAACATCATATGTAGCGTTCTGCACCATCGCCTAATTGCTAATAATAGACATCGGTTCGCGCAAACAGATGCGAGATTCCCGCAATCCTGCGGCCAATTTCAGGCACTGATTGTGCAGGAATGGAGGGGGCGCCTACCAGCGATTTCTTTGTTTCTTTGTTGTTGTTTTGTGAGGGGCTACAGCGCCCTAGCCGAACTGGTGCCCCAGGCAGGATGCTGTTTCACCTGTAGGGTGAGCCGGCCCTGGGGACATGTCATGCTCACGTGTTCATCACGTCAACAGATTAGCTGACACCTACGTTTAGGCAAAACCAAACAACCTTGGTTAAAGTTAGCAGGCAACTACAACATTTGGTTAAGGTTAGGCAACAAAAACACTTTAGTTGACTTTAGTCGTTAAACTTAAAAGAAAAGGAAAACGTCACTTATAGTAGAAAACTTCTACTACAGCCATCCACAACCCTGACCTCTACAGTCTTACTTATCAACTTATCAAATGTGACTGACCTCTACAGTCTTATCAACATGTTATTTTAATGTGAAGCTGCCTGTTTCTAGTTGTGTCTTCTCCACATAATCCTTTCCTGGTGGGGAAAGGTAAAGAAAATTACAAACAGCCATGCTAATCAAAGCTTGACCTCTGAGTTGACCCCATATTATACTGTGTTTAAAAATACACACGTCAAAATCCACATTGGCTGACCCCTGACGTGCCTTGTGCCTGGTAAACTGACCTCTCACCTCCTCTTCCTACTTTTATTGCAATCCAACCAAGCAGCTAATAACCTCACCTAGGTGCTGACAGGCCTCCCGTGGTTTGTGTCAGCTACATGTATGATGGAGCAGCCATTCCCAACCTGTGGGTCAGGGCCCACTGGTGAGACGCAAATGTATTGCAAGTGGGCCGCCAAATCATTTGCAAAACATTACGAACCTCGTGATTTTTTATTATTATTATTATTATTATTATTATTATTATTATTATTATTATTATTATTATTATGTATTCTACTGTAATGCATTTACCCATTGTTGAATTGTACCGTTATTTAATTTGTAACCAATTATTCGTTAATTAGCCTACTGCAGACAGCCCCTTATTTTTCTGATTTCTGTGTGGTGCTGATGGACAGCTCCTTTTATCGTTAAAATAAAAAGTGCTGTGAGGACGTATTACAGTATTTGGCCTCTGTACTGTTTATGGTCGGATGTGGGCTGCAAACATTTTTGAGATGGGCCATGAGTCGGAAAGATTCGGGAACCGCTGTGATAGAATATTATGTGTGCTTGTGTTTTTGTATAGAGCATTTCCTCACATGCACGCGCACGCACAGACACACACACACACACGCACGTACACACACACACACACACACACACACACACACACACACACACACACGTACACACACGCACACAAACACCCACTTCCATCCATACCCACTTAGGCGGCCACATATTCAATAATGGCATCTGTCCTTGACCCAAGACTACATTTAAACAACATTTTGATCTAGGCATATACACTATATGAGGCACTAATATGATCCATTAGTTTATATGAATTCACCAAACAACCTTCTGTCTTCAAGTAATACCCAATAATACCCAATGCTCTATTCCTCTCACTTGGCTTCAAATGAGACTTGACAGCACAATTCAGTACAATTTAGTCCCTTGGCAGGGGAGAGAGAGAGAGAGCGGGGGCGAGAGAGAGAGAGAGGGAGAGAGAGAGAGAGAGAGAGAGAGAGTGCATGTCCGTCCTTTGGCCATTTTCCCAGCTGAATGAGTGTGAGAGGGAGGTGAAGGCAGACGAGGCCCCTGGAGAGCCGAGCACTGTTTAAATGGTGTTATTATCACAATACACTTTTTTTCCCACTCAGTCTGTTTCACTTACGCATTCTCTCACTCCTTTCTCACACTCTCACGTTATTGCTTTGTCTCTCTGGGACACTAGAGACATTCTTGTTGAATGTCGTGCAGGGATGTGCTGATGGCATATCCATGCACGCAGTGTGCATGTGCTGATGTCAAACTATATCATGTATGCTTGTGTGCGTGCGTGCGTGCGCGGTACAGTTTACCGTGTGTCCTCAGTCAACCCAGTCGCCAGATTAAAATGTTACCAGTTTAGGGTTCTGGAAATGACGGAAACGTTGAATCTCAGTTTGTCAACCAAAAATATGTCTCATATCAACATTTCTACGAGTCCCCCAGGAGCGTTTCCAACCTAAGTTTGAAAACGTTAGTTCATTTGAAAATGTTAATTCATTTGAAAACGTTTCCAACGTTAATTTGAAAATGTTGAGCAAGTAAAACATATTTGGTTAAGGTTAGGCAACTAAACCAACTGGGTTAACGTTAGGGTTTGGGTTAGTTAAATAACAAAAATGTTAAATATGACACATGATTGAAATGTAGAATTTGAAAACACTGGGAATCGAAAGCTGGTCTCTGCTGTTGAAGGCAAACGCTTAGACCTATCCACCACACCGTCCCTTACCTTCCACCAAACTATTTCAATAGCAGACTGTCATCATTTACATGGCCACTAGAGGTCTAGGGGATATACACATATCTCGAAATGTTGATACCGGTATGCAACATATTTTTGGTTCACAAACAAACATTCTGCGGTTTGCAGAAACGTAAAATTTAAACACTTTTATTCTGGCGATTGCACTGGCTCAATGGTCGGTAGGTAGAGTGTGCGTGCGTGCGTGTATGTGTGTGTGCGCGTGTGTGTGTGTGTGTGTGTATTGATGCAGTGATGACAGGAACGTGAGGGATATTGACATGTGACCATCCCCCCCCCCACACACACACACACAGACATGCCACCATCTTACCCCTCACCCTTCAGGCCATGGCCTCCAGTCAGTCATTTAGCGCTCCACTCGGTTATCGATTGGAACATGCCTTCTACAGCACCTGCTATGCTCCCAAGGGCCTGTGTGTGTATGTGTGTGTGTGTGTGTGTGTGTGCGTGCCCCCATATCTTTAGGCTTCATGGAGCAGACACCTAATTGGCAATTATTCTAATGTATTTGCACATGTGAGCATGTTTGCATACGTGTGTGTTGTCCAATACCTGCCAATACCGATCAACATACAATACTTTAGTATTTTTACTATACCTTTGTTTGTGTGTGTGTGTGTGTGTGTGTGTGTGTGTGTGTGTGTGTATGGTTCTCTCTTCATCAAGCATCACACCCACCATTCTCTCAGCCCGCCTTTTCTGCACAAATCACAGCCCACTTCCTCCAAGTGATCCACCAATCACATCACAAATAATCAATACTAATGGTTTCATTCTTTCATGCCCAATGAGCGCCAGTTGCCTTCATAGACAACAGGCCTGTTGGAAGATCATTTGCATAGTAATAGTAACACCCAGAAACATTAGGGTTATCCTATAACCCAGGTTTTACGATATGTTCTGGGGCAGCTCATAGCCAGGGCCGATTTTACACTTCATGGGCCCTGGGGCTATTCACGGGCGCCGCCCAAATTTTTTTTAGTGTTTTTTTTTTACCTTTTTTAGCCGTATTTAAAGGAATATCTCATTTTAAATCAACATTAGGATTATACTGTTGTGATGTCATTATTCAGTATCTTCTCCTTTTCTCACTAACTTTCATGTCACCACCTGCTCTCCTGTCAGCATTCTAACTTACAAACACAAACTGTAGGTTTAGCCATCATGTTCTTTCATAAACAGCCTGATTGGAAAGAAAACATTGCCACTGAGATGTCACAACAAGCACTTTTATTATTATTATTTAGTATTTATTATTGCTGTTATTATTACAGTGCACACACACATGGTTATTCAATTATTGCACAAATCAATCAAGCAGTATTCAAGTCTGTTCGTACCTGAAATGTCTTCTTCCTGACTTTTGCCGTGGCAAAGCGTTTGACTAGAGTGGTGAAGTCCAATGTTCTAACAATGTCACTTTCCAATGACAAAAAATGACTTTTTTTTTTTTTTTTTTTTTGGGGGCCCCTTGATGTCCCGGGCCCCGGTAAGCCCGTTGGTAAAATCGGCCCTGCTCATAGCCTGTGGTGAGAATCTGAGTTTGAAACAAAGTAAAATATAGACTGTGACATGTGCTGAATCTGCTTCCTCTGCCACATTCAATTCATAGAGAAGTTTTGATTGGTTAAGATTAGAAATGGAAGATATTGATAAATCATTCAATATAGACGAGCAGTAGATCATTTTATTGCCAATTGATATTGCAACGAGCATGCCTGAACATTGTGAGTATGAAAAGAAACATGTTAATGTAGAAAATTAAAATAACATTTGTGAAGGCACACGCTCCCTAGCTTCATCTGAGTGTAAGTGATGTGTCACTGTTCGGGGTTTAAACAATATTTGCCTTTGAAAACTGTTTTATTTCTGTCACTCTTGCCAACAAAGCTGAGATTTCCCTTGCAACACATCCCAACAACTTTTTTTTAAACTCTCACCAAGCACAGTGTAAAATATGTTTGAACATTGAATTTGAGGTTTCAAGAAAAATATAAATATTTACAAATAAATATTTAACTTATAAATACAAATGTATAATTTGTATGTATTGCTTTGATTGGTTTTAATATTCTACACAGAACTGAAGACAAATCTAAAGTGAAGGATTTTGAATGAATCCTGTAGCATTACAAAAATGCTATTGTGCATTGTGATTGTGATTATTAATTTATTTTATTATTTTATTTTATTTTATTTATTTATTTGGGGGGTAACGGTTAGGTTGATCCTTTGCATAATGTAACAGAAAGAATGTGAGAACGGAACAGGGGAGAAAGAGAAAGACATCCTGCAAGATGAAGAGAGCTTCAAATAGAAATCAAGTTAAGTGAGAAAGGGGACAAAGGGGAGAAAATAATGCGCAAGACAAATCCAGAGAGAGAGAGAAACAGAGTTGCTGTGTGGATGATGGACAGCATCTGCAGTGTGTGCTGTCCATCAGGGCTTTGTCAACAGATTGGGGAGAACTACACTGAGACTGTGTGAGGATCTACTGCTCTATTAGTACACTGAATGGACCTGAGGGGAGATTGTGAGCAGTGGTTGGTTGCGTTAACCCAATATTTGCCATCTTTTACAGATTTCTTTTTTAAACAATGACCGAAAAAATCTGAAGGCTGTCATTTTAACACATCATAATGGATTATGAGAGAATTTCTATGACTGTCAAAATGACAGACAACAAGACCTGTGATTGAAAGTGATTTTTGTATTAAATTGGGGCATCTGGGTAATGTAGAGGTGAAAGCACTCGCCTACCACTGCGGGGATCCGGGTTCAATTCCCGGCAGTGGAACTTCCGGCTTGGTCAGACGTACTTATACAGAGCTGGAGGGAATAGCCTGATCCTCCCATGTGCTACGGCCTGCCGGTGAAACCCTCGCTGTCAGGTGAAAAGAAGCGGCTGGTGACTGCACATGTATTGGAGGAAGTGCTAGTCTACAACTCTCCCCAGATCGGCAGAGGCGGTGGGGCAGCGACCAGGACAGCAGCAACAATTGGGAAGAAAATGTGAGGAAAAAAAACACATAAAAAGGGGGGGTACTTCAGCTGTACTGTATATGTACAGTATGCCCACGTGAGAGCAATGAGTGAGTGCTAGTTTTTATGTCTGAGTCTGTGTGCGCACATGTGCTCAGTGTGCACAACACATCTTTGTGTCTGTGTGTGTGTGTTTGCGTGCGTGTACTATGCTTGTTATAGGTCCTCGCGTGCTGTCCATCCTGCAGAGATGTTGAGCCGCGGCTGACCTTGGCTGATGCTTTAGCAGCTAAAGCAGTCAGTTAGCTCAAGTTTAGCTAACTGATGAGCTAATGTAGCCTGCATTCCAATGCTACCATATTTGACACCCACCAGTATGTGGCTCTTTACTATTTGAAGTTATTGACTGAGTAAATGATGTGGCCACAATTTAAGATCTTTTAATGTCAATACATTAGAGAGTGTGCATTAGATGTGCACATTCATTCATTAACCTTAACCCATTGGTACCTGATGCAGCATTTGTGTGTGTATCCCTTTAAGACTGCGAACCGCGGTTCGCGGTCTTAAAGGGATACACACACAAATGAGGGATATACACGCAAATGCTGCATCAGGTATCAATGGGTTAAAACTAACCTTCACCACCACTGGAATTGTTAACCTTAAAACTAACCTTCACCACCACTGGAATTGTTATTCTACTGTAAATTCATCCAAAACCTGTAAAAATATGTATAACAATCCTACTGAAGTCTGCAAAATAATCTTCTATTGTTGTTGAGGCATCTCAAAATATAGTGAAGACACACACAGGTGGGCGCACGAGCGCACACATTACACACACACACACACACACACACACACACACACACACACACACACACACACACACACACACACACAAAGTTGTCACTCTTCTGTCCCCTCACAAACTCTGACAATGCCTTAAGGGAGCACTTAGCCCCAGAGGAGCCAGAGAAGAATGACATTACCAGAGAGAGAGAGAGAGAGAGAGAGAGAGAGAGAGATACAGAGAGAAATACGGAGAGATAGAGAAGAGAGAGAGTGGCAGAAGAAGAAATGTGAGGTGATACTGTACCATGGGTGAAAATGCTTCTATTAGAACAAATGGAAACAGGGAGAAATTCCTTTTGTTCTTAATCTTAATTTGTGTGTCACAGCGTTGCTCACTTCAATGGGCTTTATGACTTCTGCCACTTCTGAAGCTGGAATAGGAGATTAGAGAGGAAGCCCTATTATCATCTTTCAAATGGAAAGCAAAGGGAGAACATATTTTTAGGAGATTTATGTCACATGTCTTTGGAAACAATTGTTCAATTTTTGCCTTGTGCTCACAGAGCTCTCCAACTATCACTGGAACTGAGCTATTTAGTGGTTGAGTCTGCTTCCAGGAACTATGTCTTTCTTAGCTTACAACTGTGATATTCTGTATTTTTAACCCTTCTGCACTTTCTAAGCCCGCAGGCTCTTTCTTCTTGAGTATTTTCTTGATTTTCCTACCTGGGCCAAGGATCATGACCACTCACAAATTGCCAATTCTCTTATGGGAAAGGGTTTAATAGGGTTCAATGACTGCAGATGTCATGTTTGCTGTTGTTTTTGTAATCGTTTAGCTTTGGCTGACATTCTGCTGGGCAGACTTGGCAGCTGTGTGGCCACATTATGCCCTTCACAACTAAGCCTATTATCATACACATTAAGTCCAGGAAATGGCCGTTTGACTCCTCCTGTAATGATGCCCCTCAAATTGAGAATGAGGGTCAGACTCAGCGCTGTGGGAATGCTGATCAACATGATAAACAATAGTTTAAGTGGTGAGAGCTGGCGATATATTGCAGGGTGATGTCATTATGTGATGTCATTGCTGTTCTTGTGTAAAAACTTCCTATCACCACGGTATATTTTATTAACTCAGTGGGGGTGAAAGCACACACCTTTGCTCGTTCTGAGTGAATTTCATGACCCAAAGGCTCGTGAAATGTGTTGGAGTGATTTCAAAAATACTTGGTGTGCATCGATTGGAAGATAGGAACGTATACAAACCTCCCAATGCTCAAGGCAGAAATGCTACCGTATACTGTAGGCCCCACACAGACGAGGAAGAACAGATGCCACCATCACTAAGGCCATGCTCTTGTTGGGAAATTGTTTCAAAATTTACCACATGACCTGCACAGTAAAATAGCCAGTGCATGTGAGAATTGTTTCATTGGTTGGACTGTATTTGTAAAGCGCCTTGAGATAACTGTTGTTGTGATTTTGCACTATATCAATCAATCAGTCAATCAATCAATCAATCAATCAATCAATCAATCAATCAATGTATTAAGTTGTAAAGGGAGAATGTACATTGATCAACATTCAAACAAATGTAAATGTACCTGAGTTAGCCAAAAGGCTATAGTTTTCATCAGGAGTTTTTGCTGGAGTTTTTACCCTTTGCCTGGTGTTGATAGGCATCAAGCACACCGACGCTGTGTGTAAATATACGATTGGTTGATTGATTAATTGATTGATCTCAGCTGTCTGTATAGATGTGTCATGCAGCACACTACCGTGTAATGTACAGTAGTGTGCTATGTGCTGTGTCATGCTAGCAGGCCTTTGTTGAGTTTATGGCGGTTTGGCTCAATTTGCTTTGTCTTCTTCTTCAATGAACTTCTGGCCTAACCAAGCATGAGTAGGTGCTGTGGACCTGGAGATGGGATATGGGCACAAATTATGAGCTTCCAGTAGTTTGTGTGTGTGTGTGTGTGTGTGTGTGTGCGTGTGTGCGTGTGCGTGTGTGCGTGTGTGCGTGTGCGTGTGTGCGTGCTGAAATGAGAATTATAGCCCGGAAAAAGGCAGGTTACGTATTTGAATCAAAGTGTAATTTTGTGTTTCTGGTATGGTCTAATGTGTGCACGTGGATGTGTGTGTGTGTCAGGTAGTAATTAATAAAGACAGGAACCAATTGGATCTCCTGCTGTGCTGACATGCCTACAGGGGAGCTGCCAACATATTCACACACACACACACACACGACTGGAGATGAAAGATTTATTCCAACCAAT
>NC_139644.1:29286652-29349152 GCF_964638095.1 Poromitra crassiceps | reverse complement strand
ATTTTTATAATCAGTGGTCAAAGACGGCACTATTTCTTACTAGGCGTACTAATCTGTGCAAGGGGAGTGGTGTGGTTTTGGTCACGTGGACCAATCGCGTAGCCGCTTTATTCCCTTGCCGTAATAACATTAGAGCCATGGCGACCACCAGTTCAAGCAGCGAAGAGGGGAAAAAGAAACCAAAACAGCGGAAAAAAGTGCGTAAAAGCCGGGAATCAAAGGACTCCAAACGATGCTATATGCACTTTTTGTCAGTACAGAATGAGGACGTGCAGGATTTTACCCAGACAAGGTGGGACACTTACAGGTCTGTCGTCAAACAGTGGCTTTGTCTGGACGGCGATAGTAAAGTTATCGCTGAAACTTTTAAACATTGCGTGGACGTGGATTTTGACCATGTTCCCGAGGACGCTGGATTTCACGCGACGTGTTACCGTCGCTTTATTTGTAAAAGACGTTTGGGTTTGCTGAGAAACGCTGCACACAGATGGTGCAGGGGGAAGAAGAAGAAGAACCAGATGCAGCCGCAGCCTCGGACAGCATCGGCCCCGACGGAGCCACGTCTGAAACCCCCCGAAAGAAACTTCGGTCTCGGACAGGTTTGCCCGTCCGTTCTGCTGGCCCTGTCCTTCCAGCCATCTGCATCATTTGTAAAAAGGTGGACAAATATATTACTGTTGGTGGAAAACGGAAGAAGGATCAACTTTCACAAGCAGAGACAGTCTGCAGGTAAGCGACCCCCCCCTCTCTCTCTCTATCACACACACACACACACACACACACACACACACACACACACACACACACACACACACACACACACACACACACACACACACACACACCCACAGAGAGAGGGAGCATTTTCTTTTATTGCCTTGATCTCCTTGCCCCCCCCCACCTCTTTTTTCTTGTAATAACAATACAATGGATAAAAGATACAAAAACAAATGTCACCCACTTTTTTTTAATTATAAAATGTGTGATTTGACAGTAAAGCTGATTATAACTTTTTTTTGTTTTCAGGCCAGTTGCGGAAGGCTGTCAAGTCAAGTCAAGTCAAGTTTATTTATATAGCCCTAATTCACAAGCATGTCTCAGAGGGCTTCACAGAAAGTATGTCTAGCTAATTCTAGCTGACACAACAGTAACAAGAATATACAGAATAAAGACAACATTTGAACAATTGATAATATAGAAAATATAGGAATGAGGGGAGAGCAGAGGAGAGCGCAGGAGAAGGGAGAATAGCAGGGGGAATGTGAGAGAGTGATGGGGTGGGGAGGGTATAGGAGGTGGGGAAGGAGCAACAGGAAAGAGCAGGAGAGGCGAAGGGAGGGGAGGTGTGGGGGAGAAGAGAGCAGGGGGAGGGAGGAGGTGGGGAGAGAATGAGCAATATAGACGGAGGAGAGGGGGGAGGTGGGGAGAAGATAGGAATGTGGAGGAGGAGAGAAGGAGAGATGGGAGTGCAGGGGAGGGAGAGCCAGGGTAGAGAAGCAGGGGGAGCGTCCCACATCCCCAGAGAGGACAGAGAGGAGGAGAGAACAGAGAAGGAGAGGTGGGAGGGTGCAGGGGAAGGAGTGCAGGGGGAGAGGAGGAGAGAACAGAGAAGGAGAGGTGGGAGGGTGCAGGGGGAACGCGGGAGGAGGAGGCGGGGGAGGGAACAGACCTCTCCGCCCCCTCCTCCCCCCCCCCCCCGAGAGGACAGAGAGGAGGAGAGAGCAGAGAAGGAGAGGTGGGGGGGTGCAGGGGAAGGAGTGCAGGGGGAATGTGAGAGAGGGGAGAGGACAGGGAGGAGGAGAGAACAGAGAAGGAGAGGTGGGAGGGTGCAGGGGAGGGAGAGCAGGGGGAACGTGGGAAGGGGCGGCGGGGGAGGGAAGAGCATGGAAAGAGAGGGTGCGGGGGTGGGAGTGGGAAATGTGGGAGAGTGGGGAACAGGAGGGGGAAGAAGGGAAAGGAGCGGGGGAAAGAGAAAGAGAGGGGGGGGGGGAAGATCAGACAACTGACTACTCTAAGCATTAACCAGAGCTAACTGGGACATAGTATCTAGCTAGTCTACAGCCTAATCTGGCCTATCCTACTCTGCTCTAGTCTGATCTTTGCCTGAACACTATAACAGGTCAGCCTTAGGCTGTAGCTAATCTATCGCCTACCTAAACTGTTCTAAACCAACAGCCCTCGACCAGTGATGAAGAGCACCGATGCCCCCCGCCCCGGCCCCCCCCCCCCCCCCCACATAAGGCGTGGGAGAGAAGGCCGGGCCGGGACACAGCGGCGTCCCCACACCCCCAGTGAACGCAAGAAAACCTTTCCACCAAATGGATTGCCCCAGTGACTTGGCTTGGCTGAGGAGGAACCTTGTGAGGTCGTTGTGCTACAGGGGCCCAGCAATGGTCGCCTGGGTAAACCCACCCCCCACGCGACCCGCTCCCAGACCCGCCCCCAGCTAGTGACTGGGAACTGAGAGAGCAGGCCACGCGGGGGGCGGGCCCACCCAGGCAGTGGACCCAGCAGCGGACCCCCATCCGGGGACTCCCCTCCGAGACAGGCCGAGAGATGCCGGGCTAAACCATGTACAGAGTTTTCCGGCAGTGAAACTCTGTAAATGGTTTATTATGGAAATAAAATTTACAAGAGAACAGAAAATTAAAAATGTAAAAAAGAGTCCAACAGAGGGATATAAAAATGTAGTTTTTAAATTATCCTAAAATCAGGGAAGGGAGTTGAAAATGTAAAAAGTAGAGTCCAAAGGAAATAGAAAATGTAGTCTTTAAGTGTTCGTAGGTTTAGAGAATACTAGCTAAGAGGAGGGGAGGGGAGGATAAGAGTCGGAGGTGGTGATTAAGGGGAGGGGAGGATAGGAGTTGGAGGTGATGAGGCCGGGGGGGGGGGGGGGGGGTCCCCCCTTCCCTTAGGCAGGCAGGTGACCAGGATGATGAGGATAGGGGTCGGTGGTGGTGAAGAGCCCGGGGTGTCAGACAGTAGAAGGAGTAGCGGGTAGATGGCCTAGAGTGACGACAGGTGGCTAGGGCGATGACGGCCGGACCTAGGGCTGCAGCGGCGGGGGTGTACGTCAGGCCAATGAAGGACACCTGAGGGGGAGAGAGAGAAGAGAGCGGGGGAATCTGCGCAGAGGTGGAACTAACTCTATAGACAACAATAAAATTAGGTCAAAACAAAATTTATTAGGATTTATTTTTTATTTTTTAGGATGCTGAGAAGAAGGAAGACTCTAGCGTTCTTTTGCATATCAAAGACAAAGACTGTGTGTCTCTGGAAGTGCGTTACCACAGGTCCTGTTACAGAGAATACACAAGGTCCTTGTCAAAGTCTACGGCAACACATACTGCAACCACAGATGAAGTGTGAGTTATTACATTGCATTAACACTGCACATTTCAAAAGTAAGGCTTTGACCTACAACAAATACTATTTTGTCTGTCTTTAGATACAATGTTGACAGCAGACCTCTTTGCACATGTTAAGTATTTTTTTGTCTGCGTGTGTGTGTTTTCAGAAATGAACAACCCTTTGCTGCCAGCTACAAGATATTCTGCGAACGAGTCATCCGTCAAAGGATTATCGATAAACAAGAAATCCTGAAAATGAACCAACTAAGGAAGAAGTTCATAGACATCGTTAAGAAGAATGAGGATATTGATGCTTCAGACTACAGGTAACTGTGTCCTTGACAGTTCAGTAAACAAAAAAGAACCTCTTTCATACTGAAAAGTTTCCATTTTATTGATTTATTCGCTCACAAGAAAGGCTGACAGTATGTTTAAATGTATTTGTTTCTCATTGTGAAAAAAATCCCTTTATTTATACATTTGTGCTCGTCTTTTTCTATATTTTCATTTTGCAGGCAGGATAAACTGAAAAAGCGGTTGGCCCGTGATTTCCCCCAGCTGGTGTTTCACAGCCCTGCAACGCGCAACATCTCCGAACTGGTTTTTGTTGAAACATTATCAGCAGATACACTGTTAGACAGGCTACCGCATCCATCAGACACGACAACAACTGAGTCAACCGAGGTAAGCCAAGCTGAAAGTGACAATGAACACACATCTGGACAAACTACAGAGCACACAAGGACACTGTACAGTGCAGGACTGATATTGAAGAGACTTGTGAATGAAACTCCCGGGATGAAATGCCCCTGGCCTCCCACAGCAGAGGATTTGAATGTTCCATCAGATGGAGCTATTCTCTTCGATGGCATGGCAGTCATTCAAGCCATTCGTTCCAAACCGGCTACCTTTGGAGAATTGGCTGAAAACGTACTACAGTATGTGCTCAAATTAGCTCTGCAGCACAAGTGTACACGGATAGACTTTGTCATTGACCAGTATCCAAAAATTAGCATTAAGAACCTAGAGCGGTCACGTAGGGCTGGGGTCGGTACACAACGGGTGCAAATCTATGGACGGGATCAAAAGGCACCAACGCAATGGAAAAAGTTTCTATCAGATGGAACAAACAAAGCAGAACTGGCAGAATTCCTCTATGTTGCATGGCGAGATGCTGACCTCACCATTTTGGGCAGGGACCTCAGCTTGTACAGAGCACATGGAGAACTGTGTCACTGTGTTTCCGTAAAAGAGGGTTCACAAACTGTCACTGCTGTTCAAGAACTGACATGTGACCATGAGGAATATGACACTAGGGTATTTGTACATGCACAGCATGCTGCACAAGAACACCAAACTGTAGTCATCAAAAGCCCCGATACTGACGTGGCAGTGATTGCTGTAAGTCTGCAGAGAGATTTACAGTGTAGCTTGTATTTCTTCACAGGAGTAGGCAACAGAACGAGGATCATTGATGTGGCTAAGGTGTCAGCAGCTCTTGGCACCAGTGTTTGTTCTGCACTCATTGGCATCCATACCTTCACAGGTTGTGACTCGACCAGTGCCTTTCATGGCAAGGGCAAAGGGAAGACATTTTCTCTTGCTTGCCAGAAAGAAGAATACCTGACTGGGTTCACAAATATTGGCAGCAGTTTTAACCTTGACCAGTCAACTTTCAACACACTGAGCAAATATGTGTGCCACCTGTATGGCCAATCATCTGCCAAAAACGTGAACGATGCAAGGTACAAATCATTTTGTACGGCATCATCAGCTTTGCCAGAACTGTCCATTCCCCCAACAAGTGATGCTCTCCACCAACATTGCAAAAGGGCAAACTACCAAGCAGCAGTCATGAGACGTTCTCTGACTAGTAGGATGTGTGCTCCTTCACCCATTGGCAATGGATGGGGCATGGAGGATGGGGAGTTAACAGTAACATGGATGACTAGAAATCCTGCCCCTGATAGTGTGTTGCAGGTAGTCCACTGTAATTGTAAAAAAAGCAAATGTGAAACTGGAAGATGTTCATGCATGTCTGCAAAACTGTCTTGCACTGATTTATGTCACTGCCAGGACTGTGAAAATGTGTCAAAGGAAACAGAAGAAAGAGGTACATGGGATGATGACTCTGATGAAAGTGATAGGGATGAGTAACCCAACATGTTACTATGTAGGCCTACTACTTGTTTTGTTCAAGAATTATTAAATTGTTAAAGAATTGCCACACTGCCTACATCCAGTTAAATGCAATGCATAAATGCAAACAGCACAGACTACTTACACAGCCAACAGAAGGTTTTATTGTGATGCATTTGTATGCTATTTTGTATTTTCATATATTTCCTTGGCGGGGGGGGGGGGGGGTGTACAAATGACAGATGCTGTGACACTTTGTGGTACTTGGATAAATGTTTCATACCATATGTTGTAATAATTCTGACCTCTAGTACTTTAATTTTTAGTCTTGTCCATTTTTTGCATTATTCCAATTTAGGGGGCGTGGTAACATTTTGATAGATTTTCTGCCATTTTGGTCCAAGGTGCCCTGATTTTCTTTTCTACCTTTCATTACACAGTAGGTTGAGACATTTTCTATGTATGAAACATAAGCTTTTGGCACAATTTACTGTGGAGGTTTCATTGTACTGTGTGGCAAACACTTAAGTTGAAGCATATTCTTTAACAAATATGCTACATTTCATGATCTAAATTCACATATGAGTAAACTAAAGGCACCAATACTTGTTTCAGATGTTAAGTATATGCATTTTAGCATTTATGACATTTGAGAAAGATTTTGTGTTGCCAAAAACACATTTTACAAGCAAAAACAGCAGCACAAGATTTTCGTTTTTTGGTTATAAACTGTTTATACATTTCTGGCTTGTGACAAAATACTGCAGGATATTATGAGTAGAACTTTTAACCCAAAGTCCAGAAGGGTATTGTCTATGAAAAAATGCATTGAATGAGTAGTGCCCATGACATGGGAACGAAACTCATTTTCTAAGCACTTTTTCATGGGTCCCAACACGGCCTATGCACACATTTTTTAACCTGATTAAAGACTTAACATTAGGTAAGAATGGATAAAAATCAGTGGCAAAATTTGCGCCTTTATTTTGAAGGCCAAATAGCCTAATTATGGCTAATCACGGTTATTCTGGTTATTCTTTGTCTTTTTGCCGCAAAGTTATTTTGAGGGCACCGATTTTTTCGACTTTTCCCCCCATTTTCTCCCCAATTGTATTTGGCCAATTCCCCGTACTGTTCCGGTCGTTCCCCTCTGCCGATCTGGGGAGAGCCATAGACTAGCTAGCACATGCTTCCTCTGATACATGTGCAGTCGCCAGCCGCTTCTTTTCACCTGACAGCGAGGTGTTTCACCCGCAGGTCGTAGCACCTGGAGGATCAGTTTGACAATCTGTGCCCTTGGGGCATCTGGGTAGTGTAGAGGTAAAAACACTCGTCTCACTGTGGGAGACCTGGGTTCAATTCCTGGCAGCGGTACATCTGGCTTGGTCAGACGTTCCTACATACACAATTGGCCGTGTCTGCGGGTGGGAAGCAGACTGCCTTCAGGACCTGCACCCTGAAGGGGTCTGGGAAAATCATGGCTGACCCCTCCCACCCAGGACATAAAGTCTTTGAAATGCTGAGGTAACCCCTCACCTCAAGAACAGCTTGTGACATCGGCCTCATCAACAAGGCTTGAAAGCCCCCGCCAGTAAGGCCTCTACCCCCCCACCCCCCCCACCCTCCCCATATCCTCTGAGCACAGCCAGCTCCAACAACAGGCCAGAATCCCCCCACTGACATGAACCTACCCACTCCACCAGTGCCACCACCACCATCGCATTACTTTACAGTAGCTGCTGCTGGACGGCATACTTACATTAACATATATAGCTGCTTCTCTTACCAGCATATTTTTACTCTATTCTTTTACTTTATATTATTCTCTTAAGGGTAGTGCACCCTTTGCATTGTAAATTCCTATTCATCACTTGGGACCTTCTAACGTGTGTATATTGTATATATTGGACTGCGCTTTTAGATTATTTTTATTTTTTATTTTACCCAGTGTTTTCTCTTCTGACTATCAATGTGATGTATGCTGCATACTTACACTCATTCAAATTCCTCGTATATAATCAAATTACCTGCTGGGGCAATAAAAGTGATTCTCATTCTCAACATGCCCTTAGAATAATGAAAACAATGAATCACTTTGAACTTAATTAACCTGTGTCTGCTGTTTATTGAACAACAATGAATAGGGGAAAGTGCAGACTTCCATATTTTACCAGGCAGCGGCGCCGCATTGATTTTCCCAAGCCTTCTTAATAGAATTAACAGATCACACAATTAGCTTCCCACAAATACTTTTGAAAAAGCCACGCTCACTGTGGATGATTGACTATTATTCTCTCTCTCTCTTTCTCTCTCTGTCTGTGTGTGTGTGTGTGTGTGTGTGTGTGTGTGTGTGTGTGTGTGTGTGTGTGTGTGTGTGTGTGTGTGCTAGAGGCAGATGCTCCAGCATAGTAAAAAGGTCAAACAAGTAAAGAGAGAAGAGTGATAAAAGATGTTGAGAGGAAAGATGAGGAAATGAGAGGAGGATGAAGAATGACACACAGAACTCCCCAGTGAAACACAGGCCACAAAAGCCCTTTCTTATGCCGGCCTTAATAGTTGCACTTGAAACCACCAGGGTACGCTCTGAACTTCCAGGGCTTCTTCACTCAGGATGCAGAACAGACACACAGCAGCTACAGTGTAGCTCACTGCCATAACTCGCCATGATGACTCATTTGAAAGACGATCAGACAGCAGATTTAAGACAGAGAAAGAGATGGAGCGGTCCAACGCTTGTCCAAAGATCGTCTAATTGTGAGATGGATGGTATAGAGTTAATCATCTGTTGTGGAACAGTAAAGAGAGGCGCATTCGTTCAACAAAGACAACATTAAGAAAAGGGCTTGGATATTGTTGCCTCGGCTGTTGGAGCACAAATCCCGCACTTAGATTCTCTCTCTCTCTCTCTCTCATTCTGGCATTCACCTTTGTGACAGCTAGTTATAGTTCCCTAAGTGGGCCTTTCTGTGATTGCGAGGTCCTCTAGTGTTGCAGGTGTTCCACTCGGGTGACCAAACAAGTTGAGAACAGAGCAATATGAGCGAATGAGAATGAGGTGAGGAGTTGAAAGAGGGAGACGCACTCAGCTCAAATAGAATTATTAATGGGGTGAAGAGCAGTCATTTGTGATGCTAATTTGTCCGTTGGAAAAGGTGCAGGCTTCTCTCTCTTTCTATTTGTGGTTTCTCTGGATGTCCATGGTGCTGAAGCAGACCCGGATAAGTCGTGCTTCTCCTCTACCCGTTTGGCATTTCACTTGCTGTAAGGAGCTGGGAGGTAGGTGGCCAGATCACATGAGTGAATGTGACCAATCAACCTGCTGTCAAAACCTAAAGGTGCTCAAATAGTTACTTTATAATCAGTGAAGAGGTTTTTTGTTTTGTTTCAGGTATCGAGAGTCTCCGTGATGACTCATCTTCTCCCCCCACAGATTTCTTTCTCCCATTTTCTCCCCAATGGGCCTTTTTCACAGCTGCCATTTTGTGTCTAAAAGGCAGGGTAAACACAGGTGCAACAACTCACTAATTAACAACCTAATTAATGTTTTGGTGCACCTGTGTTACTTCCTGCCTTTTAGACAGAATGGCTGCTGTGAAAAAGGACTATTGTACTTGGCCAATTCCCTGTCCCGGCCGTGGCTCCAGCTCCACTCCCTCTGCCCATCTGGGGAGAGTTGTAGACTAGCACATGCTTCCTCCGATACATGTGCCAGTCACCAGCTGCTTCTTTTCACCTGACAGCGAGGAAGTTTCACCGGCAGGAAGTAGCGCATGGGAGGAACACGCTATTCCCCCCCCAGTTCCCCTCCCCAAACAAGCGCCCCAAACGACCAGAGTAGGCACTAATGCAGTGATCAGGACTCATACCCCACCGGCTTCCCTTCCCACCCGCAGACACGGCCAATTGTGTCCAGGAACATCTGTCCAAGCCGGAAGTACCGCCGCTGGGAAGTGAACCTGCTTTCACCTCTACACCCAGACGCCCCCTAGTGTTAAACATGTGAGCGATGTTTGTACTTCCCCCCCCCCCCCCCCCCCTTTCCCACCCCATAATGGCTGACAAATTGACTTTTTGAAGGGGTGTTTTCACTGGAGAGTCAGGATAGAATATATCACGAGCGGAGAGAGAGACAGATGGCTGGAGGGAGGCTGGTGAGGATGGTCTGTCATCACATCAGAGTCTCACTAGACCCAACGGATGTCAGCAATATCGTCCTGTCATCTCTCTCTCTCTCTCTCTCTCTCTGTCTCTCTGTCCCTGTGTCGGATTCAAACTAATGACTTGTGACTATACGTGCCTCTACCCACTGATCCACCAAACATCCTAGTCTCTATTTACTTCACCTTTCTCTCTTTCTCTATGCAAGTCCTTTCTCCACCTCCTTCCTTTGTCACTTGACTCTCAATTTATTTTCCTCTCTCTGTCTCCCTCTTCCTGTTTTTTTTAGCTTCCTCCTGTGTTGTTCTCTGTCTCTCGCTCACTTGCTCGCTCCCTCACACACACAAAAAGTATTGGCTTATATTTCCCATGGTGTATGCAATACATTCAGCTTCACTAGCTGCAGCAATGTACTGGAGCAAGGCACCTGCTGTGCTGAGCTGATATGAGGGATAAAGACAGACACATACACACACACACACACACACACACACACACACACACACACACACACACACACACACACACACACACACACACACACACACATCACCACCACCACCACCACCACCACCAACAACAACAACAACAACAACTTTCAAACGCTCAAATATGATTTATGATCGTCTGTCTGTAAACAGACTCTGTACATATACAAACTCATACACAGTCACGTATACACACGCACAAATACACAGACACTCTCTCACACACGCACACACACACACACATGCAAACACACAGTTGAGCTGTCTCGGGTGGAGGCACCCCGTCTGCTCTCGTTGCCTTGGTTACGGGCCAGAGGCTTGCTCCAGCTAGGTCTCTGTGTGTGTGTGTGTGTGTGTGTGTGTGTGTGTGTGTGTGTGTGTGTGTGTGGAGAGAAGTATATGGGTTCGTGCACGTGTGTGTGTCCTGCACTAATTCTGGAGCGAGCATGTAGCACATTATGTGAGAATTTCACAAGCAATAAAGCACTATCATAATCGTCAGTTATCATAATTTCCGTTGCCATTTCTTAGACTCTATAATGATTTTGCTGCCTTATATTATTGTTTCATAATTGCCCGTCTTTTCCCCTCCCTCCTTATTATGCACAATGACACATTTTTGCCATTTTCTCCTAAGGACCGGCAATCAAATATTTATACGAGGATATTGAAATTGTCTGGTTGTACTTGATGAAAATCCAAGATGGGGGATATTCAGGACTGGAGTTAGTGGACTTAAAGGGATAGTTCGGTTTGTTTGAAGTGGGGTCCTATCAGCTAGTTCGATACACTAACTTAATTAGGTACAGTGTTCTGGAGGCTGGGCGCATTGTGTAACGAGACCCGGCACTCAGAGCAGCAGCCAAACCAGCCTTTTCTCTGTAAGTACGTGGGGTTAACAACTAAAACGTAATTTTGCCACCTAAAACAACGCCCACCTAAACAAATCAATATCTGTGTACATGCACGCAGCCTCCAGAACACTGTACCTAATTAAGTTAGTGTATCGAACTAGCTGATAGGACCCCACTTCAAACAAACCGAACTATCCCTTTAAGCACACAACTAGACACAGCACACCTCAGATCTTAGTCATTTGCAACAGTGGCAGCCATTGAAACAGCTGAAGTGATGCTGCATTTCCTGCAGACTCACACAGTCATCATATGCTTATCAGTGGAGCATAATGCCTTCACAGGTTTGACACAAACAGATACAGAGGTGTTTTAATCCCTCCTGCTGGATGCTGAGCAGATTAACTTGACTCCTCTTTGCCGTGGATCTAAATTGACCACACAACTATGAGCCGGTGCATGACTTGCATTGCCCAACATAATGCTGACGTCACGTTTAGAGCGTATTTTTAGCCCAGAGACAGAGTGCTCACAGACGAGTTAAGGAGCAGCCATTAGCAGCCATATGTGGGTACTAAAGTTTATCGTTCACTCGACTCTGTGATGTACTTTAGGCTAGAAGTTTGCATCTTGGAGATTGCACCATATAGTGGATGCATTAATTCAAAGTGAGAGTAATTGTTTACTGTTGGTCCTTGTAGGGATCAAACTCATACTGTAGCCCCGGCAGTGTTGGTGGCATGCTCTCTACCTAGTGACATTTCACAGGGCCACATCTGTTTTTGGGCACCAAGTTGCCGTGACCCCGGGATTTGGAAGCATTCAGAGTGTGAGATTGCTGTTAGGTGCTCATGTGCTCTCTCTTCATCCCATCTCATGGCTTTTAGCAACACGACTGAACGCATTGGTGCACAGTTTGTCCTATAAATCATGCAACGTCCACGCACGCACACACACACGCACACACACATGCACGCACACAACACACACGGCACACACACGGTACACACACTATAGCAAGGCATCAGCATTGCTTTTCAAGTGGATGGCTTCACATTTTGCACTTTATAATAGACTGTGTGTGTTAGGACATTCTGGATTGACAATCACTTTGCACTGAGCCCAAGTTAAAGTGATAATCTCAAACATTTTCATGTAAATAAATGGCTGTTAAGTCACTATCTGATTATCTGACTGAGTTCACACATTGGTGATTGAGCCTATGGACCATTGATGGAAGCCTTTGCAATTTCAGTATTGCTGCATTTATGAACTTGGGTGTCTGTGGTGACACAGGGTAGGCCGAGCTAACACAATGAATAGACTCACTCTGTAGGTTACTGTAGGTTCCCAACAACTCTTGTGTGAAGTACGATAACATGCTACTTTTGTCTGGTCTCTGCTAGCATTACCGGTAGTTACTACAGCTGAACAAACTGACTAATGTCAACATACAACGCAGAATACAGTGCTGTTGGGATCTCACCTGCAATTACCACTCATCACCATAGGCATCACCCAAGAGAACAAAACTGAAATCTTAGAGATGATCACATTAAGTATGTTACAACATTTTCTAGGTATAACCCACGGTCTCTTATAGTGTAATTTGTCAGTTTTGTTTGAGGTATTGGAAGGCAAATCTGTGGTTCTTGGACATCTGAAACACGATTCCTGTTCCTGCATGACACACGCTTTTGAAAAAGTGTGTGTAAAAGTAATACCTGTATTTTGAGTAAGGCCTTATCTCAAAGACTGGCAACATCATTATGGAGCAAACTAGTACGGGTAAAATATGCAAAAATATAATCCCTCAGTTTTCAGATTGTGTTTAGAATGGGAGGGGCAGAACATGTGTACGGGCGCGAGAGAGCAGAAGCAAAGTTTTTCTGGAGCTGGCAAAGTGAAAGTTACATTTGCTGAGACAAGCACAGTAGCACTAAACACAACATATCCTGCAGTTTGCTCCAGGCTTTTAAGACGGTTGTTTACTTCTTCTTGTCAGTTGTCACTGCTGCACTGTGTGCTTAGCCTCCGCTCCTTTGGCTTCAGCAGAAAGGAACATTATGACCTGCCTGGCATCGCCTCCTGCCTTCACCAACTCAAGTGTTGCTGTGGGTGGAGCCTGCTAATCCATACGGATCACATGATCACATTCTGTTTTGTTCTGCGGATCCCCACAGGGATTTGCAGGTATTACAAAATGCACAGGCCAATCAGCCAATCAGCAACCTGCCTCGAAGTGACAACGTAACCGGCCAAACAGGGATGCCGCTGGCAAAACAGTATGGCGGTTCCCAAATCAACGAGCGGTAACGTTAACGTTAGTACAGACAGTAAACACATCCATAAGTGCACTTATTGCAGAAATAGACTCAATAACAACAACTAAACAAGAGCAATAGTACTGTATGGCCCAGTGGAGTTTCTCGGCGGCGTTTTCACTGTTCTTCCGAGTGGATTTGGATTTGATTTGGCGATTGGCTGAAGGAGTTGTCTATCGAGGCAAATATGACATGTCTGTGGACGGGCTGGAGGTCAGACTGATCCACAGAACCAAACAGAAAGGGAGTTCACGTGATCAGGATGGTTTTACCATGCTATAGAGACAGTCGGCATGTGTGGGAACGCCCACAAAATTGCATACGGCTGGCGCACGAGTGGGGTAAAACCGCCCATATATCTCAATGGGCTGGCTGACTCACCAAAGGAAGGTGCTGCGGCTCTAACTACAGGTTTGGGGATTCTAGAGCAGAACACAAGACGTCTGTTCAGATGTGTGTTTACTGCGGTGGTTAAATCCACAATCGTGTCTGCCTGGGCTGGGCTATCGGCTAAATTCTAACTTTGCTGAATGGATAGAACGGGGGATTTACCTCACTCTGACCACACCCCCATCCAGGCTCAGCCAGCTACCCCAGCGTCTATGACGAGACATCGCCTCAACCTATTGCTCTTGTGTTTGCACGCGCACGAGTGTGGCCATGCATATTTTTAGCCGGACCGCATCATGTTTGTCCGCAACTCCACGGCTGAACACCTCCCCAGTGGTAGCTGCATAATGATGAGATGCTGTGTGTCTGAGAGATGAAGAGATGAGGTGCAGGGAGACGTCAGCAGGCAGTCGCTCTCACACTGATAAGACAGAGGCACAGAGGGCAGCCGGAGAAATCAAGCAGTGCAGACAGACAGTCGAGCGGAAAGGAGGCCAACCGGTCAGAGGGTCAGGCAGATAGGAGAGCGACCTGCCAGCCACCCAGACAGGCAGATAGACTCATCGCCGAATTCCACAAGGGACCAGCAATAATGTACTACTGAAGTGCATGGAGGGTGGGGGGGGGGAGCAGGGTGAGTTATGAGGGGAGATCCTTGGCAGCCTGCTCACCACTTCATTATGGGGAGAGAGAGAGATAGAGCAGGGGAGAGAGAGAGACATGGAGAGATGCAAGGGCATACAGTCTCAACAAAAGTCTGATGCCAAGGACAGTCCGGGCAGATGCACTCGGCGTGGTTTGACCTCCAGGCCATCATTCAATCTGACTGACAGAGCCTTCCTCCAGCAGCTGGCCCTCTCTCCCTCCTGTCACACACAGCTGCTGACATACTGACACAAGCCCCTCTCTCCCTCCTGTCACACACAGCTGCTGACATACTGACACAAGCCTACTGACATACTTACACAAGCCAAAACTCCATTGATTGGTTTCAAGACAGAGAATCTGAACATCCATCCGGCTAGGTGGGACTGCGGGTGTCACAAAGATAAGTGTGTGTGTGACTGTGTGTGATAGGGGTCAGATTTGTTCAAGGCAACCTTTCTACCAATAAAGTCGAGTGGACGTCGACTACTATATAGGTGGTGCAGTGCCGGTATATTAAAAAAGAAAAGAAAAGAAACAAGTTGTTTAGTCGGTTGATGCCAGCAGCCCGCGACGCATGAGGACTGTACTGTCAACACAATCAATGGCGTAGGAAAAGTCTCTTGGCAAGTACTATGAACAGAGACCTACTGATCACAGTCTGATGTCTGGGGCCAAACACGTTGTTTGACTGTAGTGTCCAGGGTTATGCCATATTGTTCACATACATTTCATCATGCCGCACGCTCTAACTGCAACTCCTTTTCGCACCACACCAACTAGAAGCTGGCTAAACTGTGGATATAAACCCTGTCATATTATATATATCTTCTCTTTTAAGCATCACCTACTCCTCTGCATCCCAGCTCCTTGAGTCTGTCAGGGGATATGAGGTTGAGTTCAGTCCCGACAACTCGTAGCAAAATGTTTATTTAAACGGAAACGGTGGTGCATTCATTTAATCATGCGAGGAAACATGACTTTCAACCTGCAAACCGTTGACAAAATGATGCACACCGTTTTCATATACTGTAATTGAACACACCCCAGCTGATCCCTGTAATGTTAGTAAGCCACTCACAACAATAAAAGCACTCAAATAGCAAGAAAAATTACAATGAATGTGCGAATATATACTGTACATATACTGTATTACCAAATGAATGTAGAAAAAGTAAATATATAGAAATGAGTGAAAAAGACACAAGATGGAAGGCTGCTGCCTCGGGCAAACCATGGGATGATTTTTCGACGTCCTCCGGTAGGCGTCGATGTGTGATAGTTACGTTGATGCGTCGACTAGTTCATGCAACCCCTGGTGTGTGTCTGTTGATGTGTGTGTGTTGTGTTTAGGTGTGTGTCTGTTGATGTGTGTGTTGTGTTTAGGGAAGGCAACCCCTGGTGTGTGTGTGTTGATGTGTGTGTGTTGTGTTTAGGTGTGTGTCTGTTGATGTGTGTGTGTTGTGTTTAGGGAAGGCAACCCCTGGTGTGTGTCTGTTGATGTGTGCGTGTTGTGTTTAGGGAAGGCAACCCCTGGTGTGTGTCTGTTGATGTGTGTGTGTGTTGTGTTTAGGGAAGGCAACCCCTGGTGTGTGTCTGTTGATGTGTGCGTGTTGTGTTTAGGTGTGTGTCTGTTGATGTGTGTGTTGTGTTTAGGTGTGTGTCTGTTGATGTGTGTGTTGTGTTTAGGTGTGTGTCTGTTGATGTGTGTGTTGTGTTTAGGGAAGGAGGGTTCCAAGAGTGTGTGTGAGACCGTTTTAGTGGCAGAGGGGACATCCTTATATGCAACAGTCAGAAGCGAAGTGTCATTTTGCTTCAGTCGGAATGAAACTGATCCTGACGGGGTTCACACACACAAACCCACACGACGGGGAGCTCTGTCCAAACAGCTCATTGTCAATTACAGAGATCTCATTCAGTCATGAGTCATCATCGTGGTCTTAACACACACACACACACACACACACACACACACACACACACACACACACACACACACACTGGGCTCTATTGTCCCACTGGCCTTAAATTGGCGCTTAGCGCCAGGCGCAGCCCATATTAGTGGGCGTAGACCGGCGCAGTCATATTTTCGTGTCGCCGCTACACGCGGCCTTAAAGTCCCTGGAAACCAAAATCCACAAAAACCTTCTAACTATTAAATTTAGGGTCTTATGTGAGTAATTGTGTGCCTCAGAAAGTAGGAGGCATTAGTTTCAACCCAAACCCCCAAAATCGCCACTTTTCTACAAGGTCTGGATTTCCACTTCCTCATTGAAGAGAGCGGTGTGTGCGGTGCTAAAATGAATGATCTTATCACGTCATAAGATTTTTTGTCCGTTCTTATTAAACCTTCTGGTCATATGCCATATGCTCGCTAGAACTGCTCATGTTAGCTGTCCAGTTCTATTTATTCCAAACAAGCAGTTGTTGCATTGCTATCGTGTTACATCAGTCAGTGACAAAGAGTATATGCTGATAATTGGATATAGCGGCTACTGCAATGCGTAGCCTACTTTGCTTGCCTGACGACCAGCTGCCACTGAAAACGACAGTATACACACAGTGCAACTGTCAAAGCCTTAAAGTCCCACAACACAGCCCATGTGCTCCGATCAGAATAACCATTACTAGTTGCGACTGTACCAACTGTTTATTTTCTCCCTTTCCACTCTGCTTGTTGGTTGTAAGCTGTGAGCTGCTCACGTACCATGATGAAGCCTCATCTGCATTGTGATTTTGGATCACAGAGAATGCTCCATGTCATGTTGGCTCCTCTAAATTTGCTACCTTCAGAAAGTGCTCTGCTCTGCCTAAAAACAGCTTACAAAGTGGCCACTTTCCTACCTCGTCGGGCAGCTTGGAAAAAACTGGATTATTGCAAAGTTGCTGGGATGGTTCCTCCCTGTTGTTGAGGTTTCTAACACTATCTCTACTATCTAGACAGAATTCAGACAGATTCCCACAAATCAAAATGATTTCCTGTTGAGTTTGGGAAACTATTTCCCATGTACAGTAGTTGTTACTTAACATGTTATAAGTCACTTGTTTTAGCTGCTGTGTAGTTTACACACTGTGCATAGCACAACAGCATATAGCAAATGCTTAAAAAGCACAAATTAAGCAAGAAACAGCCAATACACTGTAGGATGTACACTGTATTCATGCTGTAACCTAAATGCCTCTACATAGAGGATGATTTGAATATTTTATATCCAGACTATTTTCCATTGCTGTAATAGAAAAGACTGGATAGATTATACAGTAGACATCATACTAGACACACACACATACACAAATGCACACGCACACTCAGACAGACTTGTGTGCCAACTCCTGATGTGTGTCTTTTTTCCGCTCGCCTTAGCCCATAAGCTTACATATTTAAGTAGTCTTCACATTATGCTAATGCTAATGCAAAGTGTGTACACACCGCAGCCAGCAGGGAATACAGCATTTTCATATGCACACAGGCACGCACAGACACACACACACACACACACACACACACACACACACACACACACACACACACACACACACACACACACACACACACACACACACACACACACACACTTTTGTGTAGACATTTGCTCACTGAAGGGGTGGGGTCAAATTGGTCACATTGGCACTACCTCTACCTTGTCCTGTAGTGGAGAGCAACACAGGTAGGAAGAGAGACAGGGAGACATTCAGAGAGAGGACTCTAAAGCCCAGTTTACACCAAAGATTCACAATGAGACGAAATCGTTGCAGGGAAATTTGCAGCGGTGTAAACTGGCCCGTCTCATCTCCACTCCAGCCGGCTGATGGCGTCACCTGCAATTCAGCTTGTCAAGTTGCAGCTGGCCTGCTTGCAAGTAGCTGCAAGCAGTTGCAAGTTGCAGCCAGTCTGAATCTTTGGTTTAAACTGGGCTTTAAAGTGAGATAGAAGAAAATTAAAGAACGAGGAGGCCAAGTGTGTGACAAAATGTGTACTGACACAGAAGGACAGGCATAGAAACAGGTAGAGACGTGTGGAAAAGAAGAGAGGGGAGATTAGAAGACATTGAAGACAGAGAGGGGACAACACTGTCCACACCTGAATGAGATAGACTTAAAGAGGAGCAATGAGAGAGGGAGAGAGGATGGCATGCCAGAGAGAGAAAGAGGAGGGGAGAGAGACAAAGGGGGGAGAGAGAGAGAGAGTGACTGAGAGAGAGGGAGACTTGTAAAGACATTACTTTTGCTTTATGGGCTTGCAGGCCTATACACTGCTCATAGGGGAGGCCATGTAGAGGCTGTATCTTTCTCCCCCAAGCTCAGCGTCAGTAAGACAACATCATCAATGTTCCACCTCCACAACAGGGGAGTGACCCATGAGATGAACATCATGGTGGACAACGCCCAGATACAGTTCCAGTCCGCCCCCACATACAGTACCTCGGTGAGAAGCTCGATAGAACACTGATGTTCAAACTACACCTGGAAGGTGCCATGGTAAAGACAACCACACTGATACACCATCTAGCCGGCACCACGTGGGGAGCCACGGCGAAGACACTGCACATTTCCACCAAAGCCCTGAATACTGAGCTGTGGTTTGGTGCTGTAGTCTTCACATCAAGAAGCTGGATGTTCTCCTCAACAGCACCCTGCAGACTGTCTCTGGATCCCTACGAGTCACTCCAGTAAACCAACTCCCCGTCCTCGTCAGACGAGAAGCAGCCACACTGGCCCTCTCTCCAAAGGCAGAGAGCAGTGAATCTGTTCCGCACAGCACCAGCTGACGCTTCCAAGGCTGCCTGCGTCAAGACAAGATGGAGGGACCAGTGGAAGTCAACAGAACCATCTAGGCTACCTCAATGACGCCATGGACATTCCTGTCCAGGACCTGCCCCAAAAGTAATAGACAACCCTTGAGGACTGGCGCCGGATGCTATGGTGTAGCAATGAAGAGCTGGCGTCTCGTGGACAGTGCTTGCTGCGAGCGCAGGGACCCGATACAGACTGTAGAGCATATAATCACCAGCTGCCCCAAACACACGTGGTTTGATCCACCTGGATGATGACACATTGGCCTGGCTCGCATCAAAGGAGCTGCAGGTCTAAAGACATACCACAGAAGAAGAGAGTGAGAGAGAGAGAGAGAGAGAGAGAGAGAGAGCGAGAGAGAGAGAGAGAGCGAGAGCGAGAGCGAGAGAGCGAGAGAGAGAGAGAGAGAGAGAGAGAGAGAGAGAGAGAGAGAGAGAGAGAGAGAGAGAGAGAGAGAGAGAGAGAGAGAGAGAGAGAGAGAGAGAGAGAGAGAGAGAGAGAGAGAGAGAGAGAGAGAGAGAGAGAGAGAGAGAGAGAGAAGTCCTCAGAGCCAGAAACAGAAACATGTGATTTGAAACTCCTTGGTTTGTGTGTGTGTGTGCCGCTCCCTCTAGCCTCTCTTTGCCTTGATGAAACATGAAGGCTTCGGAAAGAAATTCATAGGCATCAACCTCACTATTTATATTAGTCTTCAAGCATTGAAGCATAAAGCTTTAGATTAAAATGGCATATTAAGGTCATGAAAAACACAGTACATTCACTCAGGTGTGCCCTGCTAGTATTTATAGCTTCAAATGAACAATCATAAATGATGAAGCTCCAGAGCGGAGCTCCTCCCCAGAGCATCCATGTTGTCAGACCCAGTTAGCGGCTTAGCGCCCTCCCACCATGATTAAAGAGTGACACAGCTAGCCGTCCGCTAACACTGTCAGTGGGATTAGCTGGGCCGCCGTGAGTCAGCCCGCTGCCTCTGCCTCTTCCCGGGGGAGGCAGGGAGGGAGAGGTGAGGGTTCACCGTGACAAAGAGATTGACTGAGTCACTTCGATGTGTCATCGCAGATGCTGCTGATTCTGCTCGCTTTGACGGGTCGGGGGAAAGGAGTTTGAGACTGTGTTATGTGTGTGTGTAAGGGGTCTGCGAGGCTGAGCTGAGGTGGTGTGTGTGTTTTCGACTGAGAAAAAACTTCTGGAAAGTAACGATTGTTTCCGTTATCGATTCATCTGACTTTTTTTTCTTGACTAATTGATTAGTCGTTTGGTCTATAAAATTTCACAAAATGGTGAGAAATGTCTATTAGTTTCCCCCCCAATTTCCTAATTTGTTTTGTCTTCACAATAGTGATGTCAGTAAGATTTGGTTAGGTCAGAGCTATGGAATATTAAATCATCCATCTTTGCTCACTACACCTGCCTTTCTTACCCCCAGGTGTGCATAGGCTACATGAGAAGCAGATATTTATTGGTTATCGTATCGTCTGAAAAAAAATCCACATCGTCCATCCCTATCCACCTTATTTCTGGCGGCCATGATGCACCATGGGTGCTGCTTCCTTCTGCTGTCCTCTTCCCCCGTTACGTCTAGCTTGACACAACACAGCCCGTCTAATGTACCCGTCTGTAAACAGTGCAGCTGAGCTGATAAATGCCGACTTGTTCAACGAGCAACAGGTTAGTGGATGTGATAGATAACATCATTAGGCTACATTCCCAAAATGAGTGTTATTTTGTGACGAGCAAACTTTTAACGTCGGAGTTCGACAAGGAAATGCAATGCGAAGAGGCATGTGCTGCAGTCATGGGTCCTGAGTCTGGGGCCATGAGTACTATCCAGGCAGCGTCAAGCCAGCGTAAACACAGCTGCTCACGTATTTTACAGCTGGAGCCTCACAAAAATAAGGTGGATAGTTGGTGATAATTTTTTTGTCGACCGACTAATTGATTAATCAACTAATCATTGCAGCTCTACTGCAAAGACTTTTAATCTGAAGACTTAAGGCTCTGAGCTAGGAGTTCAAGTGAGCCTTGTGGAAACACCAGAAAAAGCACCGTGCACCAACTGTTCTTTGTCTCATTGCTAAGTCCCAAACAGAGTCTATGCCTCTTTATGTATTTTCTTTATCTCACACTCACTTGCTCTCTCTCTCTCTAGCTGTGTTTCCATTACAGTTTTTCGCAACTTTGACAATGTACAATTGCGACTTGTAGGCGTTTCCATTGAAGTTGAGTTTGGTCTGACGGCGCGCACACCTGAACGCAATTCCCGTTACCAGCAGCTGCCACAGTGATTACGCACGGGGATCTGCCCCATATCCCGTCCCCTGCATGCTCAACTCCAACCAATGGTCAATGCAAATCACAACATGAAGTTACAACGCATATAAACGAGCCTGATTATCAATTCAAAAGAAAATGAGTGGCAACATGTTGCTGGCTGCGGTGAATGCAGTGAGCGCGACAGACAGAGGAAAAAAGGTAGCCTAATAACTGGTCCGATTTAGAGATGGAGGGGGGAAAAGGCTGATTTGGTGCAATAATTGGAATGTCGTGTATTATAATTATAACATTGCACATAAAACCTGTGTAATGTATTACTCACAGTCACTGTATTCACTTCAGTCAGCAGCACCGCACCGGTGTGTGCTTTTCATCAGGCAGCCTGTCACCATGGACCGATTTCTGCCATTAAACATTATCTATTTTCCCCGGCTCCGCTTTTGCACAACACTCGTCGTTCTGCTAGGTAGCGTTGCTTCAAAGTTTTCCACTTGCTGCAGGGGTTTTGCCACGGCTTATCGAACCCTTTCTCCCTCATTTTCCGCTCCTTTTCCAAAGGAGAAGATGGGTCACATGACGTGCAAATGCGGAAAATGTGTTTCCATTACACTTTTGCGATAAACTGCTATATCGACACGTCTGAAAAACCACCTCATGAGAGCGCAAAACTTTTTGCGATATTTGGGAGGTTTTTCGAAATTTACGTGTTTCCATTACCCAATTTCTATTGCGATATTTAGATTTTGCGCATTTCTGAGGGTAATGGAAACACGACTTCTCTCTCTGTCTCGCTCTTTCTCTGTGAGTGCCTGTGTTCTTGGCTCTGGCTATGCTTCCTTAGAGCCCCGGGGCAGGTTTTTTAGTTGGCTATGGAACTGCTACACACACACACACACACACACACACACACACACACACGAACGATACACAGACCTGATTGATTTTGCATTGCCTGTCGACGTACAGTATAATGTGTCCCAAAGTGTTTGTGCTTGTTCTTGCTGGGAGGGCCACATTAGCCATCGTTTGCTCTGTTACGCCTAGGAATGAATGAAAGTCAGAGAGTAAAGAGAACACTTCAGCCAAAAGGGAAGGTGATGGTGATGAGAGAAGGCATTATCTTTCTACCCGTCTTTGGCCTGATATTACCTGTCCACTGTGTTGCCCCCCAGAGAGCAGCGCTGAAGTGATGGCACAGGCAGAGGAGAAGATAAGGGCCTAGTGTTTCCCCTATATGAAGCGGCAGCCATCTTTGAAATATGGCTGCTGCTATTGAATTCCAGTGTACTTTTCTTTTATTACTATAATTTTTTCTCTTTAGAAACTAAATAAGTTGAGACCATTTAGAAACTAATCAGTACTATATAGTAAAGCATACAAGTAACTTTGCACTATCAATTTTATTTACTCTCCTCACTATCTCTTACTAGACAGGACAGGATAGGGCACGCTTTGCAAGCACCACAGCTGATGCAACTTCATCCTAGAGGAAACACTGGTTGGAGAGAACTCTGTGTGTGTGTGTGTGTGTGTGTGTGTGTGTGTGTGTGTGTGTGTGTGTGCGTGCGTGCGTGCGCGTGTAAGATACACAATGAAAAAAGGGAATAAGAGAGATTTGCAAACTGCAAAGTTCAAAAATACAAAAAAAAAAGAAGCTGGTGAAAAAATAAATAAAACAACAAAGAGCGGTTGAGACTTTCCTCCAGTGGCTCAGAAAGAGAATAGAACACAGAAGTCAAAGAACATAAAGATGATGCTGGAAGCTAAACATGTGAGAGATAAAGAGCTGCAACTGTCTTTATGCCCCCCCCCCCCCCACCCCACACACACACACACACATGCACACACATTCAGATTCACTTTTACTGCCACAGCAGGTTATCAGATTACATAAAGGAATTGGCCTCGGTGTAAGTATGCAGCATAGCGGACACATCAATAGTCAGAAGACAGAAACAATACAGAAAGACAATCACACAAACAATCAAAGGTGCATTCCAATATATCATCACTCACATCTCTAACCCCCTACAGTCACAATATGTATTTTGCATGTGAATTAGCAGTTGCAATTGTATTAGCATGTGTGCATAGTGCCAACATGATGAAGTCTGTGGGACTGTAGAGAGGTGTGCATGGTGACAAGGTGACTTCCTGTGTGTGCATCGCAGGAAGAGCTGAGACGAGTAGAGGGGGGGGCACTGTGTGTGCATCGCAGGAAGAGCTGAGAGGAGTAGAGGGGGGACACTGTGTGTGCATCGCAGGAAGAGCTGAGAGGAGTAGAGGGGGGACACTGTGTGTGCATCACAGGAAGAGCTGAGAGGAGTAGAGGGGGGACACTGTGTGTGCATCACAGGAAGAGCTGAGAGGAGTAGAGGGGGGGGCACTGTGTGTGCATCGCAGGAAGAGCTGAGAGGAGTAGAGGGGGGACACTGTGTGCATCACAGGAAGAGCTGAGAGGAGTAGAGGGGGGACACTGTGTGTGCATCACAGGAAGAGCTGAGAGGAGTAGAGGGGGGACACTGTGTGCATCACAGGAAGAGCTGAGAGGAGTAGAGGGGGGACACTGTGTGCATCACAGGAAGAGCTGAGAGGAGTAGAGGGGGGACACTGTGTGTGCATCACAGGAAGAGCTGAGAGGAGTAGAGGGGGGACACTGTGTGTGCATCACAGGAAGAGCTGAGAGGAGTAGAGGGGGGACACTGTGTGCATCACAGGAAGAGCTGAGAGGAGTAGAGGGGGGACACTGTGTGCATCACAGGAAGAGCTGAGAGGAGTAGAGGGGGGACACTGTGTGCATCACAGGAAGAGCTGAGAGGAGTAGAGGGGGGACACTGTGTGTGCATCACAGGAAGAGCTGAGAGGAGTAGAGGGGGGACACTGTGTGCATCACAGGAAGAGCTGAGAGGAGTAGAGGGGGGACACTGTGTGCATCACAGGAAGAGCTGAGAGGAGTAGAGGGGGGACACTGTGTGCATCACAGGAAGAGCTGAGAGGAGTAGAGGGGGGACACTGTGTGTGCATCACAGGAAGAGCTGAGAGGAGTAGAGGGGGGACACTGTGTGTGCATCACAGGAAGAGCTGAGAGGAGTAGAGGGGGGACACTGTGTGCATCACAGGAAGAGCTGAGAGGAGTAGAGGGGGGACACTGTGTGTGCATCACAGGAAGAGCTGAGAGGAGTAGAGGGGGGACACTGTGTGCATCACAGGAAGAGCTGAGAGGAGTAGAGGGGGGACACTGTGTGCATCACAGGAAGAGCTGAGAGGAGTAGAGGGGGGGGGCACTGTGTGCATCACAGGAAGAGCTGAGAGGAGTAGAGGGGGGGACACTGTGTGTGCATCACAGGAAGAGCTGAGAGGAGTAGAGGGGGGACACTGTGTGTGCATCACAGGAAGAGCTGAGAGGAGTAGAGGGGACACTGTGTGTGCATCACAGGAAGAGCTGAGAGGAGTAGAGGAGGGGACACTGTGTGTGCATCACAGGAAGAGCTGAGAGGAGTAGAGGGGGGGACACTGTGTGTGCATCACAGGAAGAGCTGAGAGGAGTAGAGGGGGGACACTGTGTGTGCATCACAGGAAGAGCTGAGAGGAGTAGAGGGGGGGACACTGTGTGTGCATCACAGGAAGAGCTGAGAGGAGTAGAGGGGGGACACTGTGTGTGCATCACAGGAAGAGCTGAGAGGAGTAGAGGGGGGACATTGTGTGCATCACAGGAAGAGCTGAGAGGAGTAGAGGGGGGACACTGTGTGTGCATCACAGGAAGAGCTGAGAGGAGTAGAGGGGGGACACTGTGTGCATCACAGGAAGAGCTGAGAGGAGTAGAGGAGGGGGGACACTGTGTGCATCACAGGAAGAGCTGAGGGGAGTAGAGGAGGGGGACACTGTGTGTGCATCACAGGAAGAGCTGAGAGGAGTAGAGGAGGGGGGACACTGTGTGCATCACAGGAAGAGCTGAGAGGAGTAGAGGAGGGGGGACACTGTGTGCATCACAGGAAGAGCTGAGAGGAGTAGAGGAGGGGGACACTGTGTGCATCACAGGAAGAGCTGAGAGGAGTAGGGGGGGGACACTGTGTGCATCACAGGAAGAGCTGAGAGGAGTAGAGGGGGGACACTGTGTGTGCATCACAGGAAGAGCTGAGAGGAGTAGAGGGGGGACACTGTGTGTGCATCACAGGAAGAGCTGAGAGGAGTAGAGGGGGGACACTGTGTGTGCATCACAGGAAGAGCTGAGAGGAGTAGAGGGGGGACACTGTGTGTGCATCACAGGAAGAGCTGAGAGGAGTAGAGGGGGGACACTGTGTGTGCATCACAGGAAGAGCTGAGAGGAGTAGAGGAGGGGGACACTGTGTGCATCACAGGAAGAGCTGAGAGGAGTAGAGGGGGGACAGCGGGGGCCATTAGCATGCTTCACTTGCGAAAAACAAGCCTGTGGATGAACAGCTTAAGAAAAAGAAAATCCTCATTATATGGACGATGTATTTCAATTTGTTTATCTATATACATATTTATCTTGTGTTTGAGAGGATGAAAATGGCAAATATGATTAGTATTCTAGACGTTGTTTGAAGTTCATGAATTTTTATCTGGCTATAATGTAAAATAAATATCATAGAAGGTGAGTCATAATAACCTGTGTTACATCATCCCCTCTCTCCTGCTGTATGGCATCTTCCTGGGTAAAAAAAATAAAGGGTTGGCAAATGTTGATCTTTTTCCTCCTCATTTTCCTTGATGCAATAATGCACACTGCCGAGTGGCAGCTGCAGAGCCTCTAAGCTGTCGTGACGTGTCGTCTGCACGCTGTGACAGCAGTGTGACCGCCATGTGACCGCTGTGTGCTTTGTAAGACAGCACTGTCATACACAACAGTGAGTCAGTCGTACACATGCCAAGACCAACACCTGTGATGTGTCTCTATACTTGTGTCTCCTACTTTGGGGAATAAACTCATTTCATAAACATCCAGAGGTCATTATGCATGTTCTGCTTCATTCGTATGCATTTCAAGCTTAAGACACTATTGATTATATGATTCAATGTTTCTATTTCCAGACTTAAGATGGTTATGAATCACATTTGCATTAAACGATGACCTCTACTTTTGGAGAGCAATTTCTTTTCTTTTTTTTTCTTTTTTTCTTTTTCCCAAATGTGAAAATGATTTTGGAGCCAATCTCTGTGGCTGCTGGTGAGAAGACTGTCCTCATGATGGAAAACCATCATCTAATAATTCTCTAATAATTCATATTTAATGAGGTGCATTCCAAATTGAGATTTCCACCGTTTGATGCGATGTCTAATCTTTTACAAAATAACTAACAGCACAAATTGTACAACCCCAAAAATGGATATGATGTGTTTTGGAAATGAACTCTTCATCTGCAGCTTTATTGGAAACAAATATGAGTATGTGTGTCTGCATTTGTCCTCAACCGCTATGCTCCTTGACTCCAGTCCTGTTAACACGTGGTTCGAGAGGATCAGCATCATGGTGATCCTGCTCAACTGTGTGACGCTGGGCATGTACCAGCCCTGTGAGAACATCGACTGCACCAACGACCGCTGCCAGATACTGCAGGTACTGTACACTCTGTGTGTGTGTGTGTGTGTGTGTGTGTGGGGAGGAGGGGGGGCGGGGGGTTGGTACTGCGTCAACACAATGATTAACTTGGTTATGTACTGTACAGTCGGGCCTCATCAATTCCATTCAATTCAAAGACCCCATGGTAGACAAAACAATACAGAGACAAGATCAACAAGATGGAACGACAATATTACGCTACTCATTTAGATAGATACGACAAGAAAGGTTAAATACTATATTGTGAGTTGTGAAGGCAACTGGGATATTGGACATGATCTCTTCAGCACTAAGCAACTCGTCAGCACTGTTACTGTCACTGTCCCTCAGGCTATACGCTACAGTATGCTGACACAGCAGACTGTGCAGCTATAGGCCACTTCCTTCCAGGATCTGTGTTTACTCCAGCTCTCCTACCAGGGACAAATTGACACTTCTGCCTTCTTTTTTTTCTCTTAAAAAAATAAAATAAAATCTCCGCCAGGCAGAAAGCTTGGAGATCATGCCTTCAGTCATGTGTGAGTGTGTGTGTACTCTATCTGTGTCTGTGAGCAGCTAATCTCACATTCTACTGGACCAATCAACCTATATTGTTTGTGGTGATGGGCTATCCAGGGAAGGTCCTAGGCAGGCCGTATACAGTCCTGGACCCACCTGGACAACCAGTTGATGGCCACACCCCACGTCGGTTTGGGCTGAAAATGTGTATGGAGGGATGTTATGATCCGGGGAAGGTCATGGGCAGGTTGTAAAGTCCTTTCTGGCCAAGCAAAATACGCTGTTGTGTTGCTTTGTGCTTATTTAACAACGGTACATTGCTAGTGCAGCATAGAAACACATCTCATCTCATCTCTCAGTGGCGCCGCCCTTGTGAACAGATTAGACCGTTCAGAGCAGCCGTGGCACGGGCGGCTCACGCCCTGCAGCTACACTCTATTTTATTGTGCGAGCCGCCAGCGATTGTGTGAAGCCAGGCAGGAAGTAAAGTACAAGATGTGACCAGCGTGGAGCAAAACAAACTGCTTCTGGTGTGAACGGCCAGGCTCCTGCTCCAGCTGAATTTACATGCGGCGACACTTTTGGGTGCAGTGTGTTTGTGGCATCTGTGAGTTGGCTGTGCAATTACATAGGTAACGTACTTCCTCAAAACCGTTTCATTTATTCCGTGTTTTGATTCTTTGGCAGTATCACATACTACTTTCTATTGGTTTGTGATCTCATTGCTTGTGTTAGTAAGCAGTGCTGGTCTGAGATGGGGATGTGTTGCTGGCTGGTTGATTTATGATTATTGGCACCAACTGACTGAGGGCTCAGTGTGCAGCTATTATAATTCCTTGTAAGTAAATTGGTAGGCTTATTTTGAGGTGTAAAAACAAGCATAAACCCAGCACTCACAAATCAAACATCTTGTTTATTTAGGGCAAAATAATTAACACATTTCAGCTATGAGCCATCATCAGCGTGATGATGGCTTATTGCTGAAACACGTTTGTTCTCTTGTCCTAAATAAATAAGAAGACTTTTGATTTGTGAGTGCTGGTTTTATGTTTGTTCTGATCCTTGCTACAACTGTGCACCCCATAGAGAGTTAAAGACTTGGAGCTGTGCACGTTTCTGCTTTCTACCGCACCTTCATTTTCAGGTGTGCCAAGAAGGAAAATCAGATTAATTCTGCCCCAAATGCATTTGTTGTTGTCCCCCCCCCCCCTGCATAATTCTGCATGTGGGGTTTGTGCTGGATGTCTGCATTAACTCACTTCTACAGTATACAGTATAACACATGAGACTGGAAAACACATCAGATAATCCCTCACAGCCCAAATTATAGTAGGTACTAGTTCTGATACCCGTTGGAGCATGCAATCAGGTGGGTGTGTGTTGGGCAACTGCTGGATGCTGTGGGTAATGCTATCACTAATGGCTGATACCCATTGGAGCATGCAATCAGGGTATGATGCTGTCATGATATGGCACAGTCAGGTGCAGGGTATGATGCTGTCATGATATATGACACAGTCAGGTGTAGGGTATGATGCTGTCATGATACGACACAGTCAGGTGTAGGGTATGATGCTGTCATGATATGACACAGTCAGGTGTAGGGTATGATGCTGTCATGATATGACACAGTCAGGTGTAGGGTATGATGCTGTCATGAATATGACACAGTCAGGTGTAGGGTATGATGCTGTCATGATACGACACAGTCAGGTCTAGGGTATGATGCTGTCATGATATGACACAGTCAGGTGTAGGGTATGATGCTGTCATGATACGACACAGTCAGGTGTAGGGTATGATGCTGTCATGATACGACACAGTCAGGTGTAGGGTATGATGCTGTCATGATACGACACAGTCAGGTGTAGGGTATGATGCTGTCATGATACGACACAGTCAGGTGTAGGGTATGATGCTGTCATGATATGACACAGTCAGGTGTAGGGTATGATGCTGTCATGATACGACACAGTCAGGTGTAGGGTATGATGCTGTCATGATATGACACAGTCAGGTTTAGGGTATGATGCTGTCATGATACGACACAGTCAGGTGTAGGGTATGATGCTGTCATGATATGACACAGTCAGGTGTAGGGTATGATGCTGTCATGATATGACACAGTCAGGTGTAGGGTATGATGCTGTCATGAATATGACACAGTCAGGTGTAGGGTATGATGCTGTCATGATACGACACAGTCAGGTGTAGGGTATGATGCTGTCATGATATGACACAGTCAGGTGTAGGGTATGATGCTGTCATGATATGACACAGTCAGGTGTAGGGTATGATGCTGTCATGATACGACACAGTCAGGTGTAGGGTATGATGCTGTCATGATATGACACAGTCAGGTGTAGGGTATGATGCTGTCATGATACGACACAGTCAGGTGTAGGGTATGATGCTGTCATGATACGACACAGTCAGGTGTAGGGTATGATGCTGTCATGATACGACACAGTCAGGTGTAGGGTATGATGCTGTCATGATACGACACAGTCAGGTGTAGGGTATGATGCTGTCATGATACGACACAGTCAGGTGTAGGGTATGATGCTGTCATGATACGACACAGTCAGGTGTAGGGTATGATGCTGTCATGATACGACACAGTCAGGTGTAGGGTATGATGCTGTCATGATACAACACAGTCAGGTGTAGGGTATGATGTGCTTGCCAAGTGTTTTCTCTCATTCTTCCTCTCCCTTCTCTCCTTTCCTCCCTCGTCATCTGTGTTCCTCTTCCACCTCCCCCTCGTCCTACATCCCCTCTTCTCTCTCTCTCCCTCTCTAACGAGCATATTCTCTCCCCAGGTACAGTAGTGTGTGAGGGGTCCTGTTCTGCTGGTTGCTAATGGTAACAGGAGGGGATTTTGCTGACGGGGCTTAGAGAGTTAGAGTGGCCCTCAGCAGCACTGGCATGCTTCCCTGGCCTTCTGTGAAATATCCCAGTCTGAGCCTGGCTTCAGAAACACTGACAGTAACAGACACACACGTATGCCTATAGCTACAGAATGTATACACAGAGACTACACCTATCCATACACACGTGTACTGTACATACACACACAAAACACACACTGTTATAGTCATGCCATCCCACACAGCCAGCAAAGTGGTGGTTATTGCACTTGAAATGGACTTGGACGGGATGTGACGTGCTTCATAAAATGTCATAAGACCTATCAAATGTCACCTGTTGTTCACCCTTTTTAATGCCACTGCTAATGTGCTAATAACACACAGACATATTAAAACAATGATTGCGCCAGCTATTGTAGCCTGTATTATCTGTCGCACGCATGTGTGTGTTTGAGAGAGAGAGAGAGAGAGAGAGAGAGAGAGAGAGAGAGAGAGAGAGAGAGAGAGAGAGAGAGAGAGAAAGAAGTCACTAAATGAACTAAATGAACCTTTGTCATCATGATGCCTTTATACATTAATAAATCTGGTCAGGCACTCATTCCATTTGCCTCATTCCATTTGTGTGTGTGTACACACACACACATACACACACCTTTTTAAACGGTCCGCACCGCAACCACAATCCAGATGACCTACTTACCAAGTCCTCTCTGCATGCCAAATACGCACCATGACAGCTTATCGTATGAAGTAGCTATCCGTACCAGCTCCTATAGAGTACCGCAGGATGAGTCGATATTAGCAAATCGCCGCCATGCTGGTTCATAAGGGAAAAAGGTTATGTGATTTGAAAAATTTATGAGAGTGGAAAGTTGTGTTCAGCAGGATCATCTTCACAAACGAGGACCACTTTTATTATTATTATTATTATTTTTTGTACTTTTTATTTAATGCATTTCAGCCAGGCCCGAACTTTGGTCAGGTCAGGCTGGCCACTTTTATGACTTTTGAAGTTTTTGATTTTCTGAAAATCGTGTTAAAAAACACATTTACACTTCATTAGTCATAAAAATGGTCCTGCTCAGCTGAACACACATTTCCACTCCCATAAACTTCTGTTAACCACAGACCTTATTTCATGCATTGCCGAAATCCCCATTCTAAAACCCCATAGCCTTTCCCCCTTACAAACCAGCATGGCGGTTATTTCTGGGTAATCCTACAAAAACACGTCATCCCTGCGGTAGCCTACTCTATACTTCAAATCATGAAATCGCTAGACAGCCTCAACCTCTTTACAAATCGCCTTGACGATGGAACTTGATAGGATGATTGAAGAGGAAGCCGGTGATGGTGACAAGTGACTGTGATGAATCCATTTCCTGTTCACTCGGAGCAGAGTGTGACAGGGACTAGACTGATGCCGCCAACGGCAGATTACATGCGTACTGTAGCGCCGGCTGCATTATTTATCAAAACATGGTTTAAGCAGCATGTGAGACTGATCGTCTCATCTTCTCCATTGCAGGCCGCCAGCGCTCGTACGCTGGCTGTGTTACTTTGGGCTCAGGAACACACATGCTAGCTTCAAATGCATAGCAATAGAGCAATACTCACAGATATACTCATAAACACAAAACGCATAGCAATAGAGGAATACTCAGATATACTCACAAACGCATAGCAATAGAGCAAGACTCACAGATATACTCACAAACACATAGCAATAGAGGAATACTCACAGATATACTCACAAACACTTAGCAATAGAGGAATACTCACAGATATACTCACAAACACATAGCAATAGAGGAATACTCAGATATACTCACAAACACAAATGCATAGCAATAGAGGAATACTCGCAGATATACTCACAAACACATAGCAATAGAGCAATACTCACAGATATACTCACAAACACAAACACATAGCAATAGAGGAATACTCACAGATATACTCACAAACACAAACGCATAGCAATAGAGGAATACTCACAGATATACTCACAAACACAAACGCATAGCAATAGAGCAATACTCACAGATATACTCACAAACACAAACGCATAGCAATAGAGGAATACTCACAGATATACTCACAAACACAAACGCATAGCAATAGAGGAATACTCACAGATATACTCACAAATACAAACGCATAGCAATAGAGCAATACTCAGATATACTCACAAATGCATAGCAATAGAGCAATACTCACAGATATACTCACAAACGCATAGCAATAGAGGAATACTCACAGATATACTCACAAACACATAGCAATAGAGGAATACTCACAGATATACTCACAAACACAAACACATATCAATAGAGGAATACTCAGATATACTCACAATCGCATAGCAATCGAGCAATACTCACAGATATACTCACAAACGCATAGCAATAGAGGAAAACTCACAGATATACTCACAAACACATATCAATAGAGCAATACTCACAGATATACCGTACTCACAAACACATAGCAATAGAGGAATACTCACAGATATACTCACAAACACAAACGCATAGCAATAGAGGAATACTCACAGATATACTCACAAACACAAACGCATAGCAATAGAGCAATACTCACAGATATACTCATAAACACAAAACGCATAGCAATAGAGGAATACTCAGATATACTCACAAATGCATAGCAATAGAGCAAGACTCACAGATATACTCACAAACACATAGCAATAGAGGAATACTCACAGATATACTCACAAACACTTAGCAATAGAGGAATACTCACAGATATACTCACAAACACATAGCAATAGAGGAATACTCAGATATACTCACAAACACAAATGCATAGCAATAGAGGAATACTCGCAGATATACTCACAAACACATAGCAATAGAGCAATACTCACAGATATACTCACAAACACATAGCAATAGAGGAATACTCACAGATATACTCACAAACACAAACGCATAGCAATAGAGGAATACTCACAGATATACTCACAAACACAAACGCATAGCAATAGAGCAATACTCACAGATATACTCACAAACACAAACGCATAGCAATAGAGGAATACTCACAGATATACTCACAAACACAAACGCATAGCAATAGAGGAATACTCACAGATATACTCACAAATACAAACGCATAGCAATAGAGCAATACTCAGATATACTCACAAATGCATAGCAATAGAGCAATACTCACAGATATACTCACAAACGCATAGCAATAGAGGAATACTCACAGATATACTCACAAACACATAGCAATAGAGGAATACTCACAGATATACTCACAAACACAAACACATATCAATAGAGGAATACTCAGATATACTCACAAATGCATAGCAATAGAGCAAGACTCACAGATATACTCACAAACACATAGCAATAGAGGAATACTCACAGATATACTCACAAACACTTAGCAATAGAGGAATACTCACAGATATACTCACAAACACATAGCAATAGAGGAATACTCAGATATACTCACAAATGCATAGCAATAGAGGAATACTCGCAGATATACTCACAAACACATAGCAATAGAGCAATACTCACAGATATACTCACAAACACAAACACATAGCAATAGAGGAATACTCACAGATATACTCACAAACACAAACGCATAGCAATAGAGGAATACTCACAGGTATACTCACAAACACAAACGCATAGCAATAGAGCAATACTCACAGATATACTCACAAACACAAACGCATAGCAATAGAGGAATACTCACAGATATACTCACAAACACAAACGCATAGCAATAGAGGAATACTCACAGATATACTCACAAATACAAACGCATAGCAATAGAGCAATACTCAGATATACTCACAAATGCATAGCAATAGAGCAATACTCACAGATATACTCACAAACGCATAGCAATAGAGGAATACTCACAGATATACTCACAAACACATAGCAATAGAGGAATACTCACAGATATACTCACAAACACAAACACATATCAATAGAGGAATACTCAGATATACTCACAATCGCATAGCAATCAAGCAGTACTCACAGATATACTCACAAACGCATAGCAATAGAGGAAAACTCACAGATATACTCACAAACACATAGCAATAGAGGAATACTCACAGATATACTCACAAACACAAACACATAGCAATAGAGGAATACTCAGATATACTCACAAACACATAGCAATAGAGGAATACTCACAGATGTACTCACAAACACATAGAAATAGAGGAATACTCACAGATGTACTCACAAACACAAACACATAGCAATATAGCAATACTCACAGATATACTCACAAACATGTTCATGCTCATAGGAGCACACAGATAAACACATAACAATAGAGGAATACTCAGATATACTCACAAACACGTTAATCCTCATAGGAGAACACAGATAAACACATAGCAATAGAGGAATACTCACAGATATACTCACAAACACGTTAATCCTCATAGGAGAACACAGATAAACACATAGCAATAGAGGAATACTCACAGGTATACTCACAAACACGTTCATGCTCATAGGAGAACACAGATAAACGGAATTGTATGGTTCAAGCACAAGCTCTCATGCACTCAGACATATACACACACCGAGGGGGGAGTCCCGGCTCGGACAGATGAAGCCAACGTTGAAGTGCCAAAAACTGCAGCTCCTCGAATGGCCACTTGAGGCTGGCTGCAAAAGGGAGTCATTCCCCATTCACCCCCATGTTAAAATACCCAACTTTACTGCAGAAATAAACCTGTTTAGAGCCTTGTTCAAAAAACGGTTTTGGTCTATACATATGTAGCTAATTTCACATTTCATGACAACTACATGGGGAGAGATTTTATATAACCCACTCAGCAGAGATAACCCACTCAGCAGAGATACATGCTGTATCTGTTTATTTGCCAGTGGGTTCTTCTCAACTTTAAAAACACAGGACTCCATTCAAAGTATGGCTGCAGTGAAGCCAAGGGAAATCAGTTTTGTTGGAAAGTTTTTGAACTGCTGTCTCTGTTGGATTGGATTGGGCTGATATGGGTCAGTTAGCTGCCTGATTCTCTTCCATCTTCTGCTCCTGCCTTGCCTGAGCTGCCACTGACCCCTGCCTGCTGCTGATCCAGCTCAAATAAACACCACACAAAGTCCCACTTCAGTACTGGAGTAGTTTAGTGATTGAAATGGCATTTGAGCATTTATAACTAAGTAAATTAAATTCTAATTCTCAATAATTTGTGCACCAACCACACCAAGTCAAAGTCCTTGTACTGTACAGTATGTGCAAACATACCATGGGCAAATCAAATCATTCTAATTCTAATCTAAAACGGAGAGGTGTGGTTCTCATCACTGATTGGGCATGTGTCCCCCACCCGCCCTTACGTCCTCGTGTGTGTGTGTGTGTGTGTGTGTGTGTGTGTGTGTGTGTGTGTGTGTGTGTGTGTGTGTGTGTGTGCGTGCGTGCGTGCGTGCGTGCGTGCAATGGTTGGAGGACAATTTGGGGGGGGGAAAGGTATGCCAAAATACTAATGATGACAGATGGTTTATTAGCAAGCAGTCGTAGCTTCTCTTGTCTTTTTCTGAATTTCAAGGCCTTAAAGGCCACGTGTCAAGAGGCAGCTTGAGTTCTGTGTAGCAGGAATATCTAACAAGGCAGCAAACACAGTCATACGGCTCTTAATGTTAATATTCCTCTAATCTGGCGACAAAGTGAGCTTTAGCTAGGCAACATCTGAACATCATAATGCAAACAGCATGGGCTCATCTCTCTCTCTCTCTCTCTCTCTGTCTCTTCTATTTCCCTTCAATCTTTGTCTTCTCTGAGGTTTGTTTTCAATCTCCCTCATACTTCACTTTCATCTTTTGAAGTGTGGGTCGATTCACATCGAGCACCATATTTGTCTGGTATTCGAGGCAATGCACGGACGCTCGCGAGCGCACACACACACACACACACACACACACACACACACACACACACACACACTCTTTCCTTTAGTTCTCTAGCAGCCATTGAAATTACAATATTAATAACAGGCTAATAACAGCTATGGCAATTCCTTTTAAGAAACCATTAAAGTTTTATGATTTTGCACTTTAACTGTCCTTGGCTGAAGACATTTCTATCAGTGCTTTCATAGGCACAACTAGTACACACGCACGCACGCGCACACACACACACACACACACACACACACACACACAGGAAAAGAGCTTTGAACACGTCATTTTTTTCACTCTATCAATGTGCCATTAGCTCATTATCAGTCCTGTTAGAAAGCGGGTGTGAATGGGAGGCAGTTGATTTAATAGCGTACTTCTTGTGAGCTTTGGGAAGGCCGTGCTTTAGAGTTGACCCTGCGACTCGAGCCAGCTGGATTCACGCAAGATCATGAGATCACGATCACACAACAAATCTATCTTGCCACGCTCCAAATCTATTGGTTTGAATATGAACCACCAGTGGTTCACACCAATCAGCATCCAGAGGCAGTTAAGGGCGGGATTTAGGTGTGACGACAGTGAGAAGCGACCTAGACCGATGTTTTATCCAACTCCCTACTAGTGGTGCCTGCCTCTTTTAAACAGCATGTTCCCAGATGCTTATGTCCCAATCAGAATTATTTTATTCGGCCATAGTATGTTTGCACATACAAGGGAATATAGCAGGTATACAAGATAGGGACAGATAGAGTATTAACAGCTAAGTGTGGTAGAGTACAATGTTAACAAGGCAAAGTGACAGGTACAGTACAACCAAGTTGGCAAAAGTACAGTTATGAAAATAATTTAACAAAATATATACACGATACAGCAGAAATAGCAGAGTATTAAGTAAGGGATAATCAACTCCTAGGTGTGCGTTAAGTAATCGTTAATGCACGACGAGGTGTCCATTATCAGAAATTATTGGACGACGTGGAGGCGTGAACTGTCCGAGGCGAAGCCGAGGATGGTTGCCTCAGCATGGTTGCCTCTGCGAAGCATGGGCTCAACCAGACCATGGAGGTTATATTCACAGGTTATATGCATGAGTTGCATTGGATTGCACATATTAACTGCATAGGCAGGTGGAACATCAGTGCAGGAGCACAGTGCAGTGTTTCCGTGTGTGTGTGTGTGTGTGTGTGTGTGTGTGTGTGTGGGGTGTGGTGTGGTGTGGGTGTGCGCGCGCGGGGGGGAGTTTGGGGGTCTCAGAGTCAGTGGGGGGCGGGGGGCTTGTTTCTGAGCCTCACAGCCATGGGGTAGAAACTGTTCAGGTGGGGTGAGGTTCTGGCCCTGATAGACCAGAACCTTTTGCTGAATGGAAGTGTTTGAAAGAGATGGTGAGCAGGATTGGAAGGGTCAGCGATGATCTTTCCTGCCCGCTTGCTGCTCCTGGAGTGCTACAGGTCCCAGAGAGAAAACAAATCATCTGGCAGCGTCACTATCACACCAAAAATGTGTCCAAACTGCCTTTGCCAGGTGGAAAATTGAAGGTTACATGTTTTCCGATGTTGTTTGGGCAGACGCAAGCAAATCACTATAGAGCTCAACAGTCATGTGACTTCAGTCACTTCTGGGGCAAGAAACAGTCACATGACTGTTGAGCTCTATTACAGTAGATCTGTTCATCCTCTTCCTGAAGAGCAGCTGTCATCAGCCATTTTTTATGTGTGTATTTTTTAAGCAGCAACCAGCCCTCGACACAGATGATGTGTGTCTAGTTGACTGGGGAACTGAGTTGGAAAAAAGAAAGGTCAGAGGGATCTTGGAGAACAGCTTGAGCCAGTTCAGTTCACAAACATGCAATCTGCAAAAAACAGGAATACATGATGCATGGCTAATGTGTTTGTCTCTTTCTCTCTCTCTATGTCTCTGTGTGTGTGTGTGTCTCTCTCTCTCTCTCTCTCTCTCTCTCTCTCGTGTGTTTGCCAGCTCTTTGATGCATTCATCTACATCTTCTTTGCGTTGGAGATGGTGGTGAAGATGGTGGCTCTGGGGATCTTCGGCCGTCGCTGTTACCTGGGAGACACCTGGAATAGGCTGGACTTCTTCATCGTCATGGCTGGGTAAGCTCAACGTCAACGTTAACTATCCTTCTACTAAAGTCTACCTGTCACAATCTTGACTGAGGATTGAGATTGAAGCAGAACTCTACAGGAAAACGAATTCAGAGGCCTTAACTTTATCCCCATCTTAAAATATTCACTCTACAAGTAATGTCTGTAGTGAGGGGTTAGCAAGAATGGAATTTGCCTCTGATTGCTGGCGGGAAAAAAACAATGCCCGTCCTAATTAACATGCTTCAGTAAAGTTGATGTGATCGAGGGTGCGCGCACACTAGAGATGCGCAGATGAGCTTTTATGCCATCCTAATCCGCGTGTATGCATGAACCGTCCGCCCGCCATAAATCCGCACAAATTATTTCATACTATTTATAGATCCGCGCCGGCCATTCACCCGACATTTCACAACGCTATAAAAGAATCAGTGGCGCTGGAAGTACTTTTAGGTAGGGGGTGCTGCAAGGCCGTAGCCACCGATTCAACATTGGGGGGGACGGCTGCCGCCAGAATTTTTTTGACCACTTTGTCGCCAGATTAGAGAAATATTAACATTAAGATTAAACTGTTGTGTCATTATTCAGTCACCTTTTCTCACTCACCTCCATGTCACCACTTGCTCCCACTGCTGTGTTGGAATCCTCATTCTCTCTCCCACCCTTTTTGGACTTTTAGCCATATTTAGAGGAATATTTCATTTTAAATTAACATTAGGATTATACTGTTGTGATGTCATTATTCAGTGTCTTCTCCTCTTCTCTGCAGCATTACTCAATTTACCCTCAGGAATCAGGGACAGCGATAGCCTACCTGCTATTCCTCCCATATATCCAGGGCCGGAGTACCATGGGCCCCCGGGGCTATTCATTTTCTAAGCTATTCATTTAGCCTTTTAGTCATAAAGATTATATCTTCCAGACTAAAATGTTATAACAGAAGTGGAGTATTGGCCAGAATTACATGAACATTTGGACACTTATTCAGCGGGTATTTTGCATGTTGCGTTCAGGTGCACTGTAAAAAAAAAAAAAAATTTTTTTTACACCAAATGCCACCAGGGGGTGCTGCAGCACCCACCGCACCCAGCTTCCCGCGCCCTTGAAAAGGCTCGAACTTACGGTTTCTGCTGCCGTTGGTGCGATCGCTGCAGTCCAAGACTCCAAGTAAACTTCCATGCTGTATTATGTCCAGTCCACCACTTGCCCTCATGTAGTTTACTCGGCTAACGCTATAGCTTTAAGTTTAGTTGACTGGATTGCCTCATTGTATGGGAAAATACGAACGCGTCTTCTCTTCAAACACGTCTTCAGCGGAGACTCCTTTTTGATTGATTGACATCATTGACCATATATGGACGAAAAGTGGAGCCTAGCGACCTAGCACATGGCTATTGTTTTGTTTACAGCCATGGGTCCTTTGGGGGCTCTACAATAGGCGACTAAGAATGTGCCTGACGAAAAATGTAGCTTAAAATACGTTTAAAATACGATTCGTTTCAACCGCCCGCAACCCATCCGCTATTAATCAGAATGTTTATTTTTATGATCCGGCCCGCCCGCGGGGCGGGATATCCGCGGTCAGCGCGGTTATAACTGCGGCCCGCGCATCACTAGCACACACACACACACACACACACACACACACACACACACACACACACACACACACACACACACACACACACACACAGGCTAACACTCATGGGTGAATTATGCTGGATGTATTTCAGTCAGGGGAGACTCATTCTTTAATGAACAATAATTTATTCACACTTGGCACAATGAGTATGAGTCTATGAGAATGTGAAAAGGATTTGATGGTGGTGACACACTGGTGGTGGTGGTGGGGATGATGAAGAGAACGCGGAGATCTGGATGGATGCGAAAAGGAGCGGGCTCCTAGAAAACTCAGACCTCGTGGAAGTGATGAACTTGAAGTGAATGCGGTGGAGGAGGGTGGCTATGATTCACACTGACATGACAGCAGACAGCACGAGAGATGAGAGCTTTTAAAGTTGACAGCTAAGGCGTGCTTGGCTCTGATTGGTTTAACAAAAACGCAGGCGCCCATAATCGGCTCATACGAGCAGGAGAGCGGGGAAGAGAGAGGGAGGAATGGATGGATGGATGAGTATTGAGTAACATAGTAAATAGTCTTCCTGGTTGAATTTAGGCTAAGCTTCATGGTAAAATAGCAGAGAAAGAAACCGACTTACCAGGGATGGTAGAGGGACATTCATCTTCATTTGAGCTGAGTCAGTTTATCCCTAGTGGATGGTTGCACATTTGTGTGTGTGTGTGTGTGTGTGTGTGTGTGTGTGTGTGTGTGCGTGCGTGCGTGTGTGTGCGTGCGTGTGTGTGCGTGCGCGCGTGCATGCCTGCGTGTGTGTGTGCGCGCGCATGCACACACGTGTGCACATGCGTGTGTGTGGCACAGTATGAGATTACAGTCTGCCAGCTTATGCCTTTTGAGTTTGTTGTGTGTGTTTCTGTGTGTGTGTGTGTTTCTGTGTGTGTACAGTATGTGCACGTGTGAGGACGCCTCTTGGTTTCCTCTTGGCAGAAGATTAGCGTCGAGGCTAATTGCAGAGGGCAGTGCCAGCCCTGCCAGGCCAAATCACAGCCGACAGTCTGCTATGAGCTCCATGTCTGTTACCCCAGGGCACTAGCACCTCTCTCTCTCTCTCTCTCTCTTCTCTCTCTCTCTCTCTCTCTCTCTCTCTCTCTCTTCCAAGCATAGATGAAGAATGCAAGAGGCCCCTGGGCACAAACTCTTGGAAGCCCCCCCCCCCCCCCCCCCTACTAATTGGCCATCCCCATGCTCAATCATGTCTCAATTACTCACCAGCAATTTTTGGGTTGATGCCATTTGTTACACAGATTTGGTAGAAGATTTAAAAAAAATACCACTTGAGAATTGATGGGGGGGGGAATGAAAAATGAATTTAAAATCCCTCCAAAATACCACATTAAGACACCAAGACATTGAGGAACACCACAGAAGAACTTATGCTGGCATTTGGTATCAAAAACTTGCGACATTTGGAGATTTCTGTAAGATTAGTATTTTTCGGCAATTGGGTGGTGAGCACTTCTGTTCTGGAAATTGCTCAGAAACCCCATTACTCTCAATCTACCTAGGAAAGCCAGACATCCCCTCAATGCCCCAGGTGTCTAGTTTGTGGCTGTAAAGTTCCATGATGCTGTGATTATCCTAGAGGTCACAATAGGTTGTTTTATAGAGAGGGCACGTTTACAAAAATGGTCTCACTACAATAAAGTGGCTGCTATGGGCACTAACATCATCACACATCAATATAATTGGCTGTATTGATCCACAAGAGTCTCAGCTCTCCAGACATAACAGTCATATATGCAATTACAAACTGTTGAGGGACCCCAGTATGCAGAAATATTCAAATAGAATAGGCGAAAATAATGCATTTATACTGCAAAAAAGGCATGGTTTTCGCCAAAGCCTGCATGGGATTAGCATAAAGTGGACATGTCTGTATAAAGGGGAGACTCGTGAGTACCCATACCACCCTTTCCCTTTTACCCTTTCAGATGATTTTGAGGTGAGAGGTCACGGGAGCCCTTTGAAAATGGCTGTGTCAGTTTTTCCCTCACCAAAATTTAGCCTAAATCTGGAGCATTATTAGCCCCCTTCCCGACAAGCCATCATGGATGCCTCAGGTCTTCTAACTTCAAGATATCAGCATCTACACTCTAGCTTTAAAAATGAGCACAGCCTCTGAAAGACAGCAATGTCTGCCGTGAATCCAGACAGGATGATACCACAGTTGGTGGGGTTTTGGAGGCCCCTAGAGGCCACTGCGGTCAACTGAGCCGTCGTTTGCGAAACCACAGTCAAGCCAGCCTCCACTTGGTTTTTGATGCGCGTCTATTCGTGCTGTAACGGTACTGCTGCTTCACCGGTGTTCGGAGCGGGCTAAAAAGAACGCCAAGTGGCGGCTGGCTTGACTGTGGTTTCGCAAACGACGGCTCAGTTGACCCCAGTTAGAGGCCGGAGGCCCCGGCCACCAGGGTTAATCTGTGCCTGCCAACTTCCTTCCTCTGTCTCTTTGTTCTCCTGCATGGACGAACATCTCCTCCTGTCACCCCCCTACAGACCCTCATGCACACCAGACAGCCTCTAAAGGGGGGCTCCACCTTCTGCCCCATGGCCCTGCCACACCTATAGAGCCTCCTACAGTGTGTTAATACTTTATATACTTTATTTTGAAATTCACTCAGCTGAGCCATACATTTCCTAGCCTTTCTGACATCTGCAGAGGTAATGTAAGAGAGAGAAAGCGTGTGTGCTTGTGTGTCTCCCCTCAGCATCTTGATCTGGGGATGAGACATGGCTCTCTCTCAAAAGGTCAGTCTCTCCTTCCATATCTATTTTAATGAAGGTCTAGGATGGCTGAAAGCACCCTGTTGTACCAGGCAAGTAAACCACATGATAAAGGACTAGAGCCTACTTCCTCACGCAGCACGCTGAACTAGAGTTGTGTCTTTTTCTTTTTTGCCTGCGCCATTAAAAGTCAGTGAATTCAACAACAGATCACAATCTTCATTAAACAGTATTCCCAAAAGATCCTGAAAGAGTTTTGCTGTAAATAGTGTTGTCCAATTATACTCTTGACATGTCTATATTTTGAAAAACATCAATGAGCTTAGCAGTTTTTAATTGGTCGTTTTCAGATATCATTATAAGACTTTCTTCCAGCAGTTTTTCCACAGTCTACCGGTGCACTTAGATCGTGATTTCTCATCATTTTACATCAGGAGAAGGACATTATGTTTGGAATTTGGAAAACCGTACTGAACATCTACAGTGCAAACGCATCAACTTACAGCTCTGTGTCTAGAGTCAAGACCACACTTTCTTTCATTCAAGCAGAACTCCCACCATACCAGCGATACATTTCCCTTCCTTGTCTCCCTTGTTTAAGGGCCTCTGAACTCCATGTCTATGCTGGCGTTGCCTTGGAGCTCGAAGTCTCATAGCCGAATACACACACACACGCGTGCACACACACACACACACACACACACACACACACACACACACACACAAAAGCATGAATGAGATAAAGGAGTGTGAGCCAAAAAAGGAATGTGAAACAGAGAGAACAATCAGAGAGAAGAGGCTTGCGGCGTCTGCTAATTACCCTCCCAAACACAGAGGCCGATTGATGTGTACAGGAAGACACACTTCTACACAGATCGCACAGTACACACGCACACACACACACACACACACACACACACACACACACACACACACACACATAGACACACATACAACACACACACACACACACACACACACAACACAACAGGTCCAGAGCCACACGCAGGCACCCAGACCTCTGATCTTATGTCCTTTGTTGCACGGTTGTATCTGGTACATGCTGCCCTCTCTGTCCTCCAGCGTGGTGGCTCTGACATGCTTGTGCCTTCGACTGTGAAAACACGTGAATGTGGGGAAATTCACTGAGAAAGCAGCACCTAGGTTTGTCCATGGATATGTGGTAGTGTTGCATGGCACCGATACTAGAAAGCTATTGCAATACCCTGCCGTTAAAAACGATACTATACCAAATGAAATTGGTACCGGTACTTTAAGAATGACAGCGTGTCCAGCTTGTGGCTGTGAACCATAACGTTAGTTGGGATGGCTCTGGTGCTGTGCATAGCCTGGCTTGTGCTGTACAGTAGCTGCAAACAAGCATTTTACTAAGTGTCCGACTCCAGACCAACTCTTGCATGGGATACTTGAACATTTGCTTATTGGGGAGGCGTATAGCCTACTCAAGGTTATTAGCCTCTGTGGCTTATAGCCTACTCAAGGTTATTAGCCTCTGTGGCTTATAGCCTACTCAAGGTCATTAGCCTCTGTGGCTTATAGCCTACTCAAGGTCATTAGCCTCTTGGGCTTATAGCCTACTCAAGGTCATTAGCCTCTGTGGCTTATAGCCTACTCAAGGTCATTAGCCTCTGTGGCTTATAGCCTACTCAAGGTCATTAGCCTCTGTGGCTTATAGTCTACTCAAGGTCATTAGCCTCTGTGGCTTATAGCCTACTCAAGGTTATTAGCCTCTGTGGCTTATAGCCTACTCAAGGTTATTAGCCTCTGTAGCTTATAGCCTACTCAAGGTCATTAGCCTCTGGGGCTTATAGCCTACTCAAGGTCATTAGCCTCTGGGGCTTATAGCCTACTCAATGTCATTAGCCTCTGGGGCTTATAGTCTACTCAAGGACATTAGCCTCTGTGGCTCATAGCCTACTCAAGGTTATTAGCCTCTGTGGCTTATAGCCTACTCAAGGTTATTAGCCTCTGTGGCTTATAGCATACTCATGGTTATTAGCCTCTGTGGCTTATAGCCTACTCAAGGTCATTAGCCTCTGGGGCTTATATCCTACTCAAGGTCATTAGCCTCTGGAGCTTAAAGCCTACTCAAGGTCATTAGCCTCTGGGGCGTATAGCCTACTCAAGGTCATTAGCCTCTGTGGCTTATAGCCTACTCAAGGTCATTAGCCTCTGGGGCTTATAGCCTACTCAAGGACATTAGCCTCTGGGGCTTATAGCCTACTCAAGGACATTAGCCTCTGGGGCTTATAGCCTACTCAAGGACATTAGCCTCTGGGGCTTATAGCCTACTCAAGGTCATTAGCCTCTGGGGCCCTGGCTGCAGATATGGCGTGTGGAACATCTTTGCCGGGCAGGAAGGCGGCGTCTCTCCCCAGACAGGTCCAATGATCATAAACCGCATAATCCTCTGACGTTGTCTGTGTTTTTGCATTTTCATGTCCTAAAGTAGCTAGTAACTAGCCCATTTAAACTCCACTAATTGGAATTGAGTTACTAACTTTTCACTAACTAATTAGTGAGATTACTATAGTTGCTGCAAAAAGTAGTTCAGTAGTTACTCCCAACACTGTTCCCGACAAGCTACTGTAGCATGACATGGTTGTCTATTGCCACAATGACACCCGCTAATTCGTCCAGAGTGGATTAATAAAATAGCTGTAAATGGTAATGTAAGTGGATAGTAACTAACGTTAGCGTGAACGAGGAGCTATAAATATGGGGCCTAGTTACCCCGCTAGCCGGGGGCGCTTGAGCGAGAAGCGCCCGGCTAGCGGGGTAAGGGGCCTGGGTGGGCTGATGTGAGCTAACGAACGCTAGACCAACCGAACCGGGACAACTGCAGGCAAACAATATGTTCCATAAGCACAGCATTAGGCATATTTACAAGTTACATTATCCAGACAAGACGAAACGTTGGCGGAGCTTCTGGGTGATCATGATAAACCCATTAGCTAGCTGTAGCCGCAAGCCAAACCTTATTTAGGCAGCAACGAGTCCATCAACCAAAAACACAGCCCGACTCTAATTTCCCCCCGACATCGGTCACATTGATAACGTTAGTTACTAACCACTTTGCCGCAGCCAAAACACGACCAAATATGCCACAATGACACCCGCTAATTCGTCAGAGTGGATTAATGAAATAGCTGTAAATACATTAGCGTTGGCTTGTGTGGGCTGTGATCTATAATTAACTAGATAACGTTAGCTTACTTGCTAACACGGCTAGCTAATATAGAGCATATACCACCCAGAAGCTCCGCTAACATAACATAACCGTCTTGTGTGGATAATGGAACAGTTGTAAATATGCCTAACGTTACTACCATCGTGCTTATGGAACATTGTTTGACTGCTGTAACAGATAAAGTGTTCAGAAATGCCCAGGTTTGAGGCTTGGGACTGGGAGTGAGTGAATGGGAAGGGCTGTGCTGTAGCCTGGAACGGCTATCAGCTAGCTCAAGGTAACGTCTCTACTCCCCGCAGCCATCGCAAGCCAAAACACGACCAAACATGTCACCGTAACATCCAGTAATTCGTCCATAATCCTTCCCGGCCGTCTCGAGGCTGATAAGACCGATAAATTATCCAGGATGTTGTTTGAAAGTGAGTTGTCCGTTAAACACTAACAACCCATCTCAGAATGCGCTGGATGGGATGTAGCCATTAGCTCTGTAGCTGTTGTTGTAGTAGTCTAGCGCAAATGTAAGGAGCCATATGATTGGCTGAAAGCAAACACACCTGATTGGCTGATGAATCTGTCAATCAGAATCACATTTGATTGACAGCTTTATCAGCCAATGGTGACATTCGTTGACCTGCACGTCAGGGGAGTCTCAAAATTCACGACAGGACAGAGGTTCACAAATGAGAAGCAGTTTGTAAATGCACATTGAGCAATTCGCATGATCTGTGAATTTATATTACAAGTGTGCTTCAAAATAACATTTGTGAAGCAGAGTGTGTGCATTTCCGAATTTATATTACAAGTTTGCATAAAAATTATATTTGTGAAGCAGAGCGTGTGCATTTCCGAATTTATATTACAAGTTTGCATAAAAATTACATTTGTGAACCAGAGCATGTGCATTTGTGAAACAGATTGTGTGCATTAGTGAGTCCGAAATACAACAGCGAACCAGAGAATGTGCATTTGTAAAACAGATCGTGTGCATTAGTGAGTCCGAAATACAACTTCGAAACAAAGCATGTGCATTCGTGAAAAACCCTGCGAGAGTTCAATAGATATGAGACTATACTGACCCCATACCTCTGGGCTGCAGTGTGTTGTTTTGTAAAGGCAGAAGAAGAGCTGGAGTTATGCTGTAGCTAGTCTCATCATGGAGCGAGCGAATTGCAGCTGAAGCACATGGCTAATTAATATGGAGGTTAACATCCATAGCCATGTGCTTCAGCTGCGCTCACCCTGTACTTTGCTAACTTAGCATCAATGCTAGCGGGACTTACCCAGCTATCGTCATTGCCTGCTTACTGCTGCTTGCTGGTAATGTTAATCCTATGTCAGAAAAAGTCTCCAGATTTGTCGCTAATGTTAGTCTCTTCTGAGAAAGATTGTCTCCAGGAGGGTCTGAAAAGTTGTCTCGAGTTGGATGGAGCCAAGTATTGTGAGGCAGCCAGTGTTGTGACTGTGAGCGTCCAAGCTAACACAGCAGCGGAGAGAAGCTGACTGACTGGACCGTGAGGACAGCCGAGGATTATTATTACATTTTTTATATTCTTTTAATATTTTATATTATATATATGTATACGATGTAACCGGTAACACCGACAGACCACACGTGGGGTGTGGTCTGTCAGTTTTGTCTCAGTCTTGCACCATCAAAACAATCCTCCAGTGTTTGTGTCCACAGGCTCACTAACAGCCTCCAAACTCCCTTCAGCCTGTTTAGCCCTGTGCCCTGTGCCCTGTGCGCAGCCTCTCAGCAGCCAATCTAACAGAGCTACCAATGCTGTTGTTTTAATACCACTGCTCTCCCCAGCTGCACAGGCCTGGTCCCAAAACAACTGTTTCCCTCCTCTCTGTGGTGTGACATTTTCAGCCTGGCATTTCTACACCTCAAACTCCCAGGAAGAGAAGAGAAATTGGGTTGGGACGTGCCTGTTTACAGGGTCACTGAAATGAATTCTTTCTCATGTGGGACTCATGAGCTTCTTACTGTGGTGCCATGAGGCCAGTAACCATTCCACCTGAAAGTGTGATCTGGCAACAACCATAAGCCTGCCAATGTTCATATTCATATACTGTGGGTCCAAATATCTAGGAATTTGAGAAAAAGAAAAACAAGGGGGAAAGGAATAATACTGTAATGAGTTTTTATGAAACTATATTGTGTGCACTTTGCAGCTACTGTAGGACCACTAATGATTACATCAATAAAGATCATCAATTAGTGAGGGATCAAGCTGTCTAAGCTGTGTAAGCTGCATCTAATTACCTCTCAAATATTCATCACAATGATTGTGTGTGTGTGTGTGTGTGTGTGTGTGTGTGTGTGTGTGTGTGTGTGTGTGTGTGTGTGTAAAATAGCACACAAATGTTTCTTTCTCCCTCGCTGCCTCTCACCCCTCAGACAGTGACAAGCATTTCAGTTCATTTCCATTAGCTCTATTGGCAAGAAGTAGAATTCTTTGTCTTTGGTGGTAATTAATTATGACCGTAACATTAATAAATTGATGCAACTGATAAACTGACAAAATAACTATATTTATTAGACATCTGACTCATACAAACAATCTCTCTCCTTTCTACCTGCCACCCTATAGTACATTTCCTTGGTGTATACAGTATGGCTTCCTATGGGGGAATGGCACAGTAGATTTACACACATTTACGCACCTTCAGTAGGCTGGAGTGCTACTGACTATGTGGAGCAGTCTATTGGTCAGAGGAAGCAGCTGACCCTGTGCACTGCAGGGGCCAAGCCAAAATAAACTTTCCCCATGGTATCACTATCATATTCCTGTCTGAGTGTGATATTTGGTTGTTAGCTGGTGCTGCTGCTGCTGTTGATATCATGCTGTCCCAACACTGTACTAGCCTCAGGCACTTTTATTTCATGCAAGTCGTGCAGGCGCGCACACACACACACACACACACACACACACACACACACACACACACATACATGTCACACACACACACTCAACTCACCCACACAACATACACAATGCTGACGCTTCCTCTAGCTCTTCAGTTAATATAGATATGAAAAACATTCACTCACTCGTACCGTCTCTGTTCTCAAAAAGTGGGGAGAATGTAGGACTATTTTGGTCATGGGTTTCATACACTTTCTATAATAAAACATCAAAAAGCCAAATTCCTATCAGATGGGGACCTCATCGTGCTGGGACAAAATTATCAAATTGGGGTCCCTTACACACACACACACACACACATACACACACACACACACACACACACACACACACACACACACACACACGTGTGGTCGTGGCAAAGCATGCCCGTTCTCCTGTGAAAGTGGCTGTGGTTTGGGGGCACAAACAGCTTAGCCATGCTGTGGAAATGGCTTGCTAACAGATGACAGGCTCTGCCTGAGCTATAACATCCTGCAGGCAACACTTAGAATAGAATGGATCTCTCTCTTTCAAGCTGTCTTTCCCTCCCTCATTTCTCCTTCCTGTTCCTCTCCCATCTTCATACTTCTGCTTTTCTGGCACCACTTTCTCTGTACTGTATCGCTACACTTCCCTCACCACACCTCTGGGAGGGGACAGGTGAGACTAGAGGAAAGATACCTCTGGGAGGGGACAGGTGAGACTAGAGGAAAGATACCTCTGGGAGGGGACAGGTGAGACTAGAGGAAAGCTCACTCTGGGAGGGGATGGGTGAGACTAGAGGTAATATACCTCTGGGAGGGGACAGGTGAGACTAGAGGAAAGATACCTCTGGGAGGGGACAGGTGAGACTAGAGGAAATATCCCTCTGGGAGGGGACAGGTGAGACTAGAGGAAATATACCTCTGGGAGGGGACAGGTGAGACTAGAGGAAATATACCTCTGGGAGGGGACAGGTGATACTAGAGGAAATATACATCTGGGAGGGGACAGGTGAGACTAGAGGAAAGATACCTCTGGGAGGGGACAGGTGAGACTAGAGGAAATATACCTCTGGGAGGGGACAGGTGAGACTAGAGGAAATATACCTCTGGGAGGGGACAGGTGAGACTAGAGGAAAGATACCTCTGGGAGGGGACAGGTGAGACTAGAGGAAAGATACATCTGGGAGGGGACAGGTGAGATTAGAGGAAAGCTCACTCTGGGAGGGGACAGGTGAGACTAGAGGAAATATACCTCTGGGAGGGGACAGGTGAGACTAGAGGAAATATACCTCTGGGAGGGGACAGGTGAGACTAGAGGAAAGATACCTCTGGGAGGGGACAGGTGAGACTAGAGGAAATATACCTCTGGGAGGGGACAGGTGAGACTAGAGGAAAGATACCTCTGGGAGGGGACAGGTGAGACTAGAGGAAAGATACCTCTGGGAGGGGACAGGTGAGACTAGAGGAAAGATACCTCTGGGAGGGGACAGGTGAGACTAGAGGAAAGATACCTCTGGGAGGGGACAGGTGAGACTAGAGGAAAGATACCTCTGGGAGGGGACAGGTGAGACTAGAGGAAAGATACGTCTGGGAGGGGAAAGGTGAGACTAGAGGAAAGATACCTCTGGGAGGGGACAGGTGAGACTAGAGGAAAGATACCTCTGGGAGGGGACAGGTGAGACTAGAGGAAAGATACCTCTGGGAGGGGACAGGTGAGACTAGAGGAAATATACCTCTGGGAGGGGACAGGTGAGACTAGAGGAAAGATACCTCTGGGAGGGGACAGGTGAGACTAGAGGAAATATACCTCTGGGAGGGGACAGGTGAGACTAGAGGAAAGATACCTCTGGGAGGGGACAAGTGAGACTAGAGGAAATATACCTCTGGGAGGGGACAGGTGAGACTAGAGGAAAGATACCTCTGGGAGGGGACAGGTGAGACTAGACTCTAGTCTCACCTCTAGTCATTAGAGGAAAGATACCTCTGGGAGGGGACAGGTGAGACTAGAGGAAAGATACGTCTGATAGGGGACAGGTGAGACCACTTGAAGATGGGTTAATCCTGGTCCGTTTTGCCTTTGATGTGCTGCTATTTACCATGGACAGTTGTTTGGTACCAGTAGTCTATAGCAAAGCATCATCCCATATTGGCAGCCAGGCAGTCTTTTACTTTAGTTTAGTTTATTTGACAAAAATGCAAATTGACAAATACATCACAGCTTAATTGGTCAAGGATAACACAATAAAGTCCCAGACTTATTTCCATTATTGTCCTTGATATCAGGCACACAATAAAGTACATAATATGCAGGTCATGTTTGTGGATGAGTTTAGTGGCTCACCAGCTTTATGATCATGGGAGGTTTTTAATTAATTTGCTAGCTTAAGTAACACACACAAGAGACTATTCTTTAGCCAAAATACAAAAACAAGATAAAACAAAACAAAAGCAAATATGACACACTTTCAGGTGATACTTGACTGTAACAGTTCCTGGACAAGTAACCCAGTAACTGCTCCAGACAACAAGTAACTGCTGTGTCCTACATGCTCCTTCCCTCTCTAATATAGCTGTGTGTGTGTGTGTGTGTGTGTGTGTGTGTCTGTGTGTCTGTGTGTCTCTCTCTCTCTCTACAGGATGGTGGAGTACTCATTGGATCTGCAGAACATCAACCTGTCGGCCATCAGGACTGTGCGGGTTCTTCGCCCCCTCAAAGCCATCAACAGAGTGCCCAGTGAGAACAACCTATATCTCTTTGTGTGTGTGTCTGCGTCCATGCGTGCGTGCGTGTGTGTTTCTCTGCGTGCATGTGTGTCTGCGTGCGTGCGTCTCTGCGTGCGTGTGTGCGTCTCTGCGTGCGTGTGTGTGTCTCTGCGTGCGTGTGTGCGTTTGTGCTTGCACGTGTCTGTCCCAAGGTGTTTATGTGGTCTACATAATGCACGGTACAAATGCGCCTGAAAGTGAGTTCGTGTCTTTAACATTTCTGCCTCTGTGCAGCCATCTGTCAGCACTCTCCATGAGCATCATTAAAAATGCATATTATCTGATCTTCTGCTTAATCACACACCCTGCTCAGGCCCTGAGTCACTGCTTTATCACATTTGCTAATCATCCGTTAATTCCGCTCCACTGAGCCGTCCGTGCCCATGAGCCCATCCCTTTAATCTACAACTCATCTCTTGGCCAAACTTTTTAACTCCTATTGATCTCCTCTAACAAACAGCTCTTAATCACTGTGAGCATCAATTAGCCTGATCAAGCCAGGTTCAGGCTCAGGTCTTATTGCCTCACATGCTCCAGCACTTTAGTGGCTAGTAGCCACGCGATATATAGCAGCTAATGCTGTGGAGTCAAGACACATTAGGTGTGATGTGCTTTTCTGTTTTGTTGTTTGCACTAAACTCCCATCTGTACTCGTATCATAGCAGAAAGAAATGTGTGGCTTAGTGGTTATTGGCAGATTACAAAACGTCCATTAGCCAGACGGCCCCCTTGAGATTGAAAAATCTATTTCAAGACAGCCTTGGCCAGAAAACAGCATTAATGAAACGCATGCAACTTGTAGACAAGCAGCTCACACTAATGCACAGTACCTACTGAACAAATTCTATCAAATTCACATAAAAGCTAAAGCACAACATCCAACTTCACTTTATTGGTGTATAAAATATGGTCCAATATCACACAAGTACTGTAGGGTCAGAGGCAGAGCCTGAATGGATCTTGGCTGCAGAAAGCGTGGACTGCTCCTCATTGAGTGTGCCTCTAGATCCTCCTTTATCAGTTTAAACTCACCAAGAGAGAGCAGCCCCCCTCACTTTGAAATAGTGAAATGAGTCCAAAAGCCGAGTGCATGAAAAGGCCTTTGCCTAATTGGACCTCAGAGAGAGATAAGAAAGAAACAACATCTTGTAACTGTGGAAGCAGACACAAAATGACCTCATAGATAAAAGTGTACCAATGAATAAAGGTGACTGTAGGACAGGCCAGGCCAGTTAATACAAACCATTAAGAGATAATGCCACTAACATAAAGAAGCCAAACACGGCTGCTCTCTCTACCTCTCTCTGACAAGCTCTCTCTCAAATACACACACATCTCAGACACACACAAACACACACATCCAAAAAGTATAGCTTTTCGAGCAAATTGCTAGTGAACATCTTCTCTCCAGCTTACAGGACCAGATTCTTCCTAATCGAGTCTACCATCTCCTGTGCCCGCCAAGGAGTAACCTACCCTATCAATATTTCACACAGCATTGCCACCAGCAGCAGCACTCATCAAATATGGATGTTAATTGAATTGTGCGCTAAGTGGTTTGATTGGCCAACAGTGTGTGTGGTACAGTGGTTTGAATGGCCAACAGTGTGTGTGGTGCAGTGGTTTGATTGGCTGACAGTGTGTGTGGTACAGTGGTTTGAATGGCCAACAGTGTGTGTGGTACAGTGGTTTGAATGGCCAACAGTATGTGTGGTACAGTGGTTTGAATGGCCAACAGTGTGTGTGGTGCAGTGGTTTGATTGGCTGACAGTGTGTGCGGTGCAGTGGTTTGATTGGCTGACAGTGTGTGCGGTACAGTGGTTTGATTGGCTGACAGTGAGTTGATAGCTTTGTGTTTCAGCGACAAGTGTGCAGCCTGTAAACAAATCTGCTTTTGCGACGATGGTTCTGCACCTGAGCATGATCAAGTCTCCAGATACATGTGTTTGTTAGCAGATGCAGAGTTGCACGCACTGTAACGCCTGGGACACACCAGAAACGTCTCCCACGCAGCGTGTCACGGAAGCATCGACCAGGATCCCGGCCATTCACACCAGAAGCGCTCTGTTTTGCTCCGCGATGGCTCCGCGCCGGTCAGAACTCGTACTGACTCCATGCCTGGCTGCACACGGCTGCTCGCATCAAAAATAGACCAGACGCCAAAACTCTCTCTGCAAGACGCGAGATGGATGCAATGTGCCGCGCCGCGACCGGTGTGGTCGGTCGAACCTGTTAACAAGGACGCCGAAATGAACTGCCTGCGCAACGCTTCTGCGTCTGGTGTGCTCTCGCCGTAATTAGGTAGAGGAGCCCATCACAAATGTATATGTGCTTGTGTGAGTCTGTTAGGTGTGTATGTGCTTGTGTGAGTCTGTTAGGTGTGTATGTGCTTGTGTGAGTCTGTTAGGTGTGTATGTGCTTGTGTGAGTCTGTTAGGTGTGTATGTGCTTGTGTGAGTCTGTTTGGTGTGTATGCTGTTATCAGTAAGCTCTAAGTAATGCTGGCCAATCCTTTCCCCTGTCCGTAACCCCATTATAGGTGAGGAAACACTGGGGGTGAAAGCTATTTGTTCCATGTTTCATTGGATCGCTACTTTGTTCAGCGACACACAGGGAGCAGAGGCACCGGCTGACCCCCCCCCCCCCCCCCCCCCCCCCCCCCTCACACACACACACACACACCTCAATTTGTAGCCCTCAAACAAAATGGCAGATAATAGTTTGTGCTGCTGGATTTCTTTTTGGATGAAATTGGTGTGAGATAGTGAGTGGGAGACACACCAGGTGCGCAAAAGACAACAAGCAATGGAGAAAGAGACAGTGAAAAGAGAGAAGAGGAGAAAAGAGAGGAGGAGAAGAGAAGAGAGGAGAGGAGATAGAAGAGGAGGGGAGAGAAGAGGAGAGAATAGAGGAGAGAAGAGGAGAGAAGAGAAGATAGGAGAGAGAGAGAAGAGGAGAAAAGAGAGAAGAGAAGAGGAGAGAAGAGGAGAGAAGAGGAGAAAAGAGAGAGGAGAAAGAAGAGGAGATGAGAGAAGAGCAGAGAAGAGAGAAGAGGAGAAAAGAGGAGAGGGAGAAGAGGAGAGAATAGAGAAGAGGAGAGAAGAGAGGATTCCCCGATTTTTGATGAATAGCGCAGGCAGGTAGCTGTAAATGTGTTACCATTGTGGCGCCAGGGAGGCATCCATCTTTATGTAGGAACAGTAGGAGCTGGCAAACTGGTACCATAAGGAGGGAAGAGAGGCAGAGGAGGGAGAGAGGGAGAGGAGGAGAGAGGCAGAGGAGGAGGAGAGAGGGAGAGGAGGAGAGAGGGAAAGGAGGAGAGAGGCATATGAGAAGAGAGGGAGAGGAGGAGAGAGGCAGAGGAGGATGAGAGGGAGAGAGGAGAGAGGCAGAGGAGGAGAGAGGCAGAGGAGGAGAGAGCAGAGGAGGGGAGAGGAGGAGAGAGCAGAGGAAGAGAGAGGGAGAGGAGGAGAGGCAGAGGAGGAGAGAGAGGAGAGGAGGAGAGAGGGAAAGGAGGAGAGAGGCATATGAGGAGAGAGGCAGAGGAGGAGAGAGGGAGAGGAGGAGAGAGGCAGAGGAGGAGAGAGGGAGAGGAGGAGAGGAGAGAGGCAGAGGAGGAGAGAGGCAGAGGAGGAGGAGAGGAGGAGAGAGGCAGAGGAGGAGAGAGGCAGAGAGGAGAGAGGCAGAGGAGGAGGAGAGGAGGAGAGAGGCAGAGGAGGAGAGAGGCAGAGGAGGAGGAGAGGAGGAGAGAGGCAGTGGAGGAGAGAGGCAGAGGAGGAGAGGAGAGCCGGCAGAGGAGGAGAGAGGCAGAGGAGGAGAGAGGCAGGAGAGGAGAGGCAGAGGAGGAGAGAGGCAGAGGAGGAGAGAGGCAGAGGAGGAGAGAGGCAGAGGAGAGAGACCGAGAGGAGGAGAGAGGCAGAGGAGGAGGAGAGCAGAGGAGGAGAGGACGAGAGGAGGAGAGAGGCAGAGGAGGAGAGAGGGAGAGGAGGAGCGAGGCAGAGGAGGAGAGACCGAGAGGAGGAGAGAGGCAGAGGAGGAGAGAGGGAGAGGAGGAGAGAGGCAGAGGAGGAGAGACCGAGAGGAGGAGAGAGGCAGAGGAGGAGAGACCGAGAGGAGGAGAGAGGCAGAGGAGGAGAGACCGAGAGGAGGAGAGAGGCAGAGGAGGAGAGAGGGAGAGGAGGAGAGAGGCAGAGAGGAGGAAGACCGAGAGGAGGAGAGACCGAGAGGAGGAGAGAGGCAGAGGAGGAGAGAGGCAGAGGAGGAGAGAGGCAGAGGAGGAGAGACCGAGAGAAGGAGAGAGGCAGAGGAGGAGAGAGGGAGAGGAGGAGAGAGGCAGAGGAGAAAGGCAAGAAAGAGAGAACCAGCAGAATGATTGATTATCCAGTGATACCATACTCTCTCTCTTTTTCTCTCTCCCTGCCTCTCTCTCTGTTTTGTTTGTTTGCAACAGTTTTTTTCCCTTGTCCCCCCCCCTTCTATTTTTCTGTTAACCCTCAGGCCTTGTCTCATTCTCTTTCCCCCTCTCTCCCTCATCCATCTCTCCTCTCTTCACCCAATTACGCCTAATGGAACAGTGGGCTAATGAGCAGGCCCCTGGGGAACAAACACATTTAGACTAGCCTCCAGAGACACATGACATCAGCAACACAACTGCTCTCCGTCCAACACCAGTTTATGTGACAAATTAGCTGGAGAGAGACACTTACCTCAACAAAACGTCTTTTCTGCTACACAGTTTAAATGAACATGTCATTTGGAGAACCACAATGGAAATAAGTCTGTAGACTTGTTTGTGTTTTATCCTCGTCAGAATGGTTTTAATGGATGTATTGTTGCCAATGTGGCACAGCTGTATATATATTTTAACATTCTTTCTAATAAATCAAATCAAATCACAATGTTCAACACATCACTGGAACACCATTGCTTCTTTTCCTTTCGATCCATCATGACCCCGATATCAAAATGTCTTCTTATTATTGTATTATTATTGCATTATTATTTTGGATGTGCAGATTCTGTCAAACAATAACACAAGTAACACGACAAGACATGTTGTAAATGAAGCATACATTGTGAAAACTGAACAAATCACTTTGATGAGAACTTTAAAAATACTTTTCTAATCTCCAAACTGTCACTGTAACTCTGCAGAAAAAAGATGGTCAACAACTTTGTAAACTGTGAACAAACAGTTATACAGAATGGACACAGACACAAATGAACATGTACACAAACACACAGAGATACACATACATTAACAAACATATGCACACATACATACAAAGACACACATGTATCTAGACTTGATAAATGAGCCTCTAAAGGTGAGTTTATAGTCGTAAGTGGACACATAATAGCTAATCAGGGTGCAGTAAAGGAAGAAGGGTGTGATAGTATTGATTAACACTTAGGAATATAGGGCTGATCTTCTCTATAGAGCTTTAACACATTTCATTCTGGCAGCTGTGTGTATGTGTGTGTGTGTGTGTGTGTGTGTGTGTGTGTGTGTTTTCCACCCTCCACCCTCCCAACTTGTGAAATGGATCAGACCAAGGTAATTGAAGGCAGATTAGTAAAGATAGGCCTAAATCATTAATTGCAAATTTTTCGATTCCAGAGTTTCGAGTCAAGACTGCAGCAGGAGTCCACTCTTCTGTTTTTTAGTAGAATTGATTCTCAGAATTGATGTGTTGGAATTGAGAATCGATTATTTGGACTCTCCATGCCTGATTACTGACAATGCTCTTCCAAAATAGTGTCGGGGGGGATATTGCTGTGGAACTAGCATTACATTAGCACTGGTTTTCCATTACAAACTTGCTAACTTTCTGCTTAGCCAGACAACTTGGGAGGATTATCCTAGCATCCACTAAACTAGACTAGCACACTTGTGGATATCTGCAGTGTGCATCCACGTATGGGTGATCGTCATCATCGCTCTCTCTATCTCTCTGTGTGTCTCTCTCTGTCTCTCTCTCTCTCTCTCTCTGTCTCTCTCTGTGTCTCTCTCTTTGTCTCTCTCTGTGTCTCTCCCTCTCTTCTCTCAGCTTTCTCAGCTTCTCTCCTGTCATTTAGTTCCTCAGCAGTTTAGATGCGCTGTTGTGTTTATTACGCATTAACCTCCTGTTGTGCCTTTATTCACAAATGGCAGTGTGACACCAACAAATACACACACACACGCACGCACACACACACACACATCCCAGGTGTCAGTGCGGGGTTGCAGTGATCTCATCAGTGGGTCTCACCTCTTGTGAGGGTGGTCTTTATTCCAATCAGCTGTCATTACCACTAATCATATCTCATTATGTCATCACCACCGTGGGACAGTCTATCACATCTACAGGGGATGAGGTCATCACTGTGCGACAGGGGACACGCTTGAATGTCTGCAATCAGGTTTCATCTAATCATGATTGAGGCCCCTGTGGCCTGACTGCGCCTTTTTGTTCATGGGCTGTAGTTATGGTGCGTGTGTGTGTGTGTGTGTGTGTGTGTGTGTGTGTGTGCGTCTGCATGTGTGTGTGTGTGTGTCTATTTTTATATTCTCTCTAGGAAACATCCTCATTCTAGCATCTTTCTATCTGCCTGTGTCTTGCTGCAGACATGTTTTTCTTGCACAACTATACAGGAACCTGTTACTTCCACTTCAGTACCACACCTCACTTTCTGTTAGTGTGTGTGTGTGTGTGTGTGTGTGTGTGTGTGTGTGTGTGTGTGTGTGTGTGTGTGCGTGTGTGTGCGCGTGTGCGTGCGTGCATGTGTACACGTGTGTTTCATATTTGTCTATGTACAGTAGTAATTGCATTGTGGCCTTTTCAAGCCAGTTTGTTCTAAAATTCTAAAATACATGCAGCTATTTAAAGGTGTTACGTTTGTAATTAAACACCGTTACACCATTACCACCTTCATTTTGAGACAGTATAATTAGCATATACAAACGAGACAATAGCATTTCATAAGCTTTGTCTTTGTCTGTAGATGTTTGACAGATTATCTATAGAGTATGTGACAATTCATGAACTTATTTGCATATTCTCAGAATAATTTAGTAGCTCCAGGTAAAGAGAATCAGGTGTGTGGAATTGGAAGCAAACAGAATATATTAAACATCTACAGACAAAAGCAAAACAGTTGAATTGTTGAATGTCAACTAATAAGATTTGAAATGTCTCAAATACTCAGTAGACTCTCTGTAGGCGGACGATCCAAAAAATCTAGACTATTGCCAAGAAAATGAACAGAGTCTAGCACGGCGATCCTCAAAGTCCGGACTCCGGTCCGCATCCGGACCGAGACACCGTCCTATCCGGACCGAGCCCTATAACCTACAAATCATTGATAACTTACATTTTCACGGAGCGTTTCTATTTTAACCGGCACATGCTTTTATAGTATTTACGGTACTACTGGTTTATCTGCCAGGAAGCTCACAGACCAATGCACGCGCTGTAAATCATCACACGTGATGCTACTCGGCCAATCAAATAAGCGAATCGTTTCTCTCTGTTGCTTCGAGTGGTGCTGCGAGAGACACGGACGGAGGGGAGGCGACGCAAGGCGAGAGATACTGAGATAGTAATTTCACATGGTGTGCTCAAAAGAAACCACTCTTACATGTCCATTCATTGTTCTTACGGGCAGATTAAAACCAGTGTATTGTCTCGTGTGAAGTGCGGTGCGATCCTGACCGGTCTATGGAAGCGCCACACATGAGCAAACACACATACACACACCAGGGCACACTCACTGCCCAACGCAACAGCATGCGAGGTTGATCGACAGAGGTTGATCGACAGACAGACAGACAGACAGACAGACAGACAGACAGACAGACAGACAGACAGACAGACAGACAGATAGATAGATAGATAGATAGATAGGGAGCTCACTTCTCTCAAGAGAAAAGGTTGTTTGTTGGCTGAGAGTGTTAAATGTGAAATGGAGTGAAGAAAAGGGGAAACTTATTTCTCTTAAATTTAAGCACTTCATTTTAAGATGCACATTTTTCCAAAGCACTCTGTTGTATGTTATTTTTAAATGCATTATTTTACTTGAAATGAGAAAAGAGAATTTATTTATTATAGTAGGCTAGTTATGTATAATTAATCCAGTTAAATATGAAAACTGTAAATAAGCATTGTTGATGTTTATTTTGATTTAACAGTCAGTTGTTGACTACATACAGACATTGTACCATTAGGCTACTTCAATCATTGAGTTCAATGGCACTGAATCATAGCGTAAGCTACGTTACAATGTTCCGGACCTTTGCTTGAGGAAATTTTCTCTAACTGGACCTCTTTGAATTTTAATTGAGTGCCCCTGGTCTAGCAGCCTTTACACTGCATTTTGATGGTGTGCCACCCGGTCACGTTCCTGGATTGCTTTTTGGCACAAAGCAGGAAGAGAGCTGCTCTTCCTCCAGCTTATATGAAGCTAAGGTGTTCAATGTTTCTGGCAGATGGTGAAGGTAATGGAGTTTATAGGAAATGTGGTCTTCATTTTGAGAGACCCAATAGCAATAGCACAAACATTTCCAGTGGCATGAGATACATGTCTCAAATGTGTTTGTTTGTTTGTTTGTTTGTTTGTTTGTTATCAAAATTAATAAAAAAAATGCTCTATGACCTTTAAAGCTAAAATATGTGGACAAAATGTGGACTGTTGCATTTCCAATGGTAATTCCATACAGACCTGGCACCTTGGTCATTCATCACAATGGTTGATTGAGTAATTGATTTGACTGACTGACTGACTGACTGACTGGCTGACTGACTGACTGACTGACTGGCTGACTGACTGACTGGTAATAAATATATTCCTGTGTGTGTGCCTCCAGGTATGCGTATCCTGGTGAACCTGCTGCTGGACACTCTGCCCATGCTAGGCAACGTGCTGCTGCTCTGCTTCTTCGTCTTCTTCATCTTCGGCATCATCGGCGTGCAGCTGTGGGCGGGGCTACTGAGGAACCGCTGCTACCCCGAGGAGAACTTCACCCTGTGAGTTGAATGCCGTGCACTGTGTGTGTGTGTGTATGTGTGTGTGTTAATGTGTGTATCTGTGTCTGTATACTGTATATGTGTGAATCAAAACATCTGTCAAATATCACAGCCCTTTGTTATTGAAAACCTGTGTGTGTGTGTGTGTGTGTGTGTGTGTGTGTGTGTGTGTGTGTGTGATGGCTGCGACATGGCGAGCTAACCAAGGGGAGGGAGAATGTGGTGCCCCCCCCCCCCCCCCTTCACTCACACACACACACACACACACACACACACACACACACACACACACACACACACACACACACACACACACACACACACACACACACACACAAAGTGACTCAAGTGAATAATGTGTATGGTGGCAGGCTGGAACAAGAGTCTGTAGATACTTCCATACCTCTTATATTAGATTCTGCACTGCACTGCATGAGGATGATTTAAATATATCAATTTCTCTCTCTCTCTCTCTCTCTCTCTCTCTCTCTCTCTCTCCCTCTCTCTCCCTCTCTCTCTCCCAAGCTATAAGCCAACAGTAACTACAGTTCTTTTCCTGTTTGCAACAAAAAAACATCATTAGATTTCAGCAGCGTGCCTCCATATTCATGACCCCACATGACAGCATCACCTGCTGTGCGTGTGTGCATGCATGTGTGTGTGTGTGCAGTGGCGGACTGCATAATCGGGCACGTCGGGCAAATGCCCGGTGGCCTGGCCTGGCCTGCCTAAATTTTTTTTTTTTTTTTTTTTTTTTTTTGCAGGCCAGGCCAGGCCACTCACTGAACAGCAGGCCAGGCGCCGCCTACTGGTTTACTAGTGGTTTTATTACTTTATTCAGGTTTAAAGTGGGTGCATCTCATTGTAAAATTGGACTTGGCCCAAATTGGGCTTCAAACGGCCCAAATTGGGCTTCAAACGGCCCAAATCTGGCTTTAAACGACCCAAATCTGGCTTCAAACGGCCCAAATTGGGCTTCAAACGGCCCAAATTGAGCTTCAAACGCCCCGAATTTTTCGCCGCCGCCCTTCGGGCGCGGGCACGCGCATCGGCCCGTATCGGCCTGGCCTGCTTGGTATCTAATGCCCGGCCTGAATTATGATCCCAGTCCGCCCCTGTGTGTGTGTGTGTGTGTGTGTGTATGTGTCTGTGCGTGGCTGTGTGTATGTGTGTAATTTCACAGTATCCTGATATGTAATTAAGGGGTGTCTGAGTTCACGCCATGGTTTCCTTTTTATGCTGACATAATGGAAGTGATAGAGATGACAATAGAGACACATCCCTGATGTGTGTGTCGTGTCCTTATTCACCTTATCATTTGCCCATATCAGGAGTCATTTTGTAATCGCATAATCCTACCTTTTCATTTTTCACTTTTAAATGTGACATTTTAATCTACAAGATATTGAAACTATGATTTTATTTAAGAGAGACATTTTCTTTATAAAAACAAGATGTGTGTGCGCGTGCGTGCCGTGCGTGTGTGTGTGTGTGTGTGTGTGTGTGTGTGTGTGTACGTAGCACTTTGATGCATGTTCTCTGGCTATGCTGACATCAGCGTGTGCTAATGACAGATCTAATAGCCAGATGAAAGGGGACCCGTGTCCCCCAGCTTGCCTTGTCCTCCACTTAAAGTCATTGGCTGTAACAGCCTCCATAGTAATCACTCAATGAGGACTGCTGCCAATGTTTTCTACATCAACAGCATTGGACAGCAAGGGGGTGTAGTGATTAGCAGTCTATCACCTTTAGCAGAGCTAGCCCGCAGGATAGGCTGAAGCGCAAAGACAAATATCTCCTTTTGGCCGATCGATAACAATGTTGCTTTAGTTGAGCTTTTGGAAAAACATGACT
>NC_139644.1:29209152-29281652 GCF_964638095.1 Poromitra crassiceps | reverse complement strand
ACCAACCACCAGAGAAACCACTGCCTGACCCTGACCCTAACCAACCACCAGAGAAACCACTGCCTGACCCTAACCAACCACCAGGGGGACCATTGCCTAACCCCTAACTCAACAAGGGTTCCTGACCAAAAGTTGAAACGTGAAAAAAGAAGTTGTTTACTTTTAGATTGGTATTTTTCCTCTACTCATGCTTATTGTTAATCCATATGGAACTAATCTTAATAGCTCCATTAATCAAATGCCTTTCTCTAACAGTGCATAACTTTGCCTTTAAATAACTCTGCGGAGGCAGATGAACAGTATTATTTCCCCAGGTGGAGGTTGAGTGAGTCTTTGGCATGCTTCCATTTAAAGTGAGAAATGGGAAACATCTTAGGAAATGATCAGGTGCTTCAGCTGGAAGCAATCAGTTAGATTCACATTTTAGAGATGTGTCATTAAGGCAAGAATCAGCCAAAAACACCACTCACCCAGGAGCCGCACGTGTAGCGAATGATGCGTGTGACGGGCGTGCGTGGCATTTTAATCTGTTTTTACACTGATTTCACTCTAAGGGACTAAGTACTCTTTCATACTAGTATTGTAGCCAAGTCACTATATTGCCAGTCTCGAGTCCCCATTACCTGAGTCTGAGAACACGCGTGCCTGCCCACAGCATTTAATAATGTCACGGTATTAATATAGCTATCAATATCTTAGGCCAAAATATTAGGGCCTATTACATAAAATCACTAAAAATAAAAAATAAAAACTTGATCAATTAACAAGTCCTCGTCTCCAACTTCCGAGTCCGAATGCATGAATAGAATGTTGGCGTCCAAGTCTGAGTCATCAGTAGTCAAGTCCAAGTCGAGTCCTGAAAATGTGTCCAGGACACACACACACACACGCACACGCACACACACGCACACACACACACACACACACACACACACACACACGCGCGCGCGCACACACACATGCACGCACGCACGAACACACACACACACACACACACACACACACACACACACACACACAGACACACACACACACACACACACACACACACACACACACATTTTCCACATGACTTAGCATAAATGATTAAACAATCAATCTGTTGTCTATATGCTGAAACACCCTCCTCTCCAGTGATGCGCTTTTTAATTACCTCTTCATAAGTACGTGTCACTTTGCAGAATATACGTCTTTATGCCTGCATCATTAAACAAGTTACACAACTGTTTCCGTGCCAGGGCATGCAAGAAAAGATGTTAATGTATGCATGAAGAGAGAGCATCCTTATAGATAATTATTCTTGTTAGTAATAAAAACCTGTTGAAGCAATGTCACAACACTGAACAGAGGAAGCCAAGGCAACAGCTTTAGATTAGATTAGATTTATTATTGTCCTTTCGGGAAATTCTTTTAGCATCTGTGGCAGTCAGACAAATGATATACAATACAAAACAGTTCAGTGCAATACAATACATAATAATACAATACAATGTTTGCTCCCAAAGTGCTTCACACCAACCCTGGTGATAAAAAATTATTAAATTACTATCGTTGTGTCTTTATAGTTTATTTAGCAGAGCTATGCTGGATGGTATAAAAGATCTCTGGGCACGGGAGGTCCGCAAGGGCGATACCCTGTACCTCCTGCCTGATGGTAACAGCTCATATGCAGTACTGAGAGGGTGTGATGTGTCACTGCCCTCCCTTTCCCAGTGACACGGGACTCACAGAGCCATGTCATACTGAGTTGGTGTCGGCCTACAATCTTACTGGACAGGTTAGGAATCAAGTTTTTAGCAGTGACCCTCATCAGACCGAAAGGCCAATTGCAAATAAACAATAGAAAATCAAATCCAATAGTCACAGACTCAAACAATGAGTACCTTTACATGGACTGCAATATCCCAATATTGACCCGATTAAGACAATATATTCTGAATAAGACACCTTACCTTAACCAGAATAAGGTCATAGGTGGCAATCGGGGGGTCCCCCCTTCCTGGTGTCTCCTCCGCTACATGTTTGTTGGTCTGGTTCAGCTTTTTAGAAGTGAACCCAAATTTAGGCATGTAATGAACTTTGCTTTCTTTTTGGCAAAATGTAATTTGTATTTTTAACCGAGTCGATGTTGAAGCAGAAAGAAAATCCACATCATGTTGTACATTTGGAATTTTCTGAACTACACAACATTTGCATTGCATGGAATGCAGACCATGTGTAATAGCGCAACCCATGGAAGGAGCCCTTACGAAAAAATGTCAGGTTTTTCCAGAGACCCCACACAATTCTGCTGTTGATGCTGACAGCTGCCTTTAACACTGTGGATCACAGGATCATATTACCATGACTAGAACAGTGTGTAGGCATCACAGGTACTGCCCTTTTGTGGTTTCAGTCCTACCTGACTGATGGGAGCTTCTCGGTTCATCTAGGGGAATTCTCCTCAACCACGGCTCCTCTCACCTCCGTGGTCCCCTAAGGCTCCATTTTGGACCCTATCCTCTTCTTGCTCTATTTGCTGCCGTTGAGTTAAATTTTTATGAAACGTAATATTTCTTTTCATTGTTTTGCAGACGACGTACAGATTTATCTGCCCCTAAAATCTAAAAGCAAGGATTCTGTACAGCCAATGGTTGATTGCTTAAAAGATGGACATGAACTTTTCAAATCTTAATGAAAATAAGACCGAGATCATTATGTTTGGGCGTGACCCCTCAGATTATCCCGCTGGTTTCACTCCAAACATCTGTTCTTCTGTCAAAAATATCGGTCTGACCTTTGACAGGGCCTTTAAATTTGATAAACAGGTCAGCTCTGTTATAAAAACTAGCTTTTTCCTATTAAGGCTCCTAGCAAGGGCTATCTCTCCCCCGAGAGGGTAATCTATGCTTTTATTAATACACGGCTGGATTATTGTAACACTCTGTATGTTTGTATTGACCAGTCATTGTTGCATCGCCTGCAGCTTTTGCAGAATGCAGCAGCTTGTCTCTTCACTGGTAAGCGAAAGCGTGACCACATCACTCCAGTCTCCACTGGCTCCCAGTGTGTTTCAGAATTGATTTTAAGGTTTTGTTGTTTATTTTTAAAGCTCTAAATAGGCTGGCACCTCAGCATCTAGCTGAACTCCTGCTGCACCTTCATGCCCCTGCTCGAGCACTGAGATTGGCCAATCAGTGGCTGCTGGTTGTCCCAAAGACACGCTAACCACTGCACCAAGAGAGCTAGCTGCCTTGGCGGAGCTGATTAACGTGCCTTTATACTGGGGGAGTGAGTTTAACCAACTTACTCGCTACCACTCGGGACTCACGAGGACTCACATTCGTGCGGTTACATGAGCCTTTGGGCTACCCCTTGGCTCTGGAATAACCTGCCCTGGCACATTAGATCTGCTCAGACCCTAGAGATTTTTAAGTCTTCTTTGAAGACTCACTTTTTCTCCCTGGCTTTCAACTCAGGTTGAGCTGGACACCCAAAAATGTTTATAATCCCTTGTATTGTGTTGTATATTGTGGTATTGTGTTGTATATTATGGTATGTTTTTATGTGCTCCTTTGCATTTATTTTGTTCGCCTTTTTCTTATTGACCTGTACAGCACTTGGTTGTTTTTTAATGTGCTTTATAAATCAAGTTTGAGTTGAGTTGAGTTGAGGTTTTCTCAAGTGTCGATCAAGAGATCTCAGACCCTCAATATCCCCTGTATTCGCACCCTGGTAGTAAGCAATACAGTACCTAGTCGATTTAAGATGTGGAGTATTCTGATCTATATCCATGTGTTGCGCTCAAAGTTAAATTATTTAAACTTTGACCTACTTACTGCTGACCTTTCTCCGCTCTACAGAAGAGAAGGTCGCTTATCATGTGAAGGCAGCTTTACGTTTCCTGCTGTGGCTGCAGGCACTCGCTGGTTCAGTGCTATGTTAGGTCTCTCGCTCTCTCTCTCTCTCTCTCTCTCTCAAACACACACACACACGCTCAGTTCCTTACTGATATATTTATTAGTCTAGTATAGACTTTAGTCTATATAGGCCTCAGCTCTCTCTCTCTCTGAGACAGAGATGGAGTGCTCTCATTGGTCAGATTGGATTGGAATGAGAATATTGGAAAAAGGAGAGAGGGATAGAGAAGAGAAATCAAAGGGAGGTGTGACACAGAGAGTGGCCCCATATGGCCCCAGAGTCCTCCATTTGTCAAAGTCGGCCCGTGTGTGTGCGTGCGCGCGCACATGTGTGTGTGTGTGTGTGTGTGTGTGTGTGGTGTGCGTGCGTGCGTGCGGGCGCGCGCGCACGTGTGTGTTTGTGTGTGTGGTGTGTATGTGTATGTATGTATACACATACATGTATGTATGTATGTATGTGCATTACATATGGGTATCAGTGTATGTGTGTGTCTTCATGTGTGTAGGTGTACAGTACGTACGTACGTGTGTGTGTGTGTGTGTGTGTGTGTGTGTGTGTGTGTGTGTCTGGGTTAGAGAGAGAGTGTGTACACAGTATAGACTCCATAGTCCTGCGAGAGGCATGTACTGTACCTGTCATAACCACCTAAAGTAGTTTCTCTCCCTCCCTCCCCGCCCGCCCCTCCCCCAGCTCCTCAGGCATGGCCCTGCCCACTCCCTATTACCAGCCGGAGGAGGATGACGAGCGGCCCTTCATCTGCTCCCTGGCAGCCGACAACGGCATCATGTCGTGCCGCGACGTGCCGGCGCGGCGCGAGGGAGGCCGCACCTGCTGCCTGGACAAAGAGGACGCGCTGCACCGCCAGGCGCTGGGCCTGCCCCCCGAGCCACTGGCCAACAGCAGCGGGGCCAGTGGTGCCATGGGCCTGTGCATCAACTGGCACCAGTATTACACCCGCTGTCACACGGGGAGTGGCAACCCCCACAAGGGTGCCATCAACTTCGACAACATTGTCTACGCCTGGATCGTAATCTTTCAGGTAGGTGTGGTTGGGAGAAGGCGGGGTTGGCCTATTAATGCTCCCTTAACAATACCATGCAATGTCATGCAATACCATGCAATGCACTTAAGCTGTGCTGTGGAGCTGCTCATTGGCCAACGGGCTCAACAGGCCAGGTGTGTTTCTGTAACACTCAGAAATCTGCTGTAAATATTGTTGAGTTATATGACAAAATGATGCCTATATATCGAATAATTGCTGGTGTGAAAGTAAAGCACACATAAATGTACAAATAAGTGATGAGTCAGCTTAACATCTTTGCTGAGAAAATACTTGTTTTTGAAGATTGAATCGTCTGTGTTGTTGAAACATTTACTGCGTTTTAGGAAGCAACATTATTACCAAATGGATGAAAGGTTTTTGTTTTCAAACACTTACAATGCTAGATTAAAACTTACTTCTGGCACAAAACTGCTCAACATAGAAATGTTAATGCACTTAATTTGCATAATGGTATTCTGCATTGTATTATTTTTCGTATATGGAATCCTTGCTTGTAGGTGATCACCCTGGAGGGCTGGGTGGAGATCATGTACTATGTGATGGACGCCCACTCCTTCTACAACTTCATCTACTTCATCTTCCTCATCATCGTAAGTCACATTTATTACTACAGTGCATTACAGTACTAGTGCTGACTCTTACTCCCCTGCTGGAATCTGGATTTCACCAAGAACCTGGTTTAGAATCAGAATCAGAATCAGAATCACTTTTATTGCCACAGTATGCAAGTTACATACGAGGAATTTGTCTTGGTGTCTGTATGCAGCGTAGCGGTCACATCAATATACAGAGATAAGAAGTAGGAAGATAACTAAAAACAATCACAAAGTTGCAAGTGCAATCAAATCGAGTAAATATATACAATATGTTCATGAGTGGTTAAGTGTTCTGTGGATCATAAATCTGAATTTACGTTGAATTTACATGAGATTTACAGACTGAGTTAAATAGACGTTAAATAGGCAGTGGATTTACATGAATTTACAGTCGGAGTTAAATAGAGTTTACATTGAATGTACATGAAATTTACAGGCTATGTTAAATAGGCATTAAGATGTGCAGGGAATTTACATGAATTTACAGTCCCCAACAACCAAGCACAAAACAACTGCTGCATGTTCCTATCACATTGTTTGCTACAGTATACAGTACGGTAGTCAGTTTCATTCCAAAGAGAGATTCCACCTTTGAAAAGTGACACCTTTCTCATATGAAATGACTCCTGGTGTGAAATTCACTGTGAAATAGTATTGAAGATATGCTATTAGATTTCCTTGGAGCTTTCTTTTTAAACACAAATGCACTTGTGAGTGTGGAATCTCTTGATATTTGATATAAAACTATAAATGTGTTTGTTCTGTACAATGACAGTTTTTCCCAAATGTTTAAAACACATTTCCAGAATCTATTTGTTTCTATTTTTGAAGATCTCATAGCGGAATTCATATTTTTGTGTGTCCACGCCTGCCAGCTCACACACCCATGTGTGATCTGATTAAACAGAAGGAGAAGAAGAAATCAAGTGTCCCCACAGCCAGGTGTTAAACCGTATACAGCATTTCCAATATGTGTGGGCAACAGTGGTCCCATGGCATCAATAGATTGTATGAGGAGGTGTCCTGAGTGGCAGATTGCAATGTTAATAGACTTGTAAAAATCTATAGGAGCATAGAGGGAACGGAGTGGCTAGGATCAATGTCCGAGGAGACGTAGATAACGTAGATTTATACATGATGGTGAGAGGGGACAGTTAAACGTTTGTCCAAAAAAGAGAATAAACGATGCAGAATGTGTGTGTTATAGAGGGGGTGAGGGAGTGTGAGAAAGTATGAGATCAAAGAGTTTGTGTGTTTGTTTATGTGAGAGAGAGAGGGAGGGAGAGAGAGAGAGGGAGAGAGAGAGAGAGAGAGAGAGAGAGAGAGAAGTGACAGGCTATGTTGTGACGTCTCCTTTTATGAGTGTCCATGTTTTATGAATAGAATAAACAGGGGCTGCTGAGAGATATTGGCTGTGGATCGTCTGATCTGGTTCACGCAGGAAAATGACGCATGGTGCAGAGAGATGGAGGTGAAGTGGATGGGTGGAGAAGACTGGAGAGTGAGAGAGAGACGTTGAGAAATGGTAAAGGAAGAAATTGGAAATAAAGGACTGTATTTCCATTACTTATGGCCCCCGAGGAGGCCCTAATATTTTCAGATTTTATATAAGAGCAAGTCAGATGAACAAAACGATGCATCTTAGGGAGAGAAGTGCTGTATGTCTAAAGAAAGAAGAATGATGAGAGAAGAGTGAGCGGAGGAATAAATGGGATTTGAAAGGATTGGGGGAAAGAAACACACAAAATAAAAACAGCACACTAACCAATCATAATCATGGCTTTAAGAAAAACTGCTGTCACAGTCACACAGAGTATTGGCCCTGTTTAGCTGAGGTGATCGGGGGCATCACGACCACTGTTGTAAATCGAAGGTAGGTCTTGTCTGTACTGCGAGCGCCTCCTGGCAGTGCCCATCCAGGGATAACAGACAGTGGGTCAACGTGCAGTGTGATCACCTCTGTCTGGTGACATGTTATGTTACTACTTACAACTTGTGTCATTTGGATCGTTTTTACAACCCACTACTGACGTCACAGTCATGGCCAACAGGGGGCACATCAAGTTGATTTGAACTGAACTGAATTGATTACATCCATAACGCTTTTGTCCGAAGTGCCTTATACTGTAAGTACATTTTGTCAACAGTGAAGCAACAGTCTTCATCAGCTAAGACTTTTGAGAGGAATAAGTAGCATTTGTTTGTTTGTTTCTTTGTTTTTTTAAGGGGCAGTGATTTGGCCATTACATACTGTTATGTTCTTTTCCATTTTTTCAATTTGTTTCCCTTTTCATTTTCACATCAGTGAAGTAGCATAGCCCGAAGCTGAACCAAGTCAGTTTTGGCTTCTGTGCCACAAATAGACAGACACAGCAGACACAAAGTTAATTGACTGTAAATTAGATTACAGAGCTGATTGGCTTGCAGAACCCCGTAACAAGTCACTCCTTTCTCCCTGTGATGAATGATTGATGGGCACAAATGTGCCGTCCATGTCAGCCTCTCCTTGCAAAGCTCCAATCAGTTTGATAACTTCAGGGTATCCGCGGGGGCTTGAGAAGTATTAAAAGTCCATGAATACATTTAGAGGAAATTAAGGCCCTGTGAAAAAGTCTTAAACGCCATTTGATGAGGTATTAAATGGCAAATGGCCTGCATTTATATCACGCTTTTATGCAAATCGCTTTACAATGAGTAGACTGTACTGTACATTCACCCATTCACACAGACATTCATACTGTACAGTAATTTGGGATTCAGTATCTTGTCCAAGGACACTTTGACATGCGGACTGGAGGGGATCGAACCACCGACCTTTTTTATCCAAAGCGATTACTGGATGACCCAGCTGTACCTCCTGAGCCACAGCCACCCGCTAGGTGTCACATTTTGTAGCTATTTTTTCCAATGTGAAAGGCCTTTATTTTTGAAATTCCCATGGCCCATCTGCATCACCAAGCGCACCTTGTTCAAGAACATTATTAAGTGGTGGGAGGTTGGATACTCCCTCAGAAGTAGACAATGACAAGCACCAGCCTACAGTGACCTGAAGACCCCCTCTTCGTCTTGTGTTTTGACTGAAACCCAGCCAGATAACAAGAATCAACCTAGTCCTTTACAGGCCCTTCAGAACAGGGCATATTATCATATCATCTCATATCGATGAGCCCTGATTTGGATGGAAATCGTATCATGCCAGACAGATCAGCAAATATCGTATTGTTGTCCAAATAATCTATGATCGTATCGTGATGCAATCTTGCTTTATACCCATTTTGCTGATGTGACGAAAGTAGCGTTGAGGTCTTAAATATATTAAAAAGGTCTAAAAAAAGGTATTGAATTTAACTTCAGGATTCCTGCATATACCCTGAACTTGTATTCAGGGTCGTTTGGGATGCCTTGGAAGTGTTGCTGACATGGCCTGGTGTTCAGTCAGGCACTTAGATGGGCAGACACGCCTGATTTGCTGTAAAGTCAAGGTCACCTTAACTCCCTCTCTGTCTTAAACTTTTATACTCCTTCACTTGTTCTCTCTTGCTTACTCTGTATTTCCCTCCCTCTTCTCCTCTCTCTGTTGGTCTCTCTCTCTCTCTGTCTCTCTCTGTCGGTCTCTCTCTCTGTTGGTCTCTCTCTCTCTCGGTCTCTCTCTGTTGGTCTCTCTCTCTGTCTCTCTCTGTCGGTCTCTCTCTCTCTCTCTCTCTCTGTTGGTCTCTCTCTCTCTCTGTCTCTCTCTGTCGGTCTCTCTCTCTGTTGGTCTCTCTCTCTCTCGGTCTCTCTCTGTCGGTCTCTCTCTCTCTCTCTCTCTGTTGGTCTCTCTCTCTCGGTCTCTCTCTCTCTCTCTCTCTCTCTGTTGGTCTCTCTCTCTCTCTCTCTCTGTTGGTCTCTCTCTGTCTCTCTCCACTTGTTCTCTCTCTCTCGTTTGGCTATTAAGTGGCAGTGTACTGTACATCAAAGCGTGTCAGTTGATCCTTTAAGTGTATGAAACTGTGTAGGAGACAAAGAGAAAAAGAAGAGTGACCTTCACAGTTTCAAACACAACGTCTTATCTCTGTCTTCCTGATACTTGATATACTGTTGATCAGTGGCAAACTGCGCTTTCTCTGGAAATTTGACCCAAATGTGTCCGTTTAGACGTGTAGAACAAAGTGTTATTAGATAACACCGTATTATAGCCATTTTTTTTAGAATCCTTTCAAATGAAGTTGATATTTTATACGTTAGCTGAGGTATATTAGTTCAAAATATAATAAAAAACCTTTAGCATCTGTTGACAAGATTTCCATGGTATCTGCCCATAAATGTCACATTGTGGCATCATGTGGATCATTTCAAAGTTGTGAACTTGTGTTTACGAGACATGTACACCACATTGGCTTTCAAGTGGGCATGTCATGAGCATGCGCAGTTGACTAGAAGCCACCGATGCTAACAATCTAGCTAATGTTAGCTAGCGTGCGGCTAGCTACGTTAATGCAGGAAATGCAAAGGCTACAGATGAAAAAAGATGACCGTTTGGAAGATCAACATCCTCAGACATAATATAAAATTACTATGAAAGCCTCTATACAGCTAAAATTACAATAGCCTACAGTATATTAACTTTCCATCAATGTCCACGGCATCTCTGCTATTTTCCGAAAACGTCACAAGACACAAGTCGTGAACTCGAAACTTTCAGAAAATGTCCACGTGGGGGGGGGGAGCGTTCATATCGACTCATATCGTATTAATGGTAAACACGACCCCATATGAAGGGCAATAGAAAACCATGACTTTCCCGTCATATTTAATCCCTTTACAACGCTAACCCTTTACAACGTTTGTGCACACTCAAGTCGTAATTCTGATATTTCTGGCAGCAACTTGAAGGTAGCATGTAAAATGAACTCAAACAGTCTGTCACTGCCAGCTCACTGTATGACAGGTACCTAAGTAAAGTTGGCACGGGGGAAAAGATGGACTGTTGAGATGGGTTACGAACCATCTCCCCACACACACACACACACACACACACACACACACACATCTATGGAGCTGTCGGTAGTGATGTAGTACTCGAGACCGGCACAAGACCATCAACATGTGGTCTGGGTCTTGTCTCTGACTCGCCCTCCCTCACTCTCTGTCTTGACTTGGTCTCGCACAAGCCAGACTCAGGATTTTATTTCAAGACCAGTCGAGGCCACAACTGCGTTGACATCATTACCTGGCTGTTTATTGTCTGATTGATTTATTTTGTATTTTTTACTGTGTTTGGGTGTAAAAATCCACCCTTCAATTGCAACCAATAACTTTGCAGTTGGAAAGTTTTACCACTGAGGTACCACTACGTACAATTTGCTTACCACAAAGTGTTTCTTTGTAAAACAAGTGGCTTAGGGTTCTGCCCATTCTGCCCACTGTGTTGAGCCTTTACGAAGGTCAGTGATAAGGAATTGCAGTGTCTCAGATCAAAAGATTGCCTTCTGTCGAGTATATACTGTACAGCCATTTGTATTTTACAAAAATTCGTAAATAATGATTTATGTTGTTGTTAGTAGAGTAATGGTGTAAATGTTAAGCCATCATTAGAGTCATGGGGCCCTATCTTGGCAAAAGCGGTAATTTAGCGCTTGCTTACATCAATCAGACCAATCAGATTCCCATCTCGCATTCCCTTTAATACAGTTTGTGTGATGCATGCTGTAATTCTCTCCATGCATAATTTGTGCATCTCACAACAACCATTGCATCAGATACCTGTTAAAAACATCTGTGATTTGCAGCTTTTAATTGATGATTTAGCGCAGCCACGCCTGGTTTAGCATACGGCAAACCCACAGCTGCGCTGAGGCGGAAAAACCGGTGCAAACGTGCCTGCTATCACGGTCGGAGCGCAAAATGGCAGTCTGCGCTCGTCCACGATAGCATTATAGACACAGCGTTACAGCTCGCAAACCGGGGCGCAAGCACAAAAAGCAGATAGGACGATAGGGCCCATGGTCTTGAAAATGGTCTCGCATTGGTCTGGTCTCGACCACAACACTAGTCGATGGGACGGTCTACAGTAGGTTTTGACCAGCCCACCGGGAGTAGTCCGCTCCTCCAGATGGCCAGTCCACCCCTGCTGCTGCCGAGTGTGTAGGCTTGAGAGCACAGTGTCTATATCGGTGTCACATTGAAGTGTGTGAGTGGAAGGATTACAAATTGAGTTGGAGAGGATTGCTACCAAGAGGGGCAATGATGCAGAGGATGTGTGTCTCCCTCTGTGTGTGTGTGTGTGTGTGTGTGTGTGTGTGTGTACGCGTGCGTGTGTGTGTGTGTGTGTGTGTGTGTGTGTGTAATTAGAGAGAGAGGAAGAGATTGTGTGTCCAATGTGCATGGAAGTGTAAATTTGTGTGACAGCTGGTGCATGTAAGCGTGTGTGAGTGAGTGAGTGAGTGAGTGAGTGAGTGAGTGAGTACATGTGCTTTTGAGTTTTATACCTGGGAAGTGAGGACATTTTAGGAAAGTGAGGACATGTTTGGCTGGTCCTCACTGTCTCACACACAGGGTGCTGTTTGAATTAAGACTGGGTTAGGGTTAGAATTGGAAGAAGTTAGAAGTAGAATTTGGTTTAGGTTAGAGGGTAAGGATTAGGGTTAGGCATTTAGTTGTGATGTTTAAGGTGCGGGTTAGAGGCTAGGGAATGCATTACTGTGTGCCAAGGAATGTCCTCACTAAGATGGTGTGATGGTGTGTGTGTGTGTGTGTGTGTGTGTGTGTGTGTGTACGCGTGCGTGTGCGCGTGCGTGTGTGTGTGTGTGTTTGTGTACATGCATAATGCAGTGAACATTTGAATCTGTCATATTGGACTGGCCTCACTGATTTATGTGCAAGGCTGCCTGCTGATCAGAATCGCACGCACGCACACACACACACACACACACACACACACACACACACACACACACACACACACACACACACACACAGAGATGCAAGCCTGGGAGGCAAATCAAAGCCCCACACCTGCAGACCTGCCTTGACCCACAAGCCACAGATGGGCATCTCTCCTCCCTCTTTCCACTGCCCCCCCCCCCTCTTCTCTCATCCCCCACTCTCCATCTACACCACCCTCTGGTGTCTCTCTCTCTCTCACACACACACACACACACACACACACACACACACACACACACACACACACACATACACACACACACACCCACATACACACACACACACCCTGCCACTCTTGGAGCACTGTGGGTATACAGTACATGGATGAAAGCCTATATGTGTGGGTTAGGGTTTAGTGTGCTGCGGTCCATCTCTGTACGGCTTCATATAGCAGCAGGAACAGACTCGTACTAATGTCATAATAGATGGGCAATGCAAGCGGATCCACCCAAAATACGCAGCTGGTCTATTTTTGCCGGCTCTGCTTGCATCTGACAAGATTACATGTGAGTGAGTCTGTTCCAGCAGCCAGACCGGAGCCGCACAGAACCGGACCGGAGCCGCACAGAACCGGACCGGAGCCGCACAGAACCGGACCGGAGCCGCACAGAGCCGGACCGCAGCTGCTGGACACTGTGGTTGAATGTTTTAGTGCGTGGGCACTCGGAGAGAGCAGACCTCCGCCAAGGCCAATTGCTTGTTCGTGAATCTGATTCGAATCTGCTCCAAAATGTACTGGCTTCTCTCTTGGCCCATGGGACAAACTTCCACCAAGTTTCATGACAATCAGGACGATGTTTGTCATCCTGCTGACAAACAGACAAATAAACGGCACCGAAACAGAACCTCCTTGGCGGAGCTAATAAAGAACAAAACCCACACTGTACCACAAGCCGCTCTTTCAATCCAGCAGTCTGCTTTTTGAATTGGTCAGCATTAGGCTTTATTGATCTAATCATTGTTCCGGAACCAGCTCTCAGGATTCCAATAGCCATTTCAGCAAATCCCATAACTATTCCTATTACCACCAGTAAAAGGGTCAGCCAGGGGGTGCCCACTCACTGTGTGCACTGCCCTCTCTCATCCACTCACTGTGTGCACTGCCCTCTCTCATCCACTCACTGTGTGCACTGCCCTCTCTCTCGTCGCTCGCCAAACTCTCTCATCACTTTGTTTGACCCAGAAGAAGAAGAAGAACAAAAGAACTGAGATCTTTTGTGATCGCTGTGAAAAGCCTCACTCCCTCTGCTGCATGGCAGTGAGGCTAGTCAACAGAGAGAGAGAGAGAGGCTTAAAGCAGTGCAGAGTTGAGGGGAGCCAGAGACGGAGACAGAGAGAGAGTTCAGAGGAAGAGAAAGCTAGTGAGAGAGACAAAGAGACAGAGAGACAGAGAGAGAGTTCAGAGGAAGAGAAAGCTAGTGAGAGAGACAAAGAGACAGAGAGACAGAGAGAGAGTTCAGAGGAAGAGAAAGCTAGTGAGAGAGACAAAGAGACAGAGAGAGAGTTCAGAGGAAGAGAAAGCTAGTGAGAGAGACAAAGAGACAGAGAGACAGAGAGAGAGTTCAGAGGAAGAGAAAGCTAGTGAGAGACAGAGAGACAGAGAGAGAGTTCAGAGAAAGAGAAAGCTAGTGAGAGAGACAAAGAGACAGAGAGACAGAGAGAGAGTTCAGAGAAAGAGAAAGCTAGTGAGAGAGACAAAGAGACAGAGACAGAGAGAGAGTTCAGAGGAAGAGAAAGCTAGTGAGAGAGACAAAGAGACAGAGAGAGAGTTCAGAGGAAGAGAAAGCTAGTGAGAGACAGAGAGACAGAGAGAGAGTTCAGAGAAAGAGAAAGCTAGCGAGAGAGACAAAGAGACAGAGAGACAGAGAGAGAGTTCAGAGAAAGAGAAAGCTAGTGAGAGACAGAGAGACAGAGAGAGAGTTCAGAGAAAGAGAAAGCTAGCGAGAGAGACACAGAGAGAGAGTTCAGAGAAAGAGAAAGCTAGCGAGAGAGACACAGAGAGAGAGTTCAGAGAAAGAGAAAGCTAGCCAGACGTTGAACTGTGCTTTGGGCATTTGTTGGCTCAATCTGTCTGCTCCACTCCTCCTCAGTCTGGTGGGAAGGCGGCCCTTGGAGACCTTTAGCGTGTGTGCTGCTAACATTGCTACAGGGAGGATTGGCACGTAGCATCAGCTAGTGCGAGAGCTAGCTTCTCACTGACGGAAAACAACAAGTCTGTGTTTACACAATATTTCACATCTGCTTCAGCCATACTGTAGGTAACTAATTATTGAGATACCGCAGCAATATCACATTGACAACGTTGCTTATTCACTGTCCTCTTCCTCATTGTTGCCAATAATAATAATAATAATAATAATAATAATAATAATAATAATAATAATACTACATTTGATTTAAAAGTGTCTTTCTAAAAACTCAAGGACACTGCACAATATAAAAAGTGCAATAAAAAAAGCAATACAAAAAATAAGAATAAAAAGGGACTAAAGAAACAGTTATGGGATAGTAGTACTCTGAACCTCGGCTGTGCTGAGGAAAGGCGAGTCTGAAAAGATGTGTTTTAGTCTGTTCTTGAAAATGTTTTCTTTTTCTCCCAATTGTACTTGGCCAATTCCCCCTGCGGTCCCGGTCGTTGCTCCACCCCCTCTGCCGATCTGGGGGAGAGTTGTAGACTAGCACATGCTTCCTCCGATACATGTGGTGGCTTTCACCAGCAGGAGGTAGCGCATGGGAGGATCACACTATTCCCCCCAGTTCTCCTCCCCCCCGAACAGGCAGCCTGACCAACCAGAGGAGGCACTAGTGCAGTGACCACGGCACATACCCTTACATACCCGTAGACACAGAAGATTGTGCCTGTATGGAAGCCTGACCAAGCAGGGGTAACACAGGTGCTCGAACCTGCGACCCTCGTGTTGTTAGGCAGGGAATCTACCACTGCACTACCCGTACGTACGCTCATCGTTGCCTCTTGGTTGAGTTTGTTTAATCTTGCTTTCTGCTCTAGCTCTTTTTCCCCCTTTCCTTCCCCAGATCAGTTACTTCCTCATGCTAGATATCTGTCAGATTATCATCACTAGCCCATGGCCCATGTTCTCCGCAGTATCTAGTCCTGCTGTTATCTCATTCTGTGTACCTCTTTATTCTACCACTAAGTATCACACACCATCTAACTCTGTTTTTCGCTGTTCCGCGTCCGTCCAGATCGGCTCATTCTTCATGATCAACCTGTGCCTGGTGGTGATCGCCACCCAGTTCTCAGAGACCAAGCAGCGCGAGCACCAGCTCATGCAGGAGCAGAGGGCGCAGTACCTGTCCTCCTCCACCCTGGCCAGCATGGCGGAGCCGGGAGACTGCTACGAGGAGTTGTTCCAGCTGGTCTGCCACGTCCTGCGCAAGGCCAAGAGGAGGTCAGCCGCTCTCTACTACACACTGAGCGGCAAGACCCCGCCGCCGATCGCCCCGGGCCGGACCAACAGGCGAGGAGGAGACCGCCATCACTCGAGGCACCCGAGACGTGAGTAGAAAGGCAAAAAGAAAAACAACTGCTGGAATAATGACTCATTATGCTTTTGAGGAAGAGACTGGAAATGCAGCTCAAACTAAAAATGGGTTTTCCCGCATATTGCATTTCAGGACAAAAGGTGGATAGGAATTAGTCTTTTTATGGGTGCAAATTGAAGGTGATTTACTGTCCTTACTTCTGCTGAGGCCAAGTACTATAGCACAAGCAATTACATTTCAAGAGACTTTTTATATAGCCGATACATAATCATGTCCTTTTTAACATCAGGGGGGCATTTTAATTTATTTCTCTTGACGTTTTTATGATTGCTGTTTTACTATTCAAACCACGGAGGGTTCTGTGGTAATTTGAATTGTCCTATCAAATTCAATTTGAATCGTTTTGACTTTTTTATTGCTTGTATTTTATATGGTTTTTTTTATCTCACCTGCAGAGCTTTTTTCTCATCTTTCTGTGATGGTTCATCTTTCTATTTTATTATGATAATATCCCAAATTTGCCTCTATGTTTCTTTTTACTTTGCAGATCAAATAAACACAGTTTAGTTGGTTGAATAAGGTGTGATGAGTGGCTGGATGTAACAACAATCTTAAAGTTTAGATATTTCCATACATCCATACATACTACAATATTTAAATTGATCAGTTTCTGTGTGTGTGTCTCTCTCTCCCCCCCCCCCCTCTCTCTCTCAGACCACTGTCCACACCAAAGTAAGCAAGACCACAGCTCTCAGCCGCTGGGCAACTCCATCACTCTGTCTGTCCCTCAAAACTCAGAGGACTGCCGTCTGTGTGCGCTGTCACTCAAGGAAGGGGCGGGAACTGTGGGAGACTCGGCCAGTGGGGAGGGGGAGGAGGAGGAGGCGGTGAAGGATACGGACAAGGAGGAGAACCTCCTGGAGGAGAGGGGAGAAGCGGAGAAGAAGAGGATGACATGCTTTGGACACTGTGTGGGAGTTTGGAAGGAGATGAGGAGGAAACTTTGGGGCATTGTGGAGAGCAAGTACTTCAGCAGGGGCATCATGATCGCTATCCTCATCAACACCATCAGTATGGGCATTGAGCACCACAACCAGGTGAGCTGTTAACTGTCAAAGCTGCCACGTTGAAAAGTACCATAAGCATCGCTACTGACTCCACAGCTTGTATACGCTACATTAGCTTCTTAACCAGCTGAATCCAGGGGAATGCTATGATCCCTCAATCATTTTACCATCTTCAGTCTTCAGATAATTGAGACATAAGGGAGTTGTGCATGGCAGGCTGGGGCAGATCTATCAAGTCACTTTCTAAAAAATAATCATATCCATCGTATTCTCTGAAGTATCCATTTTCTACAAATATGGCATTTAATTATGGATTATCCATTGGTACTATAGTGTGTTTGGTAGTGTTTAATTTGGTTGCCAAAATAGTGAATGCTAGTGAATACTACACTGTTTCTTGCCTTTAGGGAAGGAGGAACACACCTTGCCTTGCTGTTGTGGGGGAGGCTGACAGAAGCCTCTTTCACAGAGTTCTCAGTAATTACTAGGATAACCTTTCAGGCACCGCTAGTGATTTTCACTATTCACACATTCAGGAACATTTCCACCTTGCGCCTTTTCACACATGCCATGGTCTCCTCATTATGGTCCACTACAGCATCTCTAAGCATCTCTTAACTGTCCCAGACAGCTGCCTGTCAATGTCACCCTCTCCGTTCCCTTATTTCTGAATTTGTCCAGTTTCCAGCCATTCTTTTAAAAAAAGGAGCTTTGCAAACCAAATAACTTTTATTGCCTAAGTCAGCAAATCACAAGGCAACCGTAAACAAGTCGCGGATTCAAATATGTCATCGGCGGAGTCTTGTGATTGGTTCGCTCACACCACGTCAAAGCGTTTTGCATCAGATGGATGTAACCCTTTACGTCATGTGTCCAACTCAAGGCCCGCGGGTTCGAATCTGACCCGGCACCTCATTTTATGTGGCCCACGAGAGCTTGCAAAGAATGCTGCTTCAAAGACCGAGACAGCCGCCTGTGGCTAAAAATAGCTAACTAATGTTATAAAAAGATTTTCTTCTAGCTTCGAGGAAGAAATCGCTCTTTTTCATGCAAAGGAAAGCTCTTGCCCAAACTGTCAGGCTGTGTGATTTTGCCATGTTGTGCCACATATCAGAGCATTTCACCCAACTGAACCAGATCTGAGGCTGCAGGGCCGTAAGTAAATACATTTAGTCTTACATTTACACCCGGCCCTTTGAGAGCAATCATTTCAGGGATAGGCTACATGTGTAAAGGGGCTAGTAAGCCCAATTTATGCTTTGTCTGCCGACACTTTTGAAACGGTCGCCGACAGAAATGAGGACTTGAGTCGACACTTTCAAGTGTCGGTGAGCAGTGTCTGCTACCTAGTGAAATTTCTAGTGTCGCTGACTACGTCATAGTATCACGCAAGTCTGATTGGCTATATAGACGACATGCGCTTGACTTCCTTGTTTTGGTTTTCGCTGGATTGAAATGAATGAACGTGTCCCCGCTATTTTTATCAGCCTGTCCCTGATGTATGACTTCGTGAAAATCACAAAGAACATCGTGACCAATTTCCCAGAGAGAGAGGATGTGAGTTGTGTGGTTGTGTGTCGTTTATATGCGGCTGCAGCCAAGTATGTTACATCTTGCCTCCGAGGTGGTTTCACTGTGCATTCCCTCTCTTGCCTTGGCTGTCTGCACTATAGCGTTCGGGTGTCACGTGACCGTTGAACCGAGGCGAACGTTCACTGAAGTATAAATGCAACACCATGAGCGACACTTTCTTTTTCGTCTGCGACCATGTGCTGAGCGACACTTTCTAATAAGTATACATTAAGCTTTAGTCTCCATACCTTTTTTCCCAGCACAATCCACTCTCATGCTTCTGTCTCACTCACACAGATCAGCACTCTCACTGCTGACAGAGGACCACAGCAGAGACATTATAATAACAAATAGCATTGATTGAGAGGGATGCGTGTGGGAGTGGGGCATGGCAGCCACACGGCTCTCTCTCTGACAGTGGTGTAAACAGTTAACCTCACGGTAGACAAACTGCGGCTGGCTGCCAGCTCCTCAGAGACAAACCGCGGCTGGCTGCCAGCTCCTCAGAGACACCGAGGAAGACAGGTGTCTGAGAGGGAGAAGCCTACCAAGTGCTCTCATGCATGCGTGCACACACTCACACACACACTGTAGACACATCCATTTAACTGTGCGAACATGCCCACAGCACGCACGCGGCACACACATACACACACACACACTGTAGACATATCCATTTAACTGTGCGAACATGCCCACAGCACGCACGCACACGCACATATACTGTACACACACACACTGTAGACATATCCATTTAACTGTGCGAACATGCCCACAGCACGCACGCACACACACACACACACACACACACACACACACACACACACACACTGTAGACATATCCATTTAACTGTGCGAACATGCCCACAGCACACACACACACACACACACACACACTGTAGACATCCATTTAACTGTGCGAACATGCCCACAGCACACGCACACGCACGCACACGCACACACACACACACACACACACACACACACTGTAGACATATCCATTTAACTGTGCGAACATGCACACACACACACACACACACACACTGTAGACATATCAATTTAACTGTGCGAACATGCCCACAGCACGCACACACGCGCACACACACACACACACACACACACACACACACACACACACACACACTGTTACATAAAACAGCTTCCGCCTCCTTAATTCATCTCTCTCTCCTCATTCTTTTGTCTCTCTACCATATTCCTTCAGCTGCACCGTCCTGTGATAAGAAGGGGCTCCTCCCTCTAAGCTCATTTTACTTTCACAACTCTCCTCTCCTGCTCTCCACTGCTCTCCTGCTCTGCTCTGCTCTGCTCTCCACTGCTCTCCTGCTCTGCTCTCCACTGCTCTCCTGCTCTGCTCTGCTCTGCTCTCCACACATCCCTCTGTCTGTTTGCCCCCTTCTTTTGTTCCTCCCTTCATTACCACATGCGACAGTGGGGCTGGTATTGTTTTCACCTTGTGAGTGTGTGTGTGTGTGTGTGTGTGTGTGTGTGTGTGTGTGTGTGTGTGTGTGTGTGTGTGTGTGTGTGTGTGTGTGTGTGTGTGTGGGTGCGTGGGTGGGGGGCGCCCTGGCCCACATTCATTTTAAGTTGTGGGCGTTGTGGCTGATGTGATCCCAGATGATCCCAGCCCATCTCTAGTTTTGTTCTAGACTTTGTTCCTTCCTTATTTCCTTCTCTCTGACCTTCCCACCTCTCACCCTGAGCCTCTCATCCACTCTGCTCCCTCCCTCCCATTCACCCTCGCTCTCCCCATCTCTCTCTCTGCCTCGCTCTCTCTCTGTGTCTGTCTCTCATTCACCCTCGCTCTCCCCATCTCTCTCTCTGCCTCGCTCTCTCTCTGTGTCTGTCTCTCATTCACCCTCGCTCTCCCCATCTCTCTCTCTGCCTCGCTCTCTCTCTGTGTCTGTCTCTCATTCACCCACTCACTCTGAAGACTCTAAAAATAAAGGAGTGTTGTGGGGGAGGAGAGAGGAAGGAGGAGGAGATGACTGAGACAACCGGAGCGAGGAGAAGAGAGAGGCAGACACCACTTACACAGCACTTTTCAGCTCAACTGTGTGTGTGTGTGTGTGTGTGTGTGTGTGTGTGTGTGTGTGTGTGTGTGTGTGTGTGTGAGACACACACACAGAGGGCGACGATACAAGTGTGTGTTTTTGCTCTGCGGTAGAAAAGTCTTACCTTGTGTGGTTTAGTTCTAAATCAGGAACTGGGTAACAGTGTTGCCAACTGTTCCAAGGAAAGTAATACTAGTAGTAGCCTAGTACTTTTTTATTATTCAGTCATAACACACAATCCAATAGGTATAAACACCTATACAATATACAATATCAAGTATAAACAACCTCTAGCCCAGTGGATCTCAAACTTTTGACACCAAGTAGCACCTCAGAAATGATCAGGCTCTCCAAAATACAGTCTATTCAGCTACGCACAGTTCACACAGGAGGCCAGTTTATTCCTCATATTATTTATTGTTGACTTGTCAGCCACAGCCACACTGTACAAAGGGGTAGCACTAGAACTGGCACTTAAACTCTTCCACACACACACACACACACACACACACACACACACACACACACACACACACACACTTCATAGGGGTGTACTTGTCTACTGTTTTTCTCTCTCTCGTTGATTCATCTCATTTATGACACATTGGCTTCCATTTTTTCCACGCCATATTTGTCGCTAGTCACTTTTGAGAAATCAGGGTGGTTCTGAAAATAAATAAATCTGCTGACAAAGTGGCCCAGTTGGCAACACTGCTCAGTCAGTAGCCTACTTGCTCAGTCAGTAGCCTACTTGCTACTTGCAAAGTGAACTGACTAACCACAGGCTGGCTTGCCATCATCTGCTTGAGGGAATATCAAATGTGTAGTTTTGAATAAAATTCATATCGCAGTTATGACCTTGCTGTGTTCGACCGCGTCTTTGATCGTAGATTTTATTCATGACTGTGTTGAAATTATCACCGACTCATTCGTCAGTGGGTAGCGTGTGTCAGTGAGATTGAAGACCGGCGTCCATTTGCATTCATATTATGCATACGTGTGAATGTATCTGTGTGTGTGTGTGTGTGTGTGTGTGTGTGTGTGTGTGTGTGTGTGTGTGTGTGTGTGTGTGTGTGTGTGTGTGTGTGTGTGTGTGCGCGCGTGCGTGTGTGTGTGTGTGTGCGCGTGTGCGCGTGCGTGTGTATATGCATGTGAATGTGTGTGGATGTATCTGTGCATGTGTGTGGATAATCTGTGTGTGGGATAACATTTGGCACATCTGATTTCAGGGTTGGGAGTTGTAGCTCATTCATTCGTATTCAAGCAACATTCACACACTGACTGAAGGCATGTCAAGAGGGCGTTTGTATGGTAGGAAATGAAAGAAGTGGGAGAGATGGAATAATATGCAGCGTATAGGGAGAGATGGAATAATATGCAGGGTACGGAGAGATGGAATAATATGCAGGGTATAGGGAGAGAGGGGGAGAGATGGAATAATATGCAGCATATAGGGAGAGAGGGAGAGATGGAATAATATGCAGGGTATAGGGAGAGAGAGAGAGATGGAATATATGCAGGGTATAGGGAGAGAGAGAGATGAAATAATATGCAGGGTATAGGGAGAGAGAGAGATATTTAATAATATGCAGGGTATAGGGAGAGAGGGAGAGAGATGGAATAATATGCAGGGTATAGGGAGAGAGGGAGAGATGGAATAATATGCAGGGTATAGGGAGAGAGAGAGATGGAATAATATGCAGGGTATAGGGAGAAAGGGAGAGATGGAATAATATGCAGGGTATAGGGAGAAAGGGAGAGATGGAATAATATGCAGGGTATAGGGAGAAAGGGAGAGATGGAATAATATGCAGGGTATAGGGAGAGAGGGAGAGATGGAATAATATGCAGGGTATAGGGAGAGAGGGAGAGATGGAATAATATGCAGGGTATAGGGAGAAAGGGAGAGATGGAATAATATGCAGGGTATAGGGAGAGAGAGGGATATTGAATAATATGCAGGGTATAGTGAGAGAGGGAGAGAGATGGAATAATATGCAGGGGATAGGGAGAGAGAGAGATATTGAATAATATGCAGGGTATAGGGAGAGAGGGAGAGATGGAATAATATGCAGGGTATAGGGAGAGATGGAATAATATGCAGGGGATAGGGAGAGAGGGAGAGATGGAATAATATGCAGGGTATAGGGAGAAAGGGAGAGATGGAATAATATGCAGGGTATAGGGAGAGAGAGGGATATTGAATAATATGCAGGGTATAGGGAGATAGAGAGATATTGAATAATATGCAGGGTATAGGGAGAGAGAGAGATATTGAATAATATGCAGGGTATAGGGAGAGAGAGATGGAATAATATGCAGGGTATAGGGAGAGAGGGAGAGATGGAATAATATGCAGGGTATAGGGAGAGAGGGAGAGATGGAATAATATGCAGGGGATAGGGAGAGAGGGAGAGATGGAATAATATGCAGGGTATAGGGAGAGAGGGAGAGATGGAATAATATGCAGGGTATAGGGAGAAAGGGAGAGATGGAATAATATGCAGGGGATAGGGAGAGAGGGAGAGATGGAATAATATGCAGGGTATAGGGAGAGAGGGAGAGATGGAATAATATGCAGGGTATAGGGAGAGAGAGGGATATTGAATAATATGCAGGGTATAGGGAGAGAGAGAGATATTGAATAATATGCAGGGTATAGGGAGAGAGGGAGAGATGGAATAATATGCAGGGGATAGGGAGAGAGGGAGAGATGGAATAATATGCATGGTATAGGGAGAGAGGGAGAGATGGAATAATATGCAGGGTATAGGGAGAAAGGGAGAGATGGAATAATATGCAGGGTATAGGGAGAGATGGAATAATATGCAGGGTATAGGGAGAGAGGGAGAGATGGAATAATATGCAGGGTATAGGGAGAGAGAGATATATTGAATAATATGCAGGGTATAGGGAGAGAGAGAGATATTGAATAATATGCAGGGTATAGGGAGAGAGAGAGATATTGAATAATATGCAGGGTATAGGGAGAGAGGGAGAGATGGAATAATATGCAGGGTATAGGGAGAGATGGAATAATATGCAGGGGATAGGGAGAGAGGGAGAGATGGAATAATATGCAGGGTATAGGGAGAAAGGGAGAGATGGAATAATATGCAGGGTATAGGGAGAAAGGGAGAGATGGAATAATATGCAGGTTATAGGGAGAGAGGCAGAGATGGAATAATATGCAGGGTATAGGGAGAAAGGGAGAGTTGGAATAATATGCAGGGTACCGTATAGGGAGAGAGAGGGACAGATGGAATAATATGCAGGGTATAGGGAGAGAGGGAGAGATGGAATAATATGCAGGGTATAGGGAGAGAGAGGGAGAGATGGAATAATATGCAGGGTATAGGGAGAGAGGGAGAGATGGAATAATATGCAGGGTATAGGGAGAGAGGGAGAGATGGAATAATATGCAGGGTACCGTATAGGGAGAGAGAGAGAGAGAGAGATGGAATAATATGCAGGGTATAGGGAGAAAGGGAGAGATGGAATAATATGCAGGGTATAGTGAGAGAGGGAGAGATGGAATAATATGCAGGGTATAGGGAGAGAGAGAGATATTGAATAATATGCAGGGTATAGGGAGAGAGGGAGAGATGGAATAATATGCAGGGTATAGGGAGAAAGGGAGAGATGGAATAATATGCAGGGTATAGGGAGAGAGAGCGAGATGGCATAATATGCAGGGTATAGGGAGAAAGGGAGAGATGGAATAATATGCAGGGTATAGGGAGAGAGGGAGAGATGGAATAATATGCAGGGTATAGGGAGAGATGGAATAATATGCAGGGTATAGGGAGAGAGGGAGAGATGGAATAATATGCAGGGTATAGGGAGAGATGGAATAATATGCAGGGTATAGGGAGAGAGGGAGAGATGGAATAATATGCAGGGTATAGGGAGAAAGGGAGAGATGGAATAATATGCAGGGTATAGGGAGAAAGGGAGAGATGAAATAATATGCAGGGTATAGGGAGAGAGAGGGAGAGAGATGGAATAATATGCAGGGTATAGGGAGAAAGGGAGAGATGGAATAATATGCAGGGTATAGTGAGAGAGGGAGAGATGGAATAATATGCAGGGTATAGGGAGAGAGAGAGATATTGAATAATATGCAGGGTATAGTGAGAGAGGGAGAGATGGAATAATATGCAGGGTATAGGGAGAGAGAGAGATATTGAATAATATGCAGGGTATAGGGAGAGAGGGAGAGATGGAATAATATGCAGGGTATAGGGAGAAAGGGAGAGATGGAATAATATGCAGGGTATAGGGAGAGAGAGCGAGATGGCATAATATGCAGGGTATAGGGAGAAAGGGAGAGATGGAATAATATGCAGGGTATAGGGAGAGAGGGAGAGATGGAATAATATGCAGGGTATAGGGAGAGATGGAATAATATGCAGGGTATAGGGAGAGAGGGAGAGATGGAATAATATGCAGGGTATAGGGAGAGATGGAATAATATGCAGGGTATAGGGAGAGAGGGAGAGATGGAATAATATGCAGGGTATAGGGAGAAAGGGAGAGATGGAATAATATGCAGGGTATAGGGAGAAAGGGAGAGATGAAATAATATGCAGGGTATAGTGAGAGAGGGAGAGATGGAATAATATGCAGGGTATAGTGAGAGAGGGAGAGATGGAATAATATGCAGGGTATAGGGAGAGAGGGAGAGATGGAATAATATGCAGGGTATAGGGAGAGATGGAATAATATGCAGGGTATAGGGAGAGAGGGAGAGATGGAATAATATGCAGGGTATAGTGAGAGAGGGAGAGATGGAATAATATGCAGGGTATAGGGAGAGAGGGAGAGATGGAATAATATGCAGGGTATAGGGAGAGATGGAATAATATGCAGGGTATAGGGAGAGAGGGAGAGATGGAATAATATGCAGGGTATAGGGAGAGAGGGAGAGATGGAATAATATGCAGGGTATAGGGAGAGAGAGCGATATTGAATAATATGCAGGGTATAGGGGGAGAGGGAGAGATGGAATAATATGCAGGGTATAGGGAGAGAGGGAGAGATGGAATAATATGCAGGGTATAGGGAGAGAGGGAGAGAGATGGAATAATATGCAGGGTATAGGGAGAGAGAGAGATATTGAATAATATGCAGGGTATAGGGAGAGAGAGAGATATTGAATAATATGCAGGGTATAGGGAGAGAGAGATGGAATAATATGCAGGGTATAGGGAGAGAGCGGGAGAGATGGAATAATATGCAGGGTATAGGGAGAGAGGGAGAGATGGAATAATATGCAGGGTATAGAGAGAGAGGGAGAGAGATGGAATAATATGCAGGGTATAGGGAGAGAGAGGGAGAGATAGAATAATATGCAGGGTATAGTGAGAGAGAGGGAGAGATGGAATAATATGCAGGGTATAGGGAGAGAGGGAGAGAGATGGAATAATATGCAGGGTATAGGGAGAGAGGGAGAGAGATGGAATAATATGCAGGGTATAGGGAGAGAGGGAGAGATGGAATAATATGCAGGGTATAGGGAGAGAGGGAGAGATGGAATAATATGCAGGGTATAGGGAGAGAGAGGGAGAGATGGAATATATGCAGGGTATAGGGAGAGAGGGAGAGATGGAATAATATGCAGGGTATAGGGAGAGAGAGGGAGAGATGGAATAATATGCAGGGTATAGGGAGAGAGGGAGAGATGGAATAATATGCAGGGTATAGGGAGAGAGAGGGAGAGATGGAATAATATGCAGGGTATAGGGAGAGAGAGGGAGAGATGGAATATATGCAGGGCAGTGGCGGACTGCATAATCGGGCCTTTGCAGGGCAGTGGCGGACTGCATAATCGGGCTTTGTCACCATCCCAACAGTTGAATGTTTATATTTATTATTCCATTTGGGTTTTTGAGTATTTATAATTATATATTTTAGTTAATTAGGTATGTGACCATAATTCATTTCAATTCCGCTATCAAGAGCAATTCAGTTGGTTCATGAAATCGCTGGGCTGCGTACAGTGTTTGTGGTGTGGGAGATTCGAGCTGTCAAAAGAAGACAAAAGACTCCTGGCCAATCCCGGCGCTTGACTGCTGCGTAGGCGGGCACAGGGCGTGGTTTTGCCAGAACCGCAAGGGGGGTTTCGTAATAACCCTTCACTGGTCCATACCCGGGGATGCACCTTGCAGCGCGCACCACAGCACCATGCAGACTCACCACAAATAAAGTTAGGGAAATGGAAAAATGTCTTAATCAGTCCGTGCCTGTGCTCAATGCCCATGTGCAGTTTCAGATTGATTGGCCAATTGTCTTCCTCACCTGTCCTCAGGTATTCTCCCCCTCTTTGCCTTCCTGCCTTCCCCTCTCACAATTCTCTCGCATCCAACCCTCATCCACTCATCTCTGCATACCTTCACTCCTTCGTCACTCCGGCCATGTCCTCTCTCCTTCTCTCTGCATTGATCGATGGGGGGATATTGAGCGGGGAGATGAGCCCGCCTGATAATGAGACACAGAAAGAGAAAGAAAGGGGGATGGATGGAGAGAGAGAGAGAGAGAGAGAGAGAGAGAGAGAGCAGGAGAAAAGACGGATTAAGGGAGGGGAGGGGGGAGAGCGTGTTTTTCTCTGACATGGTTTGCTAACTTTGGCAGGGCTATCTGGCTATTTCTCTGCTGGCTTTGAAACTGGAATTCGCAGGCGGCATCAGAGAAAGCATCCGATCCATATCGTGCGCATAGCACACATGCACGCGCACACACAAACACACACACACGCGCTCGCACACACACACACACACACACACACACATGCACACGGACATATACAGAGAGAGAGATACACAGAGAGGGGGAAAAAGCATGTTGACAAAAGCAAATGTGCACATACACAACACAAATTGATTTTTGTGTGGTTTCTTTTACCAATTCCAGATAACATACTCTCCTATTCAGCCAGCATAACACACACACACACACACACACACACACACAGTGGTGTCGCCTACGTCGTGATATGCAAGTATACGCCATATACCCACTAGGAAAGCTCCAGGATTTCCACATACCCACTTAAAAATGCGCAAGGATCCGTAACAATATAGTTTTGTGACAGCACTCTCACCAAAGTCATTTTGTTCCACAAATACCGGGTGGAGTATAAGGTTCACAGCCTTGCAGGTGGAGGCATCTCCTCCATTCACACTTTTCTGTTCGGAACGGCCCCAAAGTGGGGCGCGTCTGGTCTATTGATACAGGCTACTTCCTGTTGGCAATGCATTCATGTGCATATCCTGCATCCGTTTGGAGCATTGGTCATGTACGTGCTATCCAAATGATATCTCCGCCCCTATCCCCGCGCCACGGCGCCAGTTTCATGGGACAATACCATAGAAAACACTATAGATGGTCATCTCCATTATATGATCACAGAAGCACAGATACTGTATATGAAATGATCCATGCACCAGCATCTTCACTGTTGTTGTTCAGGAATCTGGCTGCACTGATGCAAGTTTTAAATGTAATAGCTGCCTACATTGTAGGAAGATGAGCTATCTGTTTTTTGAATTATCACTTGCCTTTTGAAAACTGCGTCTAATTTTGAATGACCACAAAAGTGAGACAGAGGGGGGGAGAGAGAGAGAGAGAGAGAGAGAGAGAGAGAGAGAGAGAGAGAGAGAGAGAGAGAGAGAGAGAGAGAGAGAGAGAGATCTAGTTCCCATTGGCCAGTGCTTCTCAAAGTGGGGTTCCCCATGGGTCCTTGAGGGGGGTTCCAGGGGGTCCCCAGACTCCCCAACAAAAAAGAGGATACTACGACTATTTTGGTCATAATAGTTTCATACACTTTCTGTAATAAAACATCTAACAGCAAAAATTGTATCAAATGGTGTCCGTGGTTAATTTGTATGTCGTTTTAGGGGTCCTTGACGTGATAAAGACTGAGAACCAGGCTTTCCTAATTCTTGCCTGATCACAAGTCAGAAGAGAGAATAAAGTACACACACACACACACACACACACACACACACACACACACACACACACACACACACACACACACACACAGTAAACTTTCTCCCCTCTCTCGTTTTCTCCTTCTCTCCATCCCTCCATCCCACCACTCCATCTCTCTATTCTTTGGCGTTGACATCGTGTGCCCCCATTCTTTGCTCACAATTCCCTATGCACAGCTGAGCTGAAACACAAAGGCTTTCTTTTCCTGTGTCTTCAATCTCAGTGTGTTTCCATTTTCTCACACCTTTGCCCTCAAAGATAAGATCATATGCGTCTTGATTCTATTTGCCAGATGGAGGAGAATCCTCTCTTCAAGTGACTGACAGTTTGGCTCACAGCCTTTTCAATAAAGCCGGAGAAGCGTGATGCGTGGACGATTGTTTGCTCTGTGGCGGGCGGCCCTCTCTTCTTTTGTCGCGGCAGCTATGATTGTAAAGCAGCGGGTTTAATACAGTATCAACTATCTTCTCATTTTTTTTATCTCTTCTCTTTGTCTGCACCTGTCTATCTCTCTCTTTCTATCGCTCATTCATTTCCCTCTCGATTTCTCTCTGCTTTTACCGTGTGTTCAATTTAATCCTCCATTCCCCGTGCTTTCAACCCATCTCTATCCGTTCAGCACCTCTCTCTGCCCACTTCCTCATCTTATTTGCTGCTCTCTCTCTCTCTCTCTGTCTGTCTGTCTCTCTCTCTCCACCCAGCCTGACGAGCTGACCAACGTGTTGGAGATCTGTAACATCGTCTTCACCAGCATGTTCACCCTGGAGATGATCCTCAAGTTGACGGCCTTCGGCTTCTTCAAATACCTGAGGAACCCCTATAACATCTTTGACGGCATCATCGTCATCATCAGGTCAACACTCCGCATTAGGGTTTACTGCTTATAGGTAGTTAGTCAGGTACTGTAGTAGGCTAAGCAAGTCGAGTATCCCTCAATTTGAGAATTGACATAATACAGATATGGTCTGGGAGCGTGTCTGTGAGTCTCTCCCAAAGGCAGGCAGCAGAGAAGCCAGAGCCTGAGACGAGAGATTGCCTCTGTGCAAGCAGGCAGTGTATCTCCAGAAAGTACTTTTTCAATCAGCTTCTCCATCTTGTATATTCTCCATGGAGCTTTGCGTGTGTGTGGGGGAGGGTGATTAATATAGAGCAAACTGTCTACCGGTATAAGAAGAACATAATCTAAAATGCAGCTGTAGCTATTCCTTATCGGACTGTGTGTGGAAGGGTCAGGTTTCTATATCGTGACAATGAGTGTCAGCCTGGGAGCGTTTTCTGTTCAGCCTAAAAGACTTATCTACTCTTACCTTATCTTACCTTCTCCCTCTCTCTTCATCCCTGTTTATTTATTTATTTTACCCTCTTGCCCAATTTTGACTTTGAATTTATCCACATCTCACAACTTCCATCTCTCTCTCTCTCTCTCCCTCCCTGTCTCTCTCCCTCTCTCTCTCTCTCTCTCCCTCTCTCGCTCTCTCTCTCCCTCTCTCTCTCCCTCTCTCGCTCTCTCTCCCTCTCTCTCTCCCTCTCTCGCTCTCTCTCCCTCTCTCTCTCCCTCTCTCGCTCTCTCTCCCTCTCTCTCTCCCCCTCTCTCTCTCTCTCCCTCTCTCGCTCTCTCTCCCTCTCTCTCCCTCTCTTTCCCCCTCTCTCTCCCTCTCTCTGTCTCTCCCTCCCTCCCTCTCTCTCTCTCTCCCTCTCTCTGTCTCTCTGTCTCTCTCTCCCTGTCTCTCTCTCCCTCTCTCTCTCTCCCTCTCTCTGTCTCTCTGTCTCTCTCTCCCTGTCTCTGTCTCTCTCTCTCTCCCTGTCTCTCTCACAGTGTGTGTGAGATCATTGGGCAGGCTGATGGGGGCCTGTCGGTGCTGAGGACCTTCCGGCTGCTGCGGGTCATTAAGCTGGTGAGGTTCATGCCGGCTCTCAGGAGGCAGCTGGTGGTGCTGATGAAGACCATGGACAACGTGGCCACCTCTGCATGCTCCTCATGCTCTTCATCTTCATCTTCAGGTAACACACGGAGGCACAGGCGCGCGTGCATGCGTGTGTGTGAAAGAGAGAAGGAGGTGGAGTTAGACTGATAGACTGGCTACTCCCTAGTAGCAAAAGGCCCCAGGATGAGTGACAGGCCAAATAAATTGTGAGGTGAGATTGATACAGAGCATAGCAATAAGAAGGAGCTGTCCGAGCACAGTGCCTTCTGCACGTTGTGTGTGTGTGTGTGTGTGTGTGTGTGTGTGTGTGTGTGTGTGTGTGTGGAGGGGGGATGTCTGTGTTGTTTTGGGCGACAGGGGATTGTTTGATAGGTTTATATCCTTTGTGTGTTTATGTTTGCCTCTGCAATTATGTGCTTGTGTGGGTCTGCAAACGATGTGTGTGTGTGTGTGTGTGTGTGTGTGTGCGCGCGCGTGCGTGTACGGGCGCGCGTGTGGGTGCCAAACCGGCGTCTGTGCCTGCAGCACAACAATCAAGCATAAATGCAGCAGGACAGATGGCATCAGAGCCAGCACTTGGAGCAGCTCTATCCATCTCCCCACTGTAGCTTTTAGCGCTTAGCAGGCAGCTAACGCTCAGCGCTACTCGGCTAAGACTCACTTTTGAAATCTCCCCTCGTTATAGTTCTACAGAAAGCCCTGATGAATGAGAATGAAATGGATGTGAAGACCGCAAACAAAGCGACAAAGAGAGACACAGAATGGAACAGAAATGGAAGATTGGATCTGTATATTATATCTGCGTGCGTGCGTGCATGTGTGCGTGTGTGCGTGTGTGTGTGTGTGTGTGTGTGTGTGTGCGCGTTTACATGTATTTGAGTCCCTCTCCTTTTTAAACTAGACAAATTATGACATTTTCCTTTGATTATATGTTAACATGATCCTTTATGTGCTATGGACGTACTGTAGCCACGGGGACGTCAGCCATTGGTTTGTTGACTCCCGTTTTGAAGCCTTGAGTTTGACATGTTGACCGTCGCCATCTTGGGTTTTTTTGGAGCCAGAAGCAGGTAGCGTGAAGCAGGTAGCGTGTAGACTCAGTCTCTATCCGCATCGCTCAGCTAGAGACAGAACTTTCTCCCAGGTTTCGTTGTTAGAGAGAGACGAAAAAAAGCATTGCAGAACCAATCCAGAGTCTTTTGGGCAGAAGTTGCTGCTGATGTCTGCTTGTAAACGGACACAATGGAATCAAATAATGTAACGTTGCCCGAGACATCCATCCTCAATGTTTTCAAATGCTCTCTCTGTGTTAGAAAGTGATTCTCTGTATCTCCACTTTGTTTCACTATGAAGGATAATTGGGGGAGAGCGTAATTTCTAGTAACTTGACAAAGGGGCGTAGGTTTGTTAGTCGCCGCCTGCTATTGGTCTGTGATCGGCGAGGTGAGCGATCACTGGACAGGCGACCTGTCAATCATGCCCCAAAGCATAGTCTGCTTTATCATCTATTTTACTCTTAATTGGACCAATTTACAAAATGAACATCATGATGTATTGAAGAAGACTTGAGACTAACAATTGAGACCATAAAACTCATTAGGAAAGTGTTTACTGAGGTAATAAATCAAATCCTGAAATGTTGACATTTTCTGAGATATACAAGATTCCCATTCAACAGCGTAATTATACTGTGCATGTAGAGAGTGTGTGTGTGTGTGTGTGTGTGTGTGTGTGTGTGTGTGTGTGTGAGAGACTGTGTGTGTATGTATGTGCGTGCGTGCGTGTGTGCGTGGGTCATGATTGGTCTTTGACTGGAGGGAACCCTGTGTGTGTTGCAGTATCCTGGGGATGCATATCTTTGGTTGTAAGTTCAGTCTGAAGACAGATGCAGGAGACACGGTGCCCGACAGGAAGAACTTTGACTCTCTGCTCTGGGCCATCGTCACCGTCTTCCAGGTACGGAGAGTTTCATCACACACACAACACACACACACACACACACACACACACACACACACACACACACATACACACACACACACACACACACACACACACACACACACACACACACACACACACACAGACAGGCTTTAAGATCAACTCTACTGGCATCCATTCTCTCTGTGTATATTTGCTATAGATTCTGACCCAGGAGGACTGGAACATGGTGCTGTACAACGGCATGGCCTCCACCTCGCCCTGTGCTGCGCTCTACTTCGTAGCTCTCATGACTTTTGGAAACTATGTGCTCTTCAACCTGCTGGTGGCCATCTTGGTTGAAGGTTTCCAGGCTGAGGTGAGACATGGATAGCATCTTAGCATGTAGCCACTTAGCAAATAGAGGATTACTGTGACAAAAGCATACGTGCCGTGATATGCGAGCAGCTAACTCATCAGAGGGCTTTTTTTTCTTTTTCTTTTGTTACAACCTGATAATAACACTGACGGAGTGAGTCTTGACATATTTGACGCATTTAAATCACACAATAACTATCACAATAGTCACATTATGGTGAGTTAGTGTACCTTGGGGCCAACAATCTCCTCTCTTCAATCTTCCCAATCAATCTCCAACATGCTTTCTATTTCAGAAATAGTAACAATTAATCTTGGTAATTCTAATAAATAATCTGTTTAAAACAATAGTTAGCACACATATGTCTCCGAATCCTTATGCCATTCAGCAAAGCACAAATAAAACATTGTAGACAGTTTTTCAGTTATTTGATATATTCAATAGTATTCCTACAGTATAGCCTCGGAGAATACATATTTAATTGGAAACAACATGACTTGGTTTTCTCATTGAGTTCAGAAGAGAAGGGGGCGGAGTGTTTTTGTCCTCAGTCTGTCACACGCGGAGCTACAATAGAGTAAACAAACTAAACAAGAGTTACTTGTTTGTATGCTTCTTGTTTGCTATGGGGAGAGTTAAATTAATTTGATTCCTCATTTATTTCGCATTAGTGAGGCCAGTTTTTTGTGTGCTTGTGTTGGCCTGTCTGCTCCTCTGCTGATAAACTTTCCAAGGGAGTGGATTAAGAGTCCCTGTCCACTGAGCGTCTGTTCATTATAGCAGAGATTTGCTGTTTCCCCATCACTCCAAAATACTTATGTTCTGGAGCATGTCTTTTAAAAAGCAGCTTATCTGTGCACAGTACCTCAATATCTAAATCTATAATAGCAATTGACAATGATTACACAAAGAAAAAGACAAGTTTTCAAACAAATAAAGATACAAATATGAATAGTAGGATAAAAAATGAAGGATCCAACTGCGCTTCAGCTGTAGGAACTGGCAGGTCCGGTGCATCACAGGAGGGACGTATGTAGACGTATGTACGTCGAAACGTTGTCTGATATTATGCACCTTAAATAAAAGGCATCAATTGATCCGAGCTGCTCCAGACTTTTTCATTTAAGTATGAATAGTAGGATCTCAGCACATCCCTATTATCCACATACTGAAAGAGAATGGGAAAAAAACATGCATTTTAGCTTTTCACAGAAAATACCCGTGAAATTAAATGTACTCCGACAACTCGAGGAAAATGGCTGCCTTAAATGAGTGGAACAAAATATGAGACGATTTTTCCCAAAAGGTAACACTCTGACACTACCTTTCATCTTAGGGAACAATTTAACATTGCACTTTTTAATTTTAGAGCTGGGGTAGACTCGGGTAAGTAAATATGTGATCTTCGGGGAAAATAGCCCCTTAGATAGTTGAGTAATGAGGATAGGACAAGAGATTGGCAGTTGCTATTTAAATTTGCTTGTGGCTTGTTCATTCTTTTCTTTTTTATTCTCTCTGTCTCTCTCTGTGCCCTCTCTCCCCCCTTCCCTGATGTAGGGGGACGCAAACCGGTCTTACTCAGATGATGACAGGTCTTCCTTAAATTTTGAGGGGAGTGACAAGCAGAAAGACTCTCTGCATCTCTCAGGTACCAAACGCCCCCCAGGGGGCCTTTCCCCCCCACTTTTTCCCCCAACTCGTCACTTAATTTTTCTCATCTCTGTAGTTTTTCTGAGTGTTTCATCTCCAAATAGGTTGGAAGTTTGCCTAGATATGCAATATGGTGTAAGCTGTGTTTGAAGCTGTAAAAAAAATATATAATTGACTGTTATGCAATTCACAATTACTACACAATCTTCCCACTTCAAACAAAAGAGTGTAGTCAGCAAGCTCATGTAAGACGTGTTTTCAATGATAATTTGAAACAAAGCAACGTTTCACTTTGCTCCCTTTCTGATGTGTTAATATCTTGACACAGCATCATCTAACCCTTGAATATGTATTTGATACCAAGAATCCAGCTTTTTGCCAGACTCAAAGGAATGGAAAACATGCTAACTTGTGTCTTGAAAGAGTGATCCCAAAATACAGAAGAGAATAATATCTTTGTTGACCCATTTTACTTATGTGTGTTTGTGATAATGACTTTAATCAAGACAACCAGGAGCAGAAAGTTAGCATCTGACACTACTGACTAGCCATCAATATTGTGTTGATAGCTTGGGAACTCGTCTGGGAACATAAATGCTGAAATGCTCTAAATGTTATACTAAAGGGAAATAACTGTTTTCTTAGAGCGTGGCCTGGATAAATCCTCAATTCTGGTTGGCTAGAGGGTCATCATTGGTTACCTCCAGATATCTGTATGTGTCTGATAGCAGTCTTATCAAAGTTCTAAACTGCTCTATGAATCAAAGCCCCAAGAGGTCCGCACTCCACGGAGCCAGGCATAAAAAACGGCTTCTGGTTTCAACATGGCTAAGCATAATATTTTCTCTAGTCTGAAATGTAAGCTGCACAAACTCTAAATAATGTATGCAGAATGCAACTCCTCTCCTCTCCTCTCCTCTCCCCCCCTCTGATAATATCTTATCACAGTTGTTCTATGCCCAAATGTGCCGTTTGAATGTCAGTGTACATACAGTATATTGGCATAATGTTCCTCCAAGCCTAGTCAACCTAAAAGATACGTTTACCGCCGGCGGATGTTCCTCTCCTTCTCTTTGATGACTTGAGCTCATGTGCTGCCTGCTGTGAAGAGATGTGCTGTAAATTAAACCTCTGCCTCTCTTCTCTGTGGGCTGCACAGAGCGCTGATGGAGAGCTCAGCCTCTCTTCTCTGTGGGCTGCACAGAGCGCTGATGGAGAGCCCAGCCTCTCTTCTCTGTGGGCTGCACAGAGCTCTGATGGAGAGCCCAGCCTCTCTTCTCTGTGGGCTGCACAGAGCGCTGATGGAGAGCCCAGCCTCTCTTCTCTGTGGGCTGCACAGAGCTCTGATGGAGAGCCCAGCCTCTCTTCTCTGTGGGCTGCACAGAGCTCTGATGGAGAGCCCAGCCTCTCTTCTCTGTGGGCTGCACAGAGCGCTGATGGAGAGCCCAGCCTCTCTTCTCTGTGGGCTGCACAGAGCTCTGATGGAGAGCCCAGCCTCTCTTCTCTGTGGGCTGCACAGAGCGCTGATGGAGAGCTCAGCCTCTCTTCTCTGTGGGCTGCACAGAGCTCTGATGGAGAGCCCAGCCTCTCTTCTCTGTGGGCTGCACAGAGCTCTGATGGAGAGCCCAGCCTCTCTTCTCTGTGGGCTGCACAGAGCTCTGATGGAGAGCCCAGCCTCTCTTCTCTGTGGGCTGCACAGAGCTCTGATGGAGAGCCCAGCCTCTCTTCTCTGTGGGCTGCACAGAACGCTGATGGAGAGCCCAGCCTCTCTTCTCTGTGGGCTGCACATAGCTCTGATGGAGAGCCCAGCCTCTCTTCTCTGTGGGCTGCACAGAGCTCTGATGGAGAGCCCAGCCTCTCTTCTCTGTGGGCTGCACAGAGCTCTGATGGAGAGCCCAGCCTCTCTTCTCTGTGGGCTGCACAGAGCTCTGATGGAGAGCCCAGCCTCTCTTCTCTGTGGGCTGCACAGAGCTCTGATGGAGAGCCCAGCCTCTCTTCTCTGTAGGCTGCACAGAGCTCTGATGGAGAGCCCAGCCTCTCTTCTCTGTGGGCTGCACAGAGCTCTGATGGAGAGCCCAGCCTCTCTTCTCTGTGGGCTGCACAGAACGCTGATGGAGAGCCCAGCCTCTCTTCTCTGTACGCTGCACAGAGCGCTGATGGAGACGAGAGGTGTGCTTACATGTCAGCAGCAGAGGAGGAGGGAGGGAAGAGGGGAAGGCTTTGTCTAATGCGCTCGTTTTTCAAAGGCAGAAGAAGAAATGGCTTTACCTATTTTCATACTAATAAACCCTTCTTCCTTCTCTCCTCTCTGCCCCTCTAATTCCATTGTCTCTCTCCTTTTCGGATCTTTCTTTCTTTCCCTCTCTCCCCCTCATGTACCATTCTCCCTCCTACCCTTCTACTTTCCCCTTGCCCTTACCTCCTTCCTTCCTTCATGTCTGCCCTCCTTGTCTGTTGCCCACAGACCCTAAGATCTGCACTCTGACCCCTAACGGACACCTGGACTTGTCCCTAATGCCTGCTGGTCTGTACCCAGGAGAGAGCAGCGTCATCTCCCTGGGCCGGGCCAACCTGGAGCAGAGGGCTGTGGTGAGTGGAAGAGGTCACAACAAGCGAGGCTGGAAGGTGTGCAGTTGACCTTTTTTAGTCCTTCCTCGGTCAACTGATTGGCCATTATGTTGACTGCCAAATTTATTTATTGATTCAAATATTTCTTTATTGTCATTACTATGTCGCCAAGATCATCTACCAAGAGCCTCTTTTATCTCTGTATTAACCTATTAACCCCGCAGCACCCTGGGGGGTGTTTCTTGCCTAGACAGACATACCCAAGATAAATCCGGAATAGCTCCTCAACCATAAGGTCTATGCATATTTCTGGTCTCTGTTGATAGGTAAGAAGCTGAAGCCCCAAACGCACTGAAAGTGCTGACGTCTGACGCTGGCGTTTTGAAGTCCACCTGTTGTTTTAAATGGCTGAACACGCACTAGAACACGCACTTATCAGGCGCGTCAATCTGCCTTCACACCCTGACTCTGTTTCGATTTTGGAGCCTCAAATGAGGACCCAGCAGCGACCAAAGCTCTCGCTCTCTCTCTCTCTCTCTCTCTCTCTCGCATCCACAAAAATGTCTTATGAGTACGAGCCAGAAAACTCGGGATCATAGGAAATCAATGGGGGTACCTGTAAAGCATACAAACTTGTGCCTGCCTACATACAAATAGAGACCTTTTCCCAAAATCCTGCTGCTTCTGTGCTGTAGGTATTTACAGGTCTGATGCCTGCAGTGTGCTATAGGAACAGAAATTGACGCACGTCAAATGAGGCGCCTCAATTAATGCTTTCTGTGCGTTTGGGGCTTAAGGAGTATGAATCCATTGTAAGTATACCTACACCTATTACCATTCCAGAGTACATGGAGATGCAATAAAGAGCATCACTTCCTCCATATGTTTGTTTAAAATAGCTGCATAGTTGATTGAAATCACTAATAGATCTGAATTCCTTTAAGTCCATACTCTCTTGGAATTACCAATAGCAGCCACCCTCCAGGATTCCCTCCCTCAAGTCCCTGGAAACTTGATCACCCTATCTATTTCTTAAATTGAGGTTTATTTAATTTGAATTGTCATTATGCAGTTTCCCCAGAGAAGGCAGGTCCAACTGGCTCAGTAATTCTTCAACCTTACAAAAATCTGGTGTAGACTGTGTGTACAGAGACTGATACAACATTTTAAATGTTTTTTTTTGTATTCACTTTAATTCATATTTGATCTTACCTTGTTTTGTTGATTTACAGAAGGACAATAATGTGCAAAACTGGTGTCTTTTCTTCAATTGAGCAGACTAATGGATTAGCTGTGGGAACTTGTTTGGCAATGGCTTGAATATAACGGACGTTCATCTCTATAAAAGGTTGCGCACTGTAGCTTTAAAGTCCCTGGAAACCAAAATCCACAAAAACGTTTTAACTATGTTATTTAGGGTCTTATGTTAGTAATTGTGTGGCTCAGAAATTATTATACATTACTTTCAACCCAAAGCCTTAAAATCGACACTTTTCTACAAGATTCTACAAGGTACTTCCTCATTGAAGAGAGCAGTGCGCGAGGTGCTAAAATGCAGGAGCTTATGACGTCATAAGCTCTATATAACCTTTGTACACGCGCGCAACTCGCCCTTCTCCTTTTGTCCGTTCTTTGCCCCCAGTGACAGCGCTCGCTCAGTGTCTGTCTGTCTCCCTCCCACTCTGTGTGCCGAGCGCTATGCTTCTCTCTCTCTCTCTCTCTCTCTCTCTCTCTCTCTCTCGGGACTAGTGTGAGAGAGAGCACAGAGAGAGACACACAGCCTGGTGACGCGAGGTTACTCACACACACACACACACACACACGCACTCGATCTCTCTTTCTCCGTTTCCCTCCCCCCCTCTCTCTCGCGCTCTCTCTCTCTCTCTCTCGGAGGTCTCCGAGAGAGAGAGAGAGAGAGAGAGAGAGAGGAGACCTGCTGCAGACGGGACACGCCCACACAGTCCGCGGGAGAAAATACACTCTAATTTGTTGTTGATTTGTGTAGACTATTATAATATTCTCTTGAATGTAAATGTTGATCTCTTTTTTGACTCCTCCTGTGAGGCTCACAGGGACCCACCTGATACAGACTCATAGCCGAGTACTCTGTGTGAACCTCACCTTATTTATAGACTATCTAAGTATTTTCTAAACATGATTGTTAATGTATTTCACTGTGTGCTAATTGATGATGTGTAAATTGTGATGCCTCTCAGCCTGTCTCTCATGTGGGGCTGTGATTGGCTCAGCCAAAACAGCCACTCCTTATTTAAGATGGCTTCTAAATGCCCATAACCATTTGTTTGAAAAAGGTCTGAGACCGAAACGTTACAATTAAATTTATTTTTGCAAGTTTGGACAGTGTGCGGGACTCTCTTTATTTTTGTGAGAAAATACACTTCCTCAATCTAATTGATTCTCATGACTTTTGTCATGACTGTCAAACCTAAATTTATATACTTTGCGACGTTCATCATCGTTCATATTTGGCTGGTGGCTTATTAACATAGATTCCTGTGATGTGATGAACTCAAAATGCTAAATAATAATAAAATATTTCTGGTTTCCAGGGACTTTAAGTGACTGTATGGACTTCTCAATAAGTACTGTAGTGCGATGTGATAAGCGCTACATTATGACATTGGTGTTCTGGAAATATTTAATTGTGGGGGAGTTTGTCCTGAATGAAGAGTCTCATTAGGACACAGGCAGTGGATCAGTTGTTTCCTTGTTTTTGTTGATATTCCAGACTGCCTCAGCACAGCTCACAATTAGATGGTTGAAATCAGTCAGTGTGATCAAAGACAACTTGGCATCAATACTGTTTTTGGCGTGGTCCTTTGTTCTTCATTTTCTTTTTCATGCTTCACTTGTTTCACTGTGACAGCGAGGAGTTTTGTAGGAAAATATTTTGCCTGTTAAAAAGACATTTCCTCCCCGCCCATCTCTTTCTCTCTCTGTCAGTATCCGGGCCGGGGCTGGAACCGTCCGCTGCCCCCCCATCCTCAGGCCCTGTGGGCCCGTCGCTCCAGCTGGAACAGCCTGGGAGGAGGCCGCCCCTGCTCCTTCTCCTTCTCCTCCCCCACCTCCACTCCAACCCTCACCCCCACCTCCGCAAGACCCTATGGCTACGGGCTGGGGCCTCTGGGTGGCGTGGTCGGGGGCAGCCTTCGTATCCGTGGCCCCCGTGCCTCCTCATCCCCGCACCACCACATCCACCCAGACGAGGAGGAGTCCCTGCTCTCTCCTCCCCCCGTCGCCCCTCTCCACGTTCCCCATCCTATGAACCCGGGTCATTTCGTGCCCAGGCGGGACCGGAGGGCTCTGTCACTGGAGCTGCCGCACCTGCTGCAGGTTCCGCACCCGCTGCCGCCGCACCCGCCACTGCTCCCCGTGACGCTCCACGCTCAGCCCAGGGAGAAGAGCTTCTCTGGCGGAGGTGGGCTGGGCTTGGCCGGGGTTCACCAGGACTGCAATGGGAAGACCCCTCTGGCACAGCTCCTCCAGCCCCCGCCGAGACACCAGACTGGGCAGGCTGGAGGGGCGCGCCCCCAGAGCCAGCTGCTGCCTGAAGTCTTTCCCCAGGTCAACACATGCAGCAAAGACCGGGAGGACCTGGATGATGAAATTGACTATGTGAGTTGGTGTTATGTATGAGGGGATAGGGAAGGTGAGTGGTGGAGTGAGTAAGTGTGAATGTGCTCGCAAGTGAACAAATGAGCAAAAGACTCTGATTGAGTCACAGTTTTGAAAGTGTGGTAATGCAGCCATGTTACTTTCCTATAATAACTAGAAATATTGTGCACTCCCGCGCTTCGCGTGCTCATTTCTAGGTTGCGTGCTCCACGGTCAAGTAGCAATTGTGGAGCAATTGTGCGCCGTGCCTCCATCTTATACAGATACAGATAAGCACAAGTTGTTATGCTGCTGCACCTGAAAAGAACAAAGAAAACACAATCCAGCCATTTGTTACCTCTAAAACCGAACCATTAGCTTCTGTGGTTAAGTCCTTCTTTTTGACACACATGCAGTAATCTCCTGTGCGCTTGTGTAGGATTTTAGATGAAGATCAAGTACTTTGTACAAAGCCTGCAAACCCTATCACCCAGGCCCCATGGGACTCTCAATGTTTTCATAGTAAACAAGTGTGTGTCGGAACGAAACAAGGTTAATTAGAAAATAATATTTAGACAGCAGGGGAGAGAGGGAGACAGATGGTAATGGCGGAAGATGCTCTGAGGTGATGTAGAAGTGTTTCACTTTTGTAAATGTTTTAAATGGGGAGTTTCTGTGTATTTTTGTGTGCATACTGCATGAGCATTTTGCATAAGGTGTGTGTGTGTGTGTGTGTGTGTGTGTGTGTGTCTGTGTGTGTGCGTGTGCGCGTGTGCGTGCGTGTAGGCTATGTGTAATTTTTGTTCAACATTATTCAGGATAAATTCCTTGAGGAGATCTTGAAAAGATTAACCATTTCTGTGTGTGTGTGTGTGTGTGTGTGTGTGTGTGTGTGTGTGTGTGTGTGTGTGTGTGCGTGCGCGCACTCTCCCTCCATCCAGAGCTTGTGTTTCCGTATCGAGAAGATGTTAGAGGTGTACAGACCAGACTGGTGTGAGTCGAGAGAGGACTGGTCTGTGTTCCTATTCTCCCCACAGAACAAGTGAGTCACCATCATCCCTCCTTCTTTTTCCCTTCTTCAGCTCCTTGTGTGTTGTTTTGTGTGTTGTTTTGTGTGTTGTTTTGGTGCACTCTTGATTTGACCTACTATGGCGCCATCCGGCCCATGCTGGGGACTGGGTGCATCTGTGCGTTGGTCCACTTATTTATGGGTGAGAGTTGGTTCAACATTCAACGTTTTCGGAAACTTTTTCATAGTTCTAGTTAGAGGAACTCTCCTTTTTGTCTGAACAGGGAACCATAGTAGTTCTTATCGTGCATTTACATCAAGGCGGAAATAAAGCTTCACTAGCACAAATTATTTGCCAAAGTTGGACATTTTCAACTCAAGCAAACAGGCAATGAGGCGAAAATCGCATCATCCGTCATCGCGTCATCCTACGTCAGGTTAGGTACTTTCCCAGCACAAGAGGAACCTTTAGCGGTCCAGACATAAGCGTGCGTTGGTTGGTCGAACTTCTAGAAATGCCCCGAGGTGGTCATATAATTACTGACATTAAGTTGCTATTTTTTTAGCGAGCTAATGTTGGTTAACTAATTGTTAGCCAGAGTAGTGTCAATCCCCCGTAAACTCTCACTTGTTTGCTGTGAAGCTACTAGTAACGGTTAGCATGCTAACCACACTTACATCACTTCAGCGTTCCTATTGGCGACGTGAATGCAAACAGGGGGAAAAAAGAGCCCTTGAAGGTATGTAGTTTTCGGTGGAGCTCCCGAGCAGGCGGTTGCTCTCAGGGAGTCGCCAGAACCGTTTGGTCCGAAAGCGCCTTTATACAAAGCCATGCGTATATACACACCTATGTGTTCAATTCTCCTCACACTCTCGCTTAGTCTCACGTAGTCAGACCCACCGTCGACGTCATCAAGCTTCCAGCGATGGAGGGTCTGAATCTAATGTCCCAGACGGAAGGCGGCGCCCAGGCAGATTAGCCTGGTAGCCCCCCGACGGAAGTACAGCGTGTCTCCCATATTACAGTCCCACAAAGAAACACCTTCTGTAGATATCATCCACGGCTGGCACTGCGAGACTAACTCTCGCTAGGCCCACCCACAGTGTCCAATAGACTCCCTTCCACTGTTCCGCCGCACCTTATCGGCTGGCCGCAGGACGTGTATAACCCTGCTGCCACTCACTAAATCAATATCAAGGAGGGGTTGCCAGATTCTGCTCCCCACCTCATCAATAGGAGGGACAGCTTGCCAGGTTATCACAGAGAGAAGGGCTAGATTAGAGTATCGATTGCCACCTTGCAGATAACAAAGGTATATTTTCCACCCGCTTCCACTGCCGTTTGTCAGCAAGAAATAGGCCTACAGTAGGGGGGATTGAATACCACAGGTGATTCATTCAGTTTAGCTACTGATCATGTTATGCTATTGTATTAAAATTGACAGAAGATGTGTTTGAAAAGGCACAGAGACTATATTTTAAATGTAAAAACACCGAAAGGTCTGCTGACATTTTGAACAAATGGACCCTTCCTATTTGAAATGTGACGATAGCCTTTCATCCTGTTTCGTTCCATATTATCCGCTGAACTGCAGTGAAGCTATTTAATTGCTTTTTGGCAGTAAACAGTTAAGTTTTTAAATGGATATGTATTAGTGTGTGCTTTCTCTCTCTCTCTCTCTCTCTCAATTCAATTTTCAATTCAATTCAAGAAGCTTTATTGGCAGGACATAGGCTACGTTTATACATGCTGCCAAAGCATAGATCCAAACATAAATGAGATAGAAATAAAGTAAAATCAAATCAAACAAACAAGAATTATCGGCCTATTATTATCGGCATCACATAGAATAGTTCAGAGCCCTGTACTACGAAGCTAGTTTAACAGATCCGCGATAAGTCCCTTTGATCTGGTTTGACTGAACAGGATCAAAGCTATCTAGTTAACTGATACTACGACGCTGGTTTTCTACTAGGTAAGTGGACCTGGGATCTGCCTGTGCACACGCACGTTTTTCGCTCGTGCACAGGCGCGCGTCCACGCGAAAGAGGTGCGCTAGCCAATCACATTATGAACAGCTGAGTTGATCCACGCCCACACCCATTTCCACACCCATTTCCTCGTTCAATGAAGCGCAGTGCATGATCAGAGTTTTAGCGGATATTTAATGTATCCGCGATTTAATGTCAGAATGAAAATCCGCGTTGGATAGTCTGCTGAAGGGCTGTCTAAAGCAGCAGCTTGTATTCACATCAGTCATTTGATTTACTTTGATCAGCGATTTCTGTCTGATACAGCAGCAACAAATGTAAATGTGTAATCTCAGTCTATACATTTCCACAATCTGTAAGCCTATTTAGACCATAGATTTAGAAACGCATGCCCAATGAATAATGATCTCTATCACTCATGTGTGTGGTTGCACTGATCGAATAATTCATATATAAAATAGCCTAGTATAAAGCCTAATAGCCTACTATAAAAGATAAAACTGCTGAACTGAATTGAGACGATGCGGGCATAGTTATCATTGATAAAAACTAGCCTATTTTTGCTCATATATTGGCATACAGCCTACAGGACACAGTTCCAGCTGAAAGATGCAAGAATAGCCTGCATATTTAGTATTGGGGCTATCCCATTTATCCCATATCTATATTATATGTATAGGCTTTTCTGGCATGTAGGAGAATATCACCCTCACTCCATTTGAGGGTCCGTTCATGATATGCGCGCTGTGATTAATAGTGATAATATTTCTCCACGCATCGTTGAGCTGTTAAGACATAAAGTGGTAAGTAGGCTTAATTTAATTATGTAGCCTACAGAGCCACAAATGTTTTGCTTGTTCTATTCTCAGTTGACTGCAATCTATTTTTCATATGGCGATCTTATGAATGGTGAGTGACTCCAGAGAGCCGATTATATGGGTCTTTCATGGATTTTGATCTTATCCTCTGAAGCTAACCTGGTCGCGACCAGGTTAGCTTTGCAGCGTCAGTTGCCATGGTGATTGAAAGTTAACTTGCTTTGTAGTACGGCTAAACCAGGTTTAAACTCAAACTTACTCGGATAAGGCATTAAACTAGCTTCGTAGTACAGGCTACTGGACAGTAACAACAATAACAGTGATAATTACAACAACAACAAAAGGTTCAAGATTTTACAGAGTTGATGTTTCTTAGATGATGACATGATATCACATACTGAGCACATACTGAGAGTTCTACTGTTTCAACTTTTTCTCCAAGCTGGAGAATTTCTTTTCATTGATATTGAGATTTTGAAAGTTCTCTATTGTTTTCTTCTTCAGATTTTTTTTTTAAGTACCGGTATGTGTTCCTGATGTGGAAGTGTTCTTCACTTTCTATTTCCCCTGAGTGGCAGTGCACTCTCTCTCTCTCTCTCTCTCTCTCTCTCTCTCTCTCTCTCTCTCTCTCTCTCTCTCTCTCTCTCTCTCTCATCATCTCTCTCTCCCTCTCTCTATTGTGCTCTCCCTGCAGAGCACTGTACCCTGCAGAGCACTGTACTGTCTGCTGCTTCTGAGAGTGCTGTTAATGTCATTTGTTTTGAATTAGCAGAGATTTAATGAGGCTGAATGAGGCTATTTACTCACCGAGATGCTGTCAGGGAGCTCGGCTGTCAATCAGAGGAGACAGAAGGCTTTGTTTTGTTGTGTTTTGAATAGAGCGAGTGACATTTATTTACTAGGTGTTGTCCATCCCCCTGTCTTCTGATATATACAATTTAAGTTCCATTCATTTTATTTCATATTCAATAAGCTATAATTGCATACACATAATTATTGGTATGAGTTATTAGTTATAAATGCATGTCACATGGACTGGCAAGAGGCAACGTTTCTCAGCTCCCTACAGACAGCTTAACTTGAGCAGGTCACTGTGTTCTGCCACCACACACACACACACACACACACACACACACACACACACACACACACACACACACACACACACACACACACAGACATGGTGCCACCCCTCCCCTCTGCTCTCTTCTCTCTGCCTATAAAGATCTATGACAAATGTTACATCTTTACTGTCCTCATGAAGCCTGCAACTATGAATTTACATATTTGTGTATTTCTGTTATGAGGGCTATGAGTCTCTTTGCAACCCTGATTATTTACAAAGATGTATGTTTGGCTGAATACATTTGTGTGAGACAACTTTCCTGGACTCTTGGCTTTATTCACGTTTCATATTGGCTTGAGAGACTGTCTTGTCTATGTGGGAGAAGAATGATGATTATTGATACAGATGCCATTCTACAACACTTCTATGTCTTTTTTTAAGCCGTGCAGCCGCTTCTATAAGTGACATGTGTGTCCGTCCATCTATCTGTCTATCCGTCCGTCCGTTCTGGCACGGGATGTGGACGGGATGTAGCGCGGGATGTCGGTATGCGCACGGGATCTGTAGCCTTGCAGCCTATAGGCCCCTCCCCCGGCCCCCCCGGTCGATACACATGTAACCAGTTGTGGCAATCAGCACCACACCACCTCCAGAGAGAGCGTCTTGTCTGGAGGTCGATAGTGACGAGAGACAGAAAGCTGGTGAAACATGCACAGCATACACGCGTGCACACACACACACACACACACACACACACACACACACACACACACACACACACACACACACACACACACACACACACACACACACACACACACACACACACACACACACACACACACACACACACACACACACACACATACAGTTCCAGGGCTCGACATTAGTTAACACTTGCCCAGGCCAACTAAGGTCTGTGGGTGGCTAAGTGGATTGCCTCATCATGGCAGCTGGCTGTCTGGTCTGGGCAAGTGAGTGACAAATGTATCCTTAAGCTGACACTCCTGACTGACTGACTGACCGACTGGTCGACGGTAATGTTATCGTGATTGAATAACGTTACTGTTATTGAATAACGTTACACTGTTGCTGTGCCTGCGCATATTGTACATAATCGCTGTTGAATGAAGTTTGGATTTGGTGAATCCCGGAGCAGACATTTGAGCTGTCTTTCCGTGAAATAGAGAGCCAAAGTCACGCCCCCAGACATTTTGTAAAATAGGTATAGTTTCGTCTGGTCAAACCATGCGATTCAGCTATCTTTAAAATCAGGTTAGACCCTATAGTATCACCTGGACCAAATCTCAAAGAAACAAACAAACAAATGTTTAATAAATATATATTTTTTAATCCTCTATTTATATTTTTTGCGCGCACATGCACACACAGTGCCGGAGACAGGAAGAGAGGGGTAGAAGTACAGGGTTCGACCTGCGCAAACCTGCACCGCTTACTTCAACACCTGGGTGTTATTTTTTGGCTGAATCGTGACAAAAAACTTTTTTTTAATCTCACCGTTTTCTGTCTCTCCATTCCTCCCCGCCTGTCTTTCTTCATCTTCAACTCATCCTTCTCTTCTGTTCCCTTCTGTCTTTATTTGTCTCCTTTCTTCTTCTACTTTTCTGTTGACCTTTCCTTATTTTCTCATGTCCTCTCCTCTCCTCTCCTCTCCTCTCCTCTCCTCTCCTCTCCTCTCCTCTCCTCTCCTCTCCTCTCCTCTCCTCTCCTCTCTCTCATCTCCTCTCTCCTCTCCTCTCCTCTCCTCTACCAGATTCAGACAGATGTGCCAGTCCATCATAGCCCATAAGCTGTTTGACTATGTGGTGTTGGCCTTCATCTTCTCCAACTGCATCACAGTGGCTCTGGAGAGGCCCAAGATACTGCAGGGCAGCCTGGTAAGCCCATTTGTGTGTGTGTGTGTGTGTGTGTGTGTGTGTGTGTGTGTGTGTGTGTGTGTGTGTGTGTGTAGCCGTTTTGTGGTGGCTTTTTGCATTCACTTTTATTCGTTTAACGGTGCAATAAGTACTACCAATAATAACGCCCCCTCGCATTTTCAACTACTGAAGCATTGAGGACGGTCCCACAGGCGACACATTGCGAGCCGTAAAAGCAAATGACAAAGCAGTATTGTTATTGCAGTATTTTGCACGGTGATATTACCACTTCACAGATGTTTCTGTTGGATCTCTGCTCGCTTATGCACCTCTATTGCGGAAATGTGACTTCCATCATTTATTACAGGTAAGTTACAGACCACGCCGACAGAGGATGAAGTCATAGATTACTTTTTGATATTAATGTAATTTTATTATCGTAATTTAATATGCAAACGAGGGATGTACGATATAGTTTTTTTTTTTGCTGATATGCTGACTCTTTTGACCGATTGCCGATACTGATATATGTGCGCATTTCCCCCCCACCTAATTTCAGAGAACATCAACTTTTTCCTGTAGTGGAATTAACCCATTATCATGCCTACTATTATCGTGATGGCAAAATGTACACATTCACTTGGCAAAATAAGAAAAACTACTTTAACTTAGGTTATGTAAAACATGCCATATTTTATATGTAACATTTTCTTTCAAACAATTTAGTCAAGCATTGAGCAGAAATGCCTTTATTGGCCGATACCAATGACGTGCCTATATCATCGTGCATCCCTAATGTGAATAACACTTGAAAATGATGAGATAAAGAAGAGATATCATTGGAATGCCAGGCTAATCATTACACTTCCATTGTATTGGGCAGTTGCTGCATATATTTTTGCCCCATCTTAACCGCCAACCCTCTCTTCTCTAACCCTCCCTCCCTCTCTCTCTCCCCCCCCTCTCTTTCTCACTAGGAAAGAGTCTTCCTCACCATCTCCAACTACATCTTCACTGCCATCTTTGTTACCGAGATGACACTCAAGGTAACATTCTACAACCTGTCTCTCTATTAGCAGCCAAAAAAAAACCCGTCAAGTGCACTTATTGGTTCTGGACAAGCGTTCCCTCCCTCCTTACTCTCTTCTGCCCATTTCCTGGCATCCTTCCTGACCTCCTTTCCTCCTTCCTGTCTCCCAGTCTCCTCCCACGTGTGTTTCTCTACCTCTCTGTCTCACTCACTGACTTCACATCACTGCCCCCCGCCCCCACCAATGTCTTGGCAATACCATGTTCCTTTCGATAAGCGATGTCATTAATTAGCAGCTAGTGGCTCTTGTGGACGTGGTCCATCTCACCCCTGCCCCCATTCTCTCTCTCTCTCTCTCTCTCTCTCTCAATTCAAATTACTTTATTGGCATGGTGTACAACACTGTACATATTGCCAAAGCAAGTGCTTAGAGCAGTGATTACCAAAGTGTGGGCCGTGGAGGTACTGCAGGTGGATTGACTGTCACCAGGCTGCCTGCAGGTGCATTGACCTGTGTGGCTATGCTGTTCACACGAGGAGTGCAGTGAGACTGTCACCCCTCGTCTGAAATGACCTTATTCTGAAATAAACAGGTAGATTGTCGTGCCGTTGTTTCCAAATACATTGGGGGCTGCACCACAATATCGACACGGCAACATAAGCAGTTAACTCATTGAGTGCCAGCCACTTTTGGAGAACGGATGCTCCCAGTGCCAGAGTTTTCAGAGCGTTTTCAGTGATTTCTCGAGGCCCACAGAATATTGTGTGATATTACTATGTAAACACCGAACACGCACAAGAACGAGCTGGCTCTATTGTATCATCAGCAAAAAAAAGTTTATTGATACCATTTTCCGTTCTTTAGTTATGAGCCGGAGAAGATAGGTTGTTTTCAGCGTTTTCAGGCTTTTCAAATTATTAGCTGAGATAATCCGCCTTTTGTGAAATGCAGCATTTCAAGCACATTCACTGAGTCTGAAGATAATATTTTCTGATGTAGTGACGTAGTTGTTGTGTGATGCCCTGCGTGCACCACCCCCCTCCCCCCCTCCCCCCGTAAACTCCTCCCCACACTGCACACAGCCTCACGCAACCATTATATTTTCGGAGTGCTGCGTTTGTGTGCTGCTGTCGGCTCTCAGCGCCACAGCAGGGAAGAGCCAACCCGGATTGCTGAATGGTTTGGCGTCAGGGGCTGCTTTCCTAGCTGCTAATCGGGTGGAGAAACTATACAGACAGACAGACAGACAGGGACAGAGGGGCTCAGTTGTGAGCGCGGATTGACTCCTGTTCGGAGCCAATGTCATCTCCCGCGACAGAGCAAATGGCTCTGGGAGCATGCATCGGTTTGCCTTTGATCCACGGCTTTTAGGCTGTTTCTCGGACCTGTCTCTAATCTGGACTGCACCGAGCAAGCACTGTCGCCACCTAATGAGTCCGTAAAATAGGTTATACACCTCCAATAGCTACTATAGTTGTACAGGAGCTGCGGAAGGCTTTGATCGACGTCCCACCGTCAAAAAACGCATTGGACGTCGAAGGACGTCCGTGGCATTCTACGTCACTATTTAATTGGACGTCGAAGGACGTCCATGGCATTCAATGAGTTAATCATAGAAATCAATAAACTCTGTAATGCCTCTATATTGTGTGTTGATCAGAGTTGTGATGAAAGGGTTCGGTGGGCCGCGGAAGATTTTCAGATTTCAAAGTGGGCCAGAGCATTCTTAAGTTCGGGAACCCCTGGTTTAGACATTGAAAAGCTAAATATTAATTAGAAAACAGTACATCAAAACATACTATAAGACAAACAAATGATATGTTGTGAGATATAACAGCAACAACACAGAACAGTAAAGAAACATACAGGACAAAACAAATGGTCTGTTGTCAGATATACTGTAACATCAATGTGTGTCTGTCAGACAGTCACTCATTGTCTGACAGACAGTGAGTTAGCAGCAAAATAGACTGCTGCTAACTCACAGCTCTTTCAGTCCTCTGACTGGTAGGACTGGTTGTTTTTCTTCATCAAAAGGTAATTCGTGACTTCCGGTGGCGCAAGGCACGAGATGGCAGCGTAACTTGAGTGCTCCAGCATTGGCCTAGTGAAATCCCCGTAATTCAAAGAACTTTGAACATTAAAACATGAGCAAAGATATGGGAAAGAAAGGGGATAAATCCCAAAGAGTAAAGGGTGCTAGTACTCGATCGCAGAAGAATGGTAATACGGCGGAGAATGGAAATAGCTCGGACGATGAAGTACAAAGAGAAAATGGCGGCCCGGAGGAGACTGGAGAAGAAAGAGAGACTTCTGCCCTCACTCTCGATTCTATCCGTAAAATAATGGGTGAAGTTATGTCAAAGGGGATGTCTGAACTCCAATCAGAGGTAAAGAAAGAACTCGGTGAATTCCGTTTCAGTCTCCGTGAAGACATGAAAAAGCAAATGGAGGAGCTAACGTCCGACATTAACCTGAAACTACAAGACGCGACCGGGCAAATCCAGGGAGCAGTCGAACGCATGGGCGAGATGGAAGACAGAATGGTGGACGCGGAAAAGTGGGATATAGATGTCAAAGATACCCTCGTCCAGCTACTTAATAACCAGCGGGCGCTGCAAGATAAAGTCACCGACCTGGAGGGCCGCTCCAGGCGTAATAACATTCGGATTTTTGGGATACCAGAAAACGCAGAGGGTACGTCTGTCATCAACATGGTTGAAAACTTGATAAAGACAGAGCTGGGATTCACACCAGGTCCCGGACAGACGGATGATTTGGGTATTGAAAGGGCCCACAGATCGCTTGCCCCACAGCCCCCACCGGGAAAACCACCGCGCTCTGTTGTGGTGCGTTTTCTAAAATTCACAGTCAAGGAGAAAATCTTGAGTGCGGCCTGGAAGAAGAAAGATACTCTCTTTCAAAACAAACGTGTGTACTTTGACCACGACTATGCGGAGGAAGTCCAGAAGAAAAGAAAGGAGTACATCCCGATAAAGAAGAAATTGAAGGAAAAAGGCATTCGCTTCCAAACCCCATTAACCCGGATGCGCGTCCATTTCAACAGCGGGATTGCCACATACAGCAGCGCAGCGCAAGCAGCGGAGGATTTGACCAAACGCGGATTCGTCCTTGATGAGCCCCTTCGCCACAACGCGACTTCAAGCATAACAGAAGAAACCCTGCAGAATCTCATGCCATGGAACCCCGCAGGCAGACGGGAGAGTAGAAAGCGTCAGCAACAAATCCGAGAGAGGCTGAAGGAGTTCCGCAGGGAAACCCCGGCTGACGTAGATAACTGAGGTATCACCACCCATCCACAAGCATGACCCGAGTAAGTTTAACGGCTCTCTTGTGATTGCGCTGTGAGGAGACAAGCACCCCCCCCCTACTCAAGTTACAGCAAGGCCAATGTTTGTTTGCTTACTGCTGAAGAGCGAGCCACACACCCCCCTTCCTTTTCCCTTTCTTGATTGAGGGGCCCCACCCAGTGGCCTGTCCCCCTTACTACCAAAGGTGTATTCTACCCTTTGTGATGGGAGTCAACCCTGTTAGTGTTCGCTGTAGTTCCTGCAGTTTCTGTGTAATACTTGTGTGTGTGTTTTATTTTTTTCTTGAGGTCAGGAGTTGGATGTCAACACAATGTTCTTGGAGTGGACTGAATGCATGGTTTGTACTATAACATACTTTCTTTGAATGTAAACGGGCTAAACAACCCAATTAAGAGGAGCAAAATAATAGCAAAAATGAAAAGAGAGAAGGTAGACATTGCTTTTTGGCAGGAATCACATCTGTCTCGACCTGAGCATGAAAAACTAAAAAAACTGGGTTACAAAAATACTTTTTTTTCCTCTTACAAAAATGGCAAAAAGAGGGGAGTGGCCATTCTTATTTCAAATTCTCTTAAGTTTGAACTCATCTCAGAAATAAAAGATAAAGATGGCAGATTTGTTCTTGTCAAGGGTAAACTAGAAAATAAGGAGGTTACCCTATTGAATGTGTATGTACCCCCCCCTGTAACTGATGTAGATTTTCTTAAAAAGGTGTTTGATTTGATAGCCTCGGAGACTTATGGTGTCCTTATCTGCGCAGGAGATTTCAACTTGCTCCTCCATCCTAGACAAGATACAACTACTCAGACTAGAAACAGGAGCCCTGTAGAGAGACGAGTCATCAGAATGCTTCAGGACCTAGGGTTAATAGATGTGTGGCGAGACACACATAAATCAGAACTAGATTACACCTTCTACTCAAACAGGCATAATGCCTACTCTAGAATCGATTATTTCTTTATGTACAATAGAGACATGCACAGAGTAAAGAACTGTAAAATAGGTCAGAGGGATGTCTCAGACCACTCGGGGGTGTACCTATCGATAGAATTAGAATATAAACAGAAAAACACAATATGGAGGTTAAACGCTGGCATGTTAAACAACCAAGCGTTCATAGCTGAAATGTCCACACGCCTAGATTTATATATGACCGAAAACGATACGGGTGATGTCGACCCAATCATACTTTGGGATGCGGCTAAGGCAGTCCTCAGAGGATCCATTATAGCTAGGACTTCACTCCTTAAGAAACTTAAAAACATGAAGCTACTCGACCTACAAAAACAACTTAGAAACTTGGAACAGACTCACAGTAAAAGTAAGGACCCCCCCATTCTATCTCAAATGAAACCAATCAGACAGGAAATTGATAAAATACTTAGTGAAGAAATAGAGAAGAAATTAAGATTCATGAAACAGAGGTTTTACGAAGCAGGCCCAAAGGCTGCGAAACTACTGGCTTGGAGACTTCGAAAACAAGAAGCAGATAGAACAATTCATAAAATCAAAGAGCCCCGTACCAATAAAATGACCAGTACATGTGAGGGCATTCAGAAAGCCTTTGAAAACTATTATAAATCCCTTTACACACGAGTAGACAAAACTGACAGACACACAATTGAACATTTTTTAGACTCATTAGATCTTCCTTCAATTGGTGAAGAACACAATAAAGAATTAACCTCCAGAATCACCTTAGAAGAAATCGATAGGGCAATTTCAAACCTTAACTCTAATAAATCGCCAGGCACTGATGGCTTCCCCCCCGAGTGGTACAGGGCCATGAGAAACAAACTACTCCCCCTACTAGACACCTGTTTTAATCATGTTTTGAAAGAAGGTACTGCACCTCCATCCTGGAGGGAGGCTTTTATATCGGTCATTCCAAAGGAGGGGAAAGACAGGACTGACTGTTCAGGGTACAGACCTATCAGTGTTCTTAACACTGACTGCAAACTCTATGCCTCCATACTAACTAAACGGATGGAGGCGGTGATGCCTCTCTTAATAGACGAAGACCAGACAGGTTTTATAAGAGATCGGCAGACACATGACAACATCCGGAGAACCCTCCACACTATTCACCAAATTAAGAAAGACAAAACATGCTCAATTTTGCTTAGTTTAGATGCGGAAAAGGCTTTTGATTCTGTTGGGTGGGAATTTTTATTTTTAGTTATGAACAGATTCGGATTTAGTAAGGAATTCATACTCTCAATACAAGCACTCTACACGTCCCCGACAGCACGGATCAAGGTCAATGGTAGCCTATCAAACTCTATAAACATACAAAGGGGCTGCAGACAGGGTTGTCCGGCTAGTCCCCTCCTCTTCAATTTTTTCATAGAACCGCTGGCCCAATTAATCAGGCAGGAATCAACCTTAGAAGGTATCTACATAAATGGGAAAGAATATAAAATATCTCTGTATGCGGACGACGTATTGATCACAGTCAGGGAACCTGCCTCCAGTGTACCACGGCTGATGAACATTCTAGAAGCATATGGACAATACTCTGGGTATGTCATTAACATGCATAAAACACAGGCCCTATTATTTAATTATACCCCCACACAAGAACTTAAAGAAAGATATAATTTTAATTGGCACTCCCCACATATAAAATATTTAGGTGTACTTATACCAAAAGAACTATCATCACTAAACGACATTAACTATAATTATATTAATAAAAAAATATATGATGACCTCAACAGATGGGACCACCTCCCACTTGAACTGGGTAACAGAATTAGAACGGTGAAAATGAATATCCTACCACGTCTACTATACTTATTTCTGGCTCTTCCAGTGGAGATTTCCCCCAAACAATTTAGAGAATGGAACAGACATATATCACGTTTTATTTGGAACAATAAGAAACCTAGGGTGAAATATACGACACTTCAACTACCAAAGGAGAGGGGGGGGCTTGCCCTTCCATGTTTGATGGACTACTATCTATCAGCCCAGCTGAGACCCTTAGTAGGCTGGTGCAATCCCACATATGTGGCAAAATGGAAAAACATTGAAACCTCTCTAGTAGAGACTCCAATTCAATCACTACTCGGCCACCCTAACACGATAGGGGAACTGACACTGGCTTCAAACCCATGGGTTAACCTCTCACTTAAAGTGTGGAGGCAAGTGGTCAAGAGATTTCAGATTCAAAGAGAGATTAAGTTACTCAGCTGGCCAGCATACGACCCGGGTTTTGCACCAGCCTCTATGGACTCCAGATACAAAAGATGGTCTCAAAATGGAATAACAGCCCTCTGTGGAATAGTGGTGAACGGGGAAATAGATAGTTTCCAAAACCTGTACCAGAAATATGACTTAGACCCCAAATCAGACTTTTTTAGATACCTTCAGCTTCGCAGTTACTTCTGGACTAACATTAAAGATGTAAACACCGGGGAAGTGTCAATGATAACCAGAGTATTCATGGATGCTTATAACTCAGCGAGTAGTAAGGGTATCATAAGTAAATTATATCATGGTATTCAGTCTCTGAATAAACACTCTACAGAGTACATAAAGCAAAGGTGGGAAAGGGAAATGCAAACAGATATAACAGAAATCATGTGGAGCAATGTCTGGGAAACTCAAATCACTTCCACAAACTCTTTGACATGGAGAGACTTTTGTTGGAAGAATATAATTCGCTTTTTTATTACTCCAAAACAGAAATCTAGACAAATGGGGACTCCACTGCCCTGTTGGAGATGTGGGGCAATAATGGTGGACCATGCCCACATATTTTGGTCGTGTCCTGACATTGGGCTATTCTGGAAGGAGGTGTTGAGGATAATCTCTGACACGTTGGGCTATGATGTTTGCTTTTCTTTTCCCACCTTATACCTCGGACTAGTCTCTGAGGATACCGAAAGAAATGATCTATATCTCCTGAAGATATTTCTGGCAGCTAGCAAGAAGGCCATCACGAAATGCTGGCTTCAGAAGCACCGCCCCCCGGTGGATATGTTTATAAACATTGTAGAACAACTGCACAGAATGGAGCAACTAACTTTTAGTCTGAGGTTACAAAAAGAAAAAGGGGAATCACTCTGGTACAAATGGACAGTTTTCCTAACTCATAGAGCGGAGATGTCTGGGCCCTCTTGAGTGGGGGACAGAACGGACGATGTGGAATATCAGCCTCTTCACTGTTTCTGCCTGGAGCCTGTCTGTGGACTGTTCTAAGACAAAGGTTGCCAGGGACGTCCTGCCGGCCCCTGGGCCAGACGTTGGACAAGCCTGTTAAGTGAAATGACTCTTGCCAGTACCCCGTTTTACATTTACTTTTTTCTTTTTGTCAAAATGTATTGTACAAAGTGATGTGCTGTGTATATTGTGACCTCTCCTGACCTCCTGTTACATGTCTGTTACATATCTTTGCAAAAATGATGTAAAAATAAAAGTATTAAAAAAAAAAAAAAAGGTAATTCGTAAAAAAAAAATTGCTTCTCTAACAGGTTTATACTTTTCACATTTTGGTGAGGAAGTGAAGCTCTGTCTCAGGTTGTAGGTTGCAATGACAGCACAGCCTTTGCTCTGCAGGGAGCCAGGTTTTCCTGTGTCTCCCCTTTTCAATAGCAAGGCTGTGCTCACTCAGTCTGTACTTTGTCCATGTTCTTTTGAGTTGTTGATCAGTCACCATGCTCAAATAATCTGCTACGGTGTACTGTCGGTTTAGAGTCAGATAGCACTGCATTTTGCTCTGTGCTTTTGTTTGTTTGCAGGTGATGCACTTTTGTTTGATCTGTTAGAACTATTAGTGGGTATTGGCCTAATTCTGCCCTACATGCATTGTTTGTAGCTTCCCTCTAATCTCTCTCTCTCTCTCTCTCTCTCAGTTCTGTTTTCTTCCTTAAGGTCCTTACACATCAAGAGCGATGTGAATATACCGCACGAAATTGCGATGCGAGTTTTGACCCACCTGTCAATCACAGCAACAGATGTGTACACGTCGGAAGCGAATTTCTGAAAAATCGACCTTGGTTCGAAAAAATAAACGCCGCAATAACGCTCAGCGAAACTTCGACGTTGGTATGCACGGTTGCATTGACTGATATAGGTTCGGAAAATATTATTGACGTGCGAATTAATCGCACGAAAAAAACGCTCCCGATGTGTAAGGATGTGTTTAGATTCCATCTCCCTTCTCTCTGTTCCCCTTCTCTTATTTTCCCATCCTTCTCTCTGCCAGTCTCTGTATTCTCTGTGGAAGGCTTTGGCACAAGCGGGCCATCAATTATGCACTCCCACAATCAATTATTAACCAATCACAGGCAGCCGAGGAGCCACAGATTTGTCAGCTCCCTGGTCGAGCGCTACACGTCTCCCTCTGTGTCTGCCTGCGCCTTCTGTGTCTCTCTGTGTGTGTGTGAGAGAGAGAGAGAGTGTGTAGGTGTGTCGGCATGTGTTTGTATAACATCAATCTCTCCCTATGACTCCTCCACAAAGCTTAGCACGGTACACAAGCTGCAGCCAAATAAGATGCACAGCACAGCAGGGTTGAGGAGTTGGTCAGCATGCGGCAGAACCTTTTGTTTTTAGAGGCTCAGGCACAATGTAGTGAGGTCCAAAATACCTTCAGCAGTTATGATTGCAGTTGTATACATCATACAGTTACGCATATATACTTTTTTAGTTTCTACAAACTACAGATATTGACATAGAGTGGACTGGAGCTTTTGATTCTGGAATGTAATGGTAAATTCCCATAGAGAATGTACACGACCTGTCAATCACAGTCTTTTTTATGCCTCCCCCGGCGGTAGCCAGGCCGGAGGCATTATGGATCCGGGTTGTCCGTCCGTCCGTACGGATGTACGTACGTCCATACGTCCCTACGATGTTTGTTAACCCAATATCTGAGGAACGCCTTGACGGAATTTCATCAAATTTGCCTCAAACATCGATTTAGACTCAAGGATGATCTGATTAGATTTTGGTGGTCAAAGGTCAAAGATCAAGGTCACTGTGACCTCTCGAATGCCATTTTCAAGCTTGTTAACGCGATATCTCAGGAATGCCTTGACGGAATTTAATCAAACTTGTCTCAAACATCGACTTGGACTCAAGGATGAACTGATTAGATTTTGGTGGTCAAAGGTCAAGGTCACTGTAACCTCTCAAACACCATTTTCCAGCTTGTTAACGCATATCTCACGAATGCCTTGACGGAATTTCATAAAATTTGCCTCAAACATCGACTTGGACTCATGGATGAACTGATTAGATTTTGGTGGTCAAAGGTCAAAGGCCAAGGTCACTGTGACCTCTCGAATGCCATTCCCAAGTTCGTTTAAGCGATATCTCAAGAACGGCTTGATGGAATTTCTGCCAATTTGGCTCAAACGTCAACTTGGGTGCAAGGATGAAAGGATTACCTTTTGGTGATCAAAGGTCAAGGTCACTGTGACCTCTCCAACGCTATTTTCAAGATTGTTAACGCCATATCTCAGGAATGCCTTGACGGAATTTCATCAAATTTGCCTCAAACATTAACTTGGCCTCAAGGATGAACTGATTACATTTTGGTGGTCAAACTTCAAGGTTAGTGTGACCTCACGAACGCCATTTTCAAGCTTGTTAACGCGATATCTCAGGAATGTCTTGATGGAATTTCTTTGAATTTGCCTCAAGCGTCCACTTGGACTCAAGGATGAACTGATTACATTTTGGTGGTCAAAGTTCAAGGTCACTGTGACCTCACACACCCAATTTCCAAGCTCTGCAACGCAACATCACAGGAGCGCGTTCACGGAATTTCTTCCAATTTGCCTCAAATGGCGATTTGGACTCAAGAATGAACTAATGGCGGAGGCATAAGTCCGCGTTGCGGTCGTTCTAGTTTATCATCTATTTTACTCGAAATGGGACCATCATTTATAAAATCAACATCATGCTGTATTGAAGAAGAATTAAAACTCACAATTCCGACCATAAACGCATTAGGAAAGTGTTTACTGGTGCCATAAATCCAGTGAGAAGTATAGTCATTTCCCCATTCACTTCCATGTAATCTGACTTATTTTGCAGCCAGTGGAGTTGTCCCCTGCAGGTCATTCGAAAGAATGGATTAATGTCACAGCAGATTGAAAAATGACTTTTCCCCGACTCTACCAGTTCATTCTTATTATCATACCATTCACCCATTCGACAGTTTGACAGGAAATCTTTAATGTTGGATCCATCATGTACCAGGACACGTACAAAACAGTTCCAACCAACGAACACAGCTTGTGTGAAAACAGTGGTGTAAATCAATAGGGAGCTGACATTTTGTACACTTGTTAATCGGCATGCAGGCCTAAGATGTTTGCTAAGCACTGATCTCTCAGCCATTTTGATATGTTAGCATGCTAACCCCATAGTCCCTCTGAGGTGTTATGTTAGCATGCTAACCCCATAGTCCCTCTGAGGCGTTGTGTTAGCATGCTAACCCCATAGTCCCTCTGAGGCATTGTGTTAGCATGCTAACCCCATAGTAGTCCCTCTGAGGCGTTATGTTAGCATGCTAACCCCATCGTCCCTCTGAGGCCTTATGTTAGCATGCTAACCCCATCGTCCCTCTGAGGCCTTATGTTAGCATGCTAACCCCATAGTCCCTCTGAGGCGTTGTGTTAGCATGCTAACCCCATAGTCCCTCTGAGGCATTGTGTTAGCATGCCCACCCCATAGTCCCTCTGAGGCGTTATGTTAGCATGCTAACCCCATCGTCCCTCTGAGGCATTGTGTTAGCATGCTAACCCCATCGTCCCTCTGAGGCCTTATGTTAGCATGCTAACCCCATAGTCCCTCTGAGGCGTTGTGTTAGCATGCTAACCCCATAGTCCCTCTGAGGCATTGTGTTAGCATGCCCACCCCATAGTCCCTCTGAGGCATTGTGTTAGCATGCCCACCCCATAGTCCCTCTGAGGCATTGTGTTAGCATGCTAACCCCATCGTCCCTCTGAGGCGTTATGTTAGCATGCCCACCCCATAGTCCCTCTGAGGCATTGTGTTAGCATGCTAACCCCATAGTCCCTCTGAGGCATTGTGTTAGCATGCTAACCCCATAGTCCCTCTGAGGCGTTATGTTAGCATGCTAACCCCATCGTCCCTCTGAGGCATTGTGTTAGCATGCTAACCCCATAGTCCCTCTGAGGCGTTATGTTAGCATGCTAACCCCATCGTCCCTCTGAGGCGTTATGTTAGCATGCTAACCCCATAGTCCCTCTGAGGCATTGTGTTAGCATGCTAACCCCATAGTCCCTCTGAGGCATTGTGTTAGCATGCTAACCCCATAGTCCCTCTGAGGCGTTATGTTAGCATGCTAACCCCATCGTCCCTTTGAGGCGTTATCAGACACTCTGCAAACAGCTTGAAATGTCAGCCTAATCTCTCCTGCTGATGCTGAGGAAACCACTGGATCCACTCTGTGCATATGCAGCACAGTGCTGACAATCCCCATGACACCCCCCCCCCCCCCCCCGTCTCTCTCTCCCTCCCTCTCTCTCTCTCTCTCTCTCTCTCAGGGTTATGGGGAAGTCCCATCAATTGTCAATTGGTTTTACACTAACCCTTTTACAACCAAGGGCAAAGCCATTACCACTGCAATCCCGAATATTCAACATAAATCAAACCTCTACCTGCGCACCGCTTATAGTGATGCATGGTGTGTATGTGTGTGTCATCGCCAACCGTGTGTGTGTGTGTGTGTGTGTGAGTGTGAGAGAGAGAGAGAGAGTGAGAGAGAGAGAGAGTGTGTGACAGCTCCCTCCCAGCACTAACCATAGCTATAGTGTGTGTGAGCATGACAGATGGAGTCAGTGTCAGCTCTGGGCTCTCTCTAAGGAGAGCAGGTGCTGTTTGAAAAGGTGAGAGTGTGTGTGTCATGCGTGTCACACACATTGTTGTGCATTTCAGCAGCCAGGTGAGGGAGTGTGTTTTTTATGTGTGTGTGTGTGTGTGTGTGTGTGTGTGTGTGTGTGTGTGTGTGTGTGTGTGGCACACGTCTCGTCAGTGTCAACAGACAGCCTCTTGTGACCTACAGCTGCTGACGACTCTTTTCTCTTTGTCTGAATCACTCGCTCTCTTGGTTACACTTCGTTTCCCTATACACCAGTGGTTCTCAAAGTGAGATCCAGGGACCCCAGGGGTCCTCGAGGGGGTTCCAGCAAAAGAAAATAATTTATTTTCACTGTAAGTCCATCAATAAGTAACACAATGACAGAAAGTATGACTATTTTGGTCATGGGTTTCATACACATACTGTATGTGTAGTGACTACAGATAGGCAGTAAGACAAACCGTTTTGACAGTTTATTGTACACGCATAAACTGTACATCCATGTTCCGATGTACTCTTCTCTCTCTCTCTGTCTCTCAGGTGGTTTCCATGGGTATGTATATAGGTGAGCAGGCTTACCTGCGGAGCAGCTGGAACATTCTGGATGGCTTCCTGGTTTTTGTGTCGTTGATTGACATTGTGGTGTCCATGGCGGGCGGGGCTAAGATCCTGGGCGTGCTCAGAGTGCTCAGGCTGCTCAGGACATTGCGCCCCCTCAGGTAAGGAGGAGCTACCGCAGAGGGACTTAGTAAAAAAGCAGGTATGCTGTTGCTGCAGATGATTTATACACTCAGTTTAGGCAGACAGTTGTCATGCTGTAAAGTGTGATTGTTCTCTCCCCTCCTTCCCTCCCTTCCTCTTTCTCTCCCTCCCCCCTCTATCCCTCCTCCCTCTCTCCATCCCTCTCTCCCTCCTCCAGGGTGATCAGCAGGGCTCCAGGTCTGAAGCTGGTGGTGGAGACCCTCATCACCTCTCTCAAGCCCATTGGCAACATTGTCCTCATCTGCTGCGCTTTCTTCATCATCTTCGGCATTCTGGGGGTACAGGTAGGAAACAGAACAGCAGACTCCCTGTGTGTGTGTGTGTGTGTGTTTGCCTGCTGCATATACACAGTATATACTGAATATATCTGTCTTATCTATTCATAATGTATATTATATATGATCTTTATTCAAGGCAGTCCAGCTTTGTACTTTACCTGTGTGCACTACGCTTTCTCTAACTTATCTCATCACCATGGTTTTTATCTAATTATTTCCCTCCCTCTCCCTCTTTATGGCTTTGTCACACACATGCAAATGCATCTCTCTCTCTCTCTCTCTCTCTCTCTCTCTCTCTCTCTCTGTCTCTCTCTCTCGCAAACGCACCCTCATTGTCATTGTCCTTTCATCACTACACTACACAACACTTTCAATCGGTGAGATCTTTGACCAGCTCATTATATCACTCAGGAGCGCTCGCTCGTCTCACTGGAGGGGCCTACGAAGGTTTATTCCATTGTTTTGATGTGAGCTGTCAGACGGCGTCAAAAGAAAACCGTTGTTCCCTTGTTTTTCTATTGACAGCTGTTCAAAGGCAAGTTCTTCTACTGCTTCGGCATAGATGTGAAAAACATCACCAACAAGTCTGACTGTCTGCAGGCCAACTACAAATGGGTCCACCATAAGTACAACTTCGACAACCTGGGACAGGTCAGTGTCACGTCTATGTGTTTTGTGTGCATGTAAGTACGAGCACAGAATGTAATTAGATGGGTTTCCCCCCCCCCCCCCCATAAAGTAATGAATATGTCTGGATAACTTTGGGTCTGCTGTTGTCCAGGCTCTGATGTCCCTGTTTGTGCTGGCCTCCAAGGATGGCTGGGTCAACATCATGTACCATGGGCTGGACTCAGTCGGGGTGGACCAGCAGGTATCTGTGTATACAAGTTGTACAATTAAATGAGCAAGTCTGTATTATATGGAAATGATATGCTTAAATGTGAATTCCTCTAATATATGACATCCTGTAGACCAGCAGTTCTCAAACTGTTTCACGTCAAGGACCCCTAAACTGACACAGATTAGATCACGAAGATTTTGTCCCATGCAAGTCTGATAAGATTTTATCTTTTAGATGTTTTATCATAGAAGGTGGATGGAACCCATCACCAAAATAGTCATACATTCTGTCATGTGTTACTTATGGATAGAATTATTGTGAAATTATTCCCCTTTTTAGTGGGGGCTATTTTCCTCTCATAGCTCGTTTCAGATTCCCACAGTGTTTACACAAGCTGTGCGAGAATGAGATATATCTCCTTCATATTAAGATCGATGCTCCCTCACTGATCCAAAACACAGTTTGGATAAAAAGATTATGGATAAAAAGGATAAATGTACCATGCCCCGCGTTGTTCCACTAATTCTTACATGTTTGCCTCCCTAACTCTGTCTTTCTCTCCTTCTCTCCGGCCTTCTCTCCTTCCCTCCTGCCCCCTCCCCTTCTCTCCTTCTCTCCTTCCCTCTTGCCTCTCCCCTTCTCTCCTTCCTTCCTCCTGTTCTTCTTCTTCAACATATTTGCTTTCACTCCTTCCTCACTTCTCTCCCTTTCTCATTAAACCCCCGGCAAACAAACAAACAAACAAACAAACACACACACACACACACACACACACACACACACACACACACACACACACACACACACACACACACACACACACACACACACACACACACACAAACAAAACACACACACACAAACACACACACACACACACACACACACACCAACCCCAGCCGGTGACCAACAACAACCCGTGGATGCTGCTGTATTTCATCTCCTTCCTCCTCATCGTCAGCTTCTTCGTCCTCAACATGTTTGTGGGCGTGGTGGTGGAGAACTTCCACAAGTGTCGGCAGCACCAGGAGGTGGAGGAAGCCAAGCGGCGCGAGGAGAAACGCATGAAACGCATGGAGAAGAAGAGGAGGAGTAAGGGAGGGCAGAGGGAAGGGCTATGGAAGAGAAAATAAAACAGCAGAGGCAGGAAGAGGAAGAGAGAGGCAAAGATGGAGGGATGGAAAAGGAAAGATAGGGTCAGGGCAGGAAGAGGATTAGGGAAGAGATTCACCAAGACCAGCTGTTCCGACGCAGGTCTGGAAAGTCCTTTCCAGGTCTTGAATAGTGTCATTTCATGTTCAAGGACAAGCAGCTAGACTTAAAATGTAGTCTTGGTGCTTAGTTTTATAAATGTGGCAGCAAAATTGTCTCCATACTTGCTCATGAATTGAACAATATGTGTTAATGTCTCCAGTCTGTTCTCCAATCTGTTCTGGTGTGATCTCCAATCTGAACAATTTTCTGTCGTGTTACATTATGTACTGTCAAATAGCCTAAGCTGAGAGAACCAGTATGCAGTATGCAGTATACTGCAGTAAGAGATACAGTCTAGCCAAGATTGGACACTGTCCTTGACAATTCCTATTCAAATATACAGTGCCTATTGCAATGAAACTTTAAATATTCTGCCATCTGCCATATATTCTTATTTATTTTTTATTTGCCACACTCCATCACCATCTGATAGTAACAATAGTGAATCAATCTATAGCCAGTTCATCAAAGCTTTTACAAAAGCTTTTACACAGTTTTAGATTTCTGGCGGCAGCCACAGTGGTTTGTTTGGAATCGATCACAATGACATGAGAAAGCACTCCTCTTCTGACGATATAAAATGGATCTGTGAAGGCGTCATTCATCTCTCCTCCTCCCTCAGAGGCCCAGAAGCTCCCCTACTATTCCAGCTACTGCAGCGTGCGTCTGATGATCCACACACTGTGCACCAACCACTACCTGGACCTCATCATCACCTTCATCATCTGCATCAACGTCATCACCATGTCCCTGGAGCACTACAACCAGCCCCATGTAAGGAAGAACATATCTGTGTGTGTGTGTGTGTGTGTGTGTGTGTGTGTGTGTGTGTGTGTGTGTGTGTACTGTAGATGTGTGTTTGGTGGTTACATGCATTCCTGTAGGAGGGTGTAGGGACGGGGTGGTATTCAGGCTGTGCAGTGGTGTGTGGCCACAGGTTTGATTGAGCACGTGTGTCTGTTGAAACATGTTAGGTGACAGATAAGGGGTTTAAATTGCATGTATGCAAACAATTAGACCTTTGTGCAGCAAAGCTCTTAATCTGATTAATGGCACAGCGCCAGCTTCATCGAAAGCTGCCTTGGCCACAAAAGAAGAAGAAATGGGTAACATCCTACTGCTTTATCTAGAATGTTGTAGGGAGGACATTCCCTTCTCCCCTATGTTGGCTTTTTCAGTAGTTGCTTGCCTGCCTCCTACCATGGCATCTACTGTAGTCAGTCACAGCCATGCCTCCTACCATGGCATCTACTGTAGTCAGTCACAGCCATGCCTCCTACCATGGCATCTACTGTAGTCATAGCCATGCCTCCTACCATGGCATCTACTGTAGTCATAGCCATGCCTCCTACCATGGCATCTACTGTAGTCACAGCCATGAACTCCTACCATGGCATCTACTGTAGTCATATCCATGCCTCCTACCATGGCATCTACTGTAGTCACATCCATGAACTCCTACCATGGCATCTACTGTAGTCATAGCCATGCCTCCTACCATGGCATCTACTGTAGTCATAGCCATGCCTCCTACCATGGCATCTACTGTAGTCACAGCCATGCCGCCTACCCTGGCATCTACTGTAGTCACAGCCATGAACTCCTACCATGGCATCTACTGTAGTCACAGCCATGAACTCCTCCTACCATGGCATCTACTGTAGTCAGTCACAGCCATGCCTCCTACCTTGGCATCTACTGTAGTCACAGCCATGAACTCCTCCTACCATGGCATCTACTGTAGCACAGCTATGAACTCCTCCTACCATGGCATCTACTGTAGTCACAGCCATGAACTCCTCCTACCATGTCATCTACTGTAGTCACAGCCATGCCTCCTATCATGGTATCTACTGTAGTCTCAGCCATGCCTCCTACCATGGCATCTACTGTAGTCACAGCCATGAACTCCTCCTACCATGGCATCTACTGTAGTCACAGCCATGAACTTTTCCTACCATGGCATCTACTGTAGTCACAGCCATGAACTTTTCCTACCATGGCATCTACTGTAGTCACAGCCATGAACTTTTCCTACCATGGCATCTACTGTAGTCACAGCCATGCCTCCTACCATGGCATCTACTGTAGTCACAGCCATGCCTCCTACCATGGCATCTACTGTAGTCACAGCCATGCCTCCTATCATGGCATCTACTGTAGTCACAGCCATGCCTCCTACCATGGCATCTACTGTAGTCACAGCCATGCCTCCTACCATGGCATCTACTGTAGTCACAGCCATGCCTCCTACCCTGGCATCTATTGTAGTCACAGCCATGCCTCCTACCATGGCATCTATTGTAGTCACAGCCATGCCTCCTACCCTGGCATCTATTGTAGTCACAGCCATGCCTCCTACCATGGCATCTATTGTAGTCACAGCCATGCCTCCTACCCTGGCATCTATTGTAGTCACAGCCATGCCTCCTACCATGGCATCTATTGTAGTCACAGCCATGCCTCCTACCCTGGCATCTATTGTAGTCATAGCCATGCCTCCTACCCTGGCATCTATTGTAGTCACAGCCATGCCTCCTACCATGGCATCTATTGTAGTCACAGCCATGCCTCCTACCCTGGCATCTATTGTAGTCATAGCCATGCCTCCTACCCTGGCATCTATTGTAGTCATAGCCATGCCTCCTACCCTGGCATCTATTGTAGTCATAGCCATGCCTCCTACCATGGCATCTATTGTAGTCACAGCCATGCCTCCTACCCTGGCATCTATTGTAGTCACAGCCATGCCTCCTACCATGGCATCTATTGTAGTCACAGCCATGCCTCCTACCCTGGCATCTATTGTAGTCATAGCCATGCCTCCTACCCTGGCATCTATTGTAGTCATAGCCATGCCTCCTACCCTGGCATCTATTGTAGTCATAGCCATGCCTCCTACCATGGCATCTATTGTAGTCACAGCCATGCCTCCTACCCTGGCATCTATTGTAGTCATAGCCATGCCTCCTACCCTGGCATCTATTGTAGTCATAGCCATGCCTCCTACCATGGCATCTATTGTAGTCACAGCCATGCCTCCTACCCTGGCATCTATTGTAGTCATAGCCATGCCTCCTACCCTGGCATCTATTGTAGTCACAGCCATGCCTCCTACCATAGCATCTACTGTAGTCACAGCCATGCCTCCTACCCTGGCATCTATTGTAGTCATAGCCATGCCTCCTACCCTGGCATCTATTGTAGTCACAGCCATGCCTCCTACCCTGGCATCTATTGTAGTCACAGCCATGCCTCCTACCCTGGCATCTATTGTAGTCATAGCCATGCCTCCTACCCTGGCATCTATTGTAGTCATAGCCATGCCTCCTACCCTGGCATCTATTGTAGTCACAGCCATGCCTCCTACCATGGCATCTATTGTAGTCATAGCCATGCCTCCTACCCTGGCATCTATTGTAGTCACAGCCATGAACTCCCCCAAACGGCAGCATTGTATGAAAGATGCCGTGGCGGAAACCGCTGATGGAGTGAAATCTGATAAGCCACCCTCACTTCATTATGGCGCAAAACCAATCACATTTAACTCCACTCACAAAGCTGCCACAAACATCTACACTCGATTGTGTGTGTTGTGAATAGCTGCAATTCATACAAAGGAAGAGTTAGTGCGCTGTGCTGATTTTATTACAGAGTTTGTGAGTTTATTTTATTAGCTGCAGCTGTCAGAGTGATGTTAGCAGTGCAGCGGAGTACATGTATATCCGTGGGGTCTTTCTTTTTCTCAGCTTTCCCAACAGCCTGGTGCTTGTTGTCAGTGAGAGAGAAGCGATTATCGTTGAGATAAGTTGCCCGTTTGACCTTTTATATGGGGCAAGCCTCCTCAAGCAGACCCACAGCCTTTGAATGTAAACATCAAAAGGTCTTCTTGGCTATATTTGTAAGCTGCTGGTCCTGACATTTGGCAGCCTTACACTTGCTGTTAGAAGCTTACATGTGGCAGCCATCTTTATGAAAGTAAAAAAATATTTTTTTGCTATCTCTGTGGTGATATGAAGCCGGACCGGATGGCCAAGACAATCCTCTTTGTATCCTTAAATACATTTAATCCATGCATAGCCTCTGCAATAATCGAATCCTGTGTAAATATAATTTAGGGCGAAAATGTGTTTGTGATAAATGTGTGAGTGCACGAGTGTTTGTGATAAATGTGTGAGTGCACGAGTGTTTGTTTGTGATAAATGTGTGAGTGCACGAGTGTTTGTGATAAATGTGTGAGTGCACGAGTGTTTGTGATAAATGTGTGAGTGCACGAGTGTTTGTGATAAATGTGTGAGTGCACGAGTGTTTGTTTGTGATAAATGTGTGAGTGCACGAGTGTTTGTGATAAATGTGTGAGTGCACGCGTGTTTGTTTGTGATAAATGTGTGAATGCACGAGTGTTTGTGATAAATGTGTGAGTGCACGCGTGTTTGTTTGTGATAAATGTGTGAGTGCACGCGTGTTTGTTTGTGATAAATGTGTGAATGCACGAGTGTTTGTGATAAATGTGTGAGTGCACGAGTGTTTGTGATAAATGTGTGAGTGCACGAGTGTTTGTTTGTGATAAATGTGTGAGTGCACGAGTGTTTGTTTGTGATAAATTTGTGAGTGCACGAGTGTTTGTGATAAATGTGTGAGTGCACAAGTGTTTGTGATAAATGTGTGAGTGCACGAGTGTTTGTTTGTGATAAATGTGTGAGTGCACGAGTGTTTGTTTGTAATAAATGTGTGAGTGCACGAGTGTTTGTGATAAATGTGTGAGTGCACGAGTGTTTGTGATAAATGTGTGAGTGCACGAGTGTTTGTTTGTGATAAATGTGTGAGTGCACGAGTGTTTGTGCTGCTCTGAATGCAGGATCCCCTGTTTTAGCCTCTGGCATGCTTGATTTTACTCTTCAAACAATGGGATCAGTTCCAGACATTAGAAAGTAGTTTGCCTGTTGTTACCTTACCGCCCCTTGCTACCTCTTCACACACACTCTCTCTCTCTCTCTCTCTCTCTTTCTCTCTGTCTCTGTGTCTCTCTCCATGTCTCTCTAGTCTCTAGATCTTGCCCTGAAGTACTGCAACTATTTCTTCACCTCCACTTTTGTGCTGGAGTCAGTGCTCAAACTCATCGCCTTTGGCTTCCGTCGCTTTTTCAAAGACAGGTAGAGTGTACGTTCGTCTCTGAGTGTGTGTGCGCCCCCGCTTGTCTGTGTGTGTGTGTGTGTGTGTGTGTGTGTGTCTCTCTCTTGCTCTCCTCTTTAACTCTCTCTCTCTGTGTGCAGGTGTGTGTGCCAGGTGTGTGTGTGCATGCTTGCACTCATATCACTGTGTACACATGCATGTCACCTTTGAGAGCACACTGCAATACACATGAGACTGTCATAGACTGTCATGCATGGCTGTCATCATAAAATTATGGGATTTGTTAGTGATCTGCTATGCAGAGGTAGACGCTACTCAAAGGGAAAGCGCATGATGATAGACAGAGAAACAGCTGTTCTCATGATGATAGACAGATGAAACAGCTGTTCTCGTGATGAGAGACGGAGAAACAGCTGTTCTCATGATGATAGACAGATGAAACAGCTGTTCTCGTGATGAGAGACGGAGAAACAGCTGTTCTCGTGATGATAGACAGAGAAACAGCTGTTCTCATGATGAGAGACAGAGAAACAGCTGTTCTCATGATGATAGACAGAGAAACAGCTGTTCTCGTGACGAGAGACAGATGAAACAGCTGTTCTCGTGATGAGAGACAGAGAAACAGCTGTTCTTGTGATGAGAGACAGAGAAACAGCTGTTCTCATGATGATAGACAGAGAAACAGCTGTTCTCATGATGATAGACAGAGAAACAGCTGTTCTCGTGATGAGAGACAGATGAAACAGCTGTTCTCGTGATGAGAGACAGAGAAACAGCTGTTCTCGTGATGAGAGACAGAGAAACAGCTGTTCTCATGATGATAGACAGAGAAACAGCTGTTCTCATGATGATAGACAGAGAAACAGCTGTTCTCATGATGATAGACAGAGAAACAGCTGTTCTCATGATGATAGACAGAGAAACAGCTGTTCTCATGATGATAGACATAGAAACAGCTGTTCTCATGATGATAGACATAGAAACAGTTGTTCTCATGATGATAGACATAGAAACAGCTGTTCTCATGATGATAGACATAGAAACAGCTGTTCTCATGATGATAGACAGAGAAACAGCTGTTCTCATGATGAGAGACATAGAAACAGCTGTTCTCATGATGATAGACATAGAAACAGCTGTTCTCATGATGATAGACAGAGAAACAGCTGTTCTCATGATGATAGACAGATAAACAGCTGTTCTCATGATGATAGACAGAGAAACAGCTGTTCTCATGATGATAGACAGAGAAACAGCTGTTCTCATGATGATAGACAGAGAAACAGCTTTTCTCATGATGATAGACATAGAAACAGCTGTTCTCATGATGATAGACAGATGAACAGCTGTTCTCATGATGATAGACAGAGAAACAGCTGTTCTCATGATGATAGACAGAGAAACAGCTGTTCTCATGATGATAGACAGAGAAACAGCTTTGCTCATGATGATAGACATAGAAACAGCTGTTCTCATGATGAGAGACAGAGAAACAGCTGTTCTCATGATGATAGACAGAGAAACAGCTGTTCTCATGATGATAGACAGAGAAACAGCTGTTCTCGTGATGAGAGACAGAGAAACAGCTGTTCTCGTGATGATAGACAGAGAAACAGCTGTTCTCATGATGATAGACAGAGAAACAGCTGTTCTCGTGATGAGAGACAGAGAAACAGCTGTTCTCATGATGATAGACAGAGAAACAGCTGTTCTCGTGATGATAGACAGAGAAACAGCTGTTCTCATGATGATAGACAGAGAAACAGCTGTTCTCATGATGAGAGACAGAGAAACAGCTGTTCTCATGATGATAGACAGAGAAACAGCTGTTCTCATGATGATAGACAGAGAAACAGCTGTTCTCATGATGATAGACAGAGAAACAGCTGTTCTCATGATGATAGACAGAGAAACAGCTGTTCTCATGATGATAGACAGAGAAACAGCTGTTCTCGTGATGAGAGACAGAGAAACAGCTGTTCTCATGATGAGAGACAGAGAAACAGCTGTTCTCATGCTCTTTCATTACCTTGCGAGGCAGCTGGATTTGAGCACGAGATCATGATCACACGACAAATCCATCTTGGCACGCAGCCGCTCCGATCTATTGGTTTGAATCTGAACCACCAATCAGCGTCCTGTGAGGCAACTACGGGCGGGCTTTGGTGTGACTCCAGCAAGAGCGAGCCTTTGATAGACAGATGGTTCATCCAATCACCTGCCTGGTATTTATTGAAAGTACCTGCCCTTTGAAACGGTTTCGCGAGTGACTCGTTCTCAGATGGTGATGTGAAAACAAACCGCTGCCACAAGGTTAGCCCGTTCAGTATCTAGTCTGAAAACACAAGTGCCTTTTGGAGTAGATGCTTTAAAGTGAACTTTGCATTTCAAAAGGCAACATTTCTCAGTGATTTCCCTTCAGTTCATGTCATGACATATTTTATCTGTTCAGCTAAGTCGCTTATCATATATTTGAAGTGATAACATTAAACAGTAAAGCATGAGGCATATGCCATAATCTCTTGAATTAACACAAAATGTATATATTGCCACAATAAGCAGTTATTCAAAGATTAATGGCTTCACAAATCTAGCTCTGGCTTTCATCATTACATATAGGACGACAAGGGATAGCAGCTTATAGGCGGTATAGAGGATTATGAATATGTCGCAGTATGCTAGCAGGCTTAGAGGTGTTCCGTCGCTAAGTTGACTAAGCCATACTGTACGCCATGCAGCTGACATACATCCCATCATGTATGTCATACATCATGGGATATATGTCAGCTGCAGTGTAGCTGCATGGTGTACTGTACATTCACTTGTCATCAGCTCCGTCTGTCCTGTCACACTCCGCAGCCCACTGTCAAAGAAAACAGAAATGTCCTCAAACAGTCTGTCCATAAGAAAGGAGAGTTATCTGTTTCCTTGATAATAATTAGTTGTATCTTGCCCGGGGGGGTGTCTATTCGCTTTCAAATCAAAGTAATTTCCTAATGCAAATAAGAAATTTATCTGCTAATGATTGAGTTTTCTTTTTCAATTATCCTGTAATAGCCTGAATATGACAATCTTTTCATGCGGGGATTTTTTCCACTTTTTCCAATAGGCCTGTATTCATTTTGAAGAAAATCCACTTCCTCGCTCAATTTAACTGAACAAAATGAACCCGGGCCTGATTCACAATACAATTAATAAATAGTCATGCCTGTTTAACTGTCTAACACTGTCTATATTTGTTCTGTGTTATTACTGTGGTTTCCCTGCCTCCCACTGTATAATGAGACCGGGAAGATAGCCCACTCCATCTGATCGGTCCACTCCCACACTCATCCACTCACAGTCTACGCTAATTGATTTGCCGTTCAGCCAACTGTGTGTGATGATGAGACAGATATTGGGTCATATTCTTTTCAGGGATATGTAATGACTCAACTGTGTGTGATAATGAGACCAATATTGGGTCATATTCTTTTCAGAGATATGTAATGACTCATTAAAGGCAGAAACAG